>NC_081419.1:79005903-79340903 GCF_949786415.1 Peromyscus eremicus
CTTCTCCCTTACCTCCCTTACCTCCCTATTACCTATTATTGATCATCTATTATCTCTAATTTTCTTTGATAAAATCTCTCATAGATGTGACAGATGTTTTTAATTCTTATCACAGATTCAACTAGACTGGTTGACCAGTGAGCCCCGGGATCCACCTATCTCTGTTCCCGGGTGCTAAAATTACAGATGCACACTGGTGTACCCCACTTTCACATGGGTGCTGATCCCAGGTTTTCATGGCAAGCACTTTACCAATTCAACCAGCTCCCCAGGAAAGTTGATTGACATTGACACCACCTAGAAAGCAACCACAGGGCTATTTCAAGCTTGCTAGCAGAATCAATGTCCTTTCAGAGTCTCTGGAGGCCAGCTCCCTGCCCAGATGACAGTATGTTCTCCTCTTCCCTCTCAGTTCACCTTCCTCCTATTACCCCAGCAACATGGAGGCTAATGGGAGCTGAAATGTGCAGGAGTGCAGTATAGCAAGGCTGCAGACTCTGCTCAGAAGGGGTTGGGGGAAAGGAGGCCTTCTGATACCTGCTTTTCTAATCACGGGCTTTTAAAGATTTGCTCTAAGCTCTCACTGCAGGTGGAAAATGCTATGAACAAACTCACTCTGGATGATCTGTATTTCACATCACTGAGGCCTGGCGCATGCAGAGGTACAAACGGCCTCTACAGCCTGAGGACACTGGACACACGCTGTCTCCACATGCCGAGGGATCACTGAGGGTCCAGCTGGACTCTCCACCCAGGTTATGGGCGCTTACCTCGCCATTGAGTGCCACTGAGGACTCCTGGCCCCTGTCTGAGGCAGGGGGCACTGCGGGCAGAGCTGAGGGCTTGATGGCAATGAGCTGTACAGATCCGGAAGACGAGTCAAAGGGATCGGCTGCCGCCTTGCCTGCGCTGTCGAAGATACCCGCTCCCTCCTCTTCATCACTTGCTGTCGCTAAAGCCAGGCAAAACACATGGGTTTTAAGCTGTAGGGAACTGCAGCGTTGAAACGTGAGGCATCTCAAAATGCAGAGACAGCAGTATGTGGTTCTTCCCGGATTCTGCCCATGGCTTACCCTTCAATTTAAGGTTTGTACTATTTATGCAGTCATTGTATTATCACCAGGTAGGAAAGAACTTTAAAGGTTGCACTTAAACAGAAAGAAAAGCATTCTTTCAAAGTGGGCACAGAACACATTTGAAAACAATAAAAAGCAAATTTGTTCTCTACACCTCTAGAAACAAGAAAAGTGAATTTGGCCAAACTCCGCCTCAATCCTTCAGCCTGGCCACTGCCCGGGTAACGGCCTTCCCTGGTCTCTGCTGACGAAGCTATCACGTTCTGTACTATGTGAAGTGACAAGTTTCCCAGGTCAATTAGCCACACGCACAGCTTCAGTGGCTCTATTTTTTTTTTCTACTGAAGGCTGTTTCTCAAACAACTTGGCTTTTTTGTTCTTTCACTTGTCTATAACAAAAGAAAGCTATGAAATAACCACCAGAGAGACTAACTCACAGTAACAGACAACAACTCTAATTACACGCACTCGTTGCCTCCTACACACTGGGAAAGGAATTCTCCCATCTGACAAGCCATTCTGCTGTGACGGCTGCAAAACACAAGTTGGCTTTGTGCTCCCGTAGCTGAGCTGACAGAAGTTGCTTCAGGTCCAGCCGTAGCAAGCTGATTTACTTGTTTTTAAATCATATTCTCATGAAGTAGGTATGAGAATGACAGCTTATTGAGCAGGCTCGGAAGATAAATTGGGCCTGTTAAAGCAACTGAACTAGTAGGCAGTTTGGAAGCAAAATAGGTATTACATAAAATATGAATGTAACCGAAGTATGTTCATCTACTATTTCCTCCTACCTGCTCAAGAGACTTGAGATGTTATTTAAATTATTGAGAAATATAGCATGTAGATCATTCTGTCAATTACAATCACAGAAGATCTGTCAAATTAAACCAAGAAGTAGTTATTTTATAATGTAGCTAAAACAACTTATAATCTAACAATGGGTCATAATCGGACATTTTTAAAGTTTCGTGGACTGGTTTGCAAATTCCAGGTCACCAGGCAGCCAATGACAGAGAGGAATTTCTATCAGAAGGGTCACTAGATGCACATGCATTTTTAGAGGGTAATTTTACTACATCATGTATGTTTGGCCACCTTCAGCATCCACTTCCTGGTCAACTACTGCAAAGGCCTTCCATAGCAGCAGGTTTTCAAGATGCTCACATTCTCACCACCTGATACTAATACCTACAGTGACGGCATTGACCTTTGTAACCGAATGAGAAATGGTGGTTACATTAACAATGCATTGCATCCAAGCCTTGGTTAGAAAATAACATGATGGCTTCTACCTAGTTCTCTCTTGGGTCACTTATTCTAGAAAAAACATTGACTATGTTCTGAGGCTATTCAAGCAGCCCTGTGGAAAGTCATGGTGGCCTTCCATCAGTAGACACAGGAATGAGCCATTGGTTTGTCACTACAGCTCAAGACAATGTGACTGTGATTTTATCCCAGACCCCAGGTCAGAACAACCTTGCCAGCCGTTAGTAAGTTTCTGATCCACAGACATTATGCAAAATGATAATGCAGACTATCACTTTAGGTCTCCAGTTTATGGGTAACTCAAAATAGCTTCAGGAAGTCCCTGAAACTGACTGGATTCACTAGGCTCCTCCCTCCCAAGAGTAAACAATAAAGACTACGGAGAATCACTCTCACACAAGCCAAGCTGCACAGAAGACTCGAAGACCAGACCAGCTGCCTGGAGGAAGCAGAAACCAGCTGAGCCGCCTGGTAGTTTGAGTCACTTGGAAGGGATAGGCTCCAACCTGTTGAGCTGCCTGCAGGCTGTGCCGTGTGCTCCAGGTCCCCTGCTTTTGTGAGCTGCCACCCATGCTGAGGTGGGTTTTGGTGATGCAGCTGTCTCTGAGTCATTTCTGCTCCTATAAGTAACCCCTCATCCATATTCCTGTAAGTAACCTCCCCACCCATTCTCCTTTAAATATGCACCCCCCCATAAAATATTGCATTTGGTTTAGAAGGTCAAGTGCCTGCACTCGTTAAGAAAAGCATCTTACTTGTTTGTTTTGATTTATTTATTGAGGGAGGTATCTTTGAACTCATGGCAATCCTCCTGTCTCATGAATGCTGGGGTTACAGGCATGAGTCACCAAACCTGCCATCAAGCTGTTTTTTCTTTTGTTTTGTTTCTTTCAAAATCCTACCTGTTACACCCAACCTTCTCACATACATTTAAACATCTTCATGAAATGGGCTCTAAAATGATCTTGCAGCTAGGCTAATTAACGAGGCTATGGGACCACAAAGACCTATGCCGGCCATTTTGGGGGCAGAACAGTGTGTTTTCCTTCTCAAGTTCATACGTTCACCAGGGAACGAGAGTAGAAGCCACGGATGCAACAAGCCTGGCAGAAAACAAGAAAAGTCTGTACATTAACATTTGTTAATTAGCCTTAGTTACTCTGGCTCTAGATTAGACACTAAACCACAAGACAAGGTATTTGAACGCTCCACAGAGGCCGTATTCACACACGAAGCACTCAGTTCTTTTTGTGCCCTGGACAGGTGATAGAAGATGGTCCCTGTTTTCTCCACAGTTCCACTCAGTGTTGACTTCCTCCTTCCTCTGCTCCATCTCCCTATCCAATCAAATATATACCATATCAACAATTCTCTTGTTTAATTCTCACTTTAGGAGTGAAACGGAACATTTAAGTAGCCCGGGAGAATCAGTCAGACAGCTAAATTAATTAATTATTAACTAATTAATTAATTAGAAACACTGAGGGCTGAATCTGGGTAATGCAAGCATTCCGCCACTGTGATGTTTAATTCTGAAGCAGGGTCTCACTTAGTTGTATAGGTCAGCCTCAAACGTTGGATCCTTCTGCTTCAGGCTTCTAAGCAGCTGGAATTACAGCTGGATACAGCAGCATGCCCAGCAAGGCTGCCTTGGTTTTTTGTTTGTTTGTTTGGTTGGTTTGGTTTGTTTTTTTAAGACAGGGTTTCTCTGTGTAGCTTTGGAGCCTTTCCTGGATCTCGCTCTGTAGACCAGGCTGGCCTCGAACTCACAGAGATCCTACTGACTCTGCCTCCCGAGTGCTTGGTTCAAAGGCGTGCGCCACCACACCCAGCTTGGCTGACTTGTTTTTTATTATAATACTCTTTTTTTTTAATGGCAGATCTATTAGTTAAATTTTCAGTGTCTGGACTCACAGGTACACAATGAACCCCTGGAACTTGTTAAGGGGTTAAAGGCAGGAAGTTGAGGAAAACTTCCAAAATGGGCAGCATTTTGGAGACCTGTCAGTTTGTTGGACTTGGCCTTGGAAATCGTGTCCTTTTGCCCAAGAATGGGAAAAAAGCTCTAAGCAAGCATCACTTTGTTCTAAAGAGAATTTTTTCCTCAGGAAGTGTGCCCTTGTTTACAAATATGGGGTCGAGGGAGTGAGGACTGATTCAGGGAGAAGGATACAGAAACTACTCAACAGTTCACAGCAGTCTCCAGGCCTCATGGGGCAGAATAGAGAGGCCTGGGGTGAGCACACAGTGGGTGTAAATGTGTGCAAACATGCGTGTGCGTGTGTACACGTGTGTGTATGTGTACGTGTGTGTGTGTGTGTGTGTGTGTGTGTGTGTGTGTGTGTGTGTGTGTACACGGGAGGGGTTGGAGAGGTACTTGGTGGGGAGGCTTCTCACCGTTCCTCTTCTTGGCGTGTGTGCGTGTGCGTGTTCATGTACGTGTGTGTGTGTGTGTGTGTGTGTGTGTGTGTGTGTACACGGGAGGGGTTGGAGGGGTACTTGGTGGGGAGGCTTCTCACCATTCCTCTTCCTGGACTCCTCCTTTGTCACTTTCTGCTGTGACATTGCATTCTGGGGCGAGCGCCTCCCTGAGCTGGGCTTCCCTGATTCGTTGCTGATGACAGAGCCATTCTCACTGGGCGACCTGCTGAAGGTAACCATAGCAACAGGGGAGACAGTAAGTTTCGGCTGGAACAGCCTCCTCTCAAGGTTATTTTATTTGCACAGTTTATGTCTGCAGCCTTTCATTCCCGTTTCAGTGGCAAAGAAGAAATGATACAAGGGACAAAAGAAACAACAGCCACCCACACTCACCCACACTTGCTCCCTGGTGAGGTGGCCGGCTGTTCTGAAGTGCATTTACTGTTCTGGGCTCTCTAGACAAGTTCAGTGAGCCCGGCCCTCAGTCCCAGCTCTGTTTCATTAATCTGTCACCTATCTCGGCGACTGCGGAGACAGTAGTGACACTGTGTGGCACACCCTCCTTTCACACAGCTCTCTGGATGCTGAATGTTTGAGTCATGTGAGCATCTGCGGCCATGCATAAACATGGTTCTCTTGGGCTGTTCGCCACAGCACAGACACACATGACTACTACAGATTAAGTCTTCCCATTATGGGTCTTCACTCTACCAGCTGGCCACACTTGCACACTCTCGACTAGTTACTACTTGTATTTTGAAGCGCTTATTTGAGCTGCCCAGTCCTCCAGGAAAAACATTTTGTTGCCTTTTCTGTGCAGAGCATTGCGCCAGATATATTGACAGCTGAGGACAAAGAGCTGGGGGACCTACTATGTGCCTGGGACTATGTTGAGTGCCTCCAAACCTGGTCACTGGTCATAATAGTGATCCCATTTGAAGATGGTCCACCTTGGTCAGAAAGTGAGGAATGTGAGTTATGGAGGCCGAGAGTGGTGTCCAGGGCTAAGCGAGGCTTGACAAGTGCCCCTCCCCCCAGCACACCCTCGCTTCAATGTCTCAGTCATCCTTCTTGCTCAGACGGGAGTGCGTCCTAGGACCTTCATCCTTCCTCAGCACGGTATTCTCCCTCCAGAACTCTGGGAAAATGGGCTCTGGAGACTGTGCTGCCTCTGGAGGTGTGCGCTCCCTCAGGCCTCACAGCCTGGGGGTAGATTAAGCAAAAGTACTGACCTCCCTGAGCGGAAGATGATCAGGGGATAAATACCTAGAGATCTCTTGTTCTTCTACCATCAGCTGTCCCCATTTAGAAACACAGCCCACTAATGCCCACACTGGAAAACTGCCTGGACTCAATGCCTTGATCACTGCGGGGAGCTGTGTATTCCAGCACACACACCCTTCTTCCTTCTCCTCTTCCTCTTCCACCACCTGTGTGATTTAGAATGCTCGGTTCTGTGCATGTTGGCACCTGTGCTGCTTAGTCCTATGTCGACTTGACACACAAACTAGTTATCTGAAAGGAGGGAACCTCAATTGAGAAAATGCCTCCCTAGGATCTGGCTGTAGAGCATTTTCTTAATTAGTGATCGATGGGGAGGGTCCAGCCCACTGTGGGTGGTGCCATCCCTGGGCTGGTGGTCCTGGCTTCTATAATAAAGCAGGCTGAGCAAGTAGCACCCCTCCACGGCCTCTGTCTGCATCAGCTCCTGCCTCCAAGTTCCTGCCCTGCTTGAGTTCCTGTCCTGACTTACTGCTATGATGAACAGCAGTGTGGAGGTGTAAGCCAAACACACCCTTTCTTGCTTTTGGGTTATGGTGTTTCATCAAAGCCACAGAAACCCTAACTGAGACAGAACTCTACAAGTCACCAATAGTGAAGGTTAGGCTGTCTGGGATGAGGCAGCACCTGCCAAGTATGTTCTACAGCACGCAAGAACTAAACATCTAGACACAGGGCTTGTGAAATGGTTTCTGCCTTCTGTCTTTGGCTACCTCTAACTGTGGCAGCATGCCAGAGGCTCTGATCAGTTCTGCCATGGATTCATTTTGTTTCACTTAATGCAGCATCTTCGAACTTATGTGGCTGAAAAACATTTCAACATTTTGCTACATTAGTACTATAAAAGTGGGAAATATAGATCAGGCATTAAGTGATTGAATATATACTTTATATCTATGTCTGTGTGTGTGTGTGTGGATAGATAGATAGATAGATAGATAGATAGATAGATAGATAGAGTCCCCAACAGCTATTTGACCACTGAATGCTGGTTGTGGGAGAAGGTACACACACAGAGGGATAGAGACAGAGACAGAGAGACAAGAGAGGAGACATATGCCCTTGAATTGTTTTCAGAATCTGAGCGCTAACAGCACCTACTCTCCAGCTGGTTTTATTGAATAAAAAGATTTTCATTTAACTCGGGAGGGTGGGGGAGGGGAAAGTGTTTTGTGGTCTATTTTACATTTGTAAGCTGTTTAGTGATTTTTGTAACATTTTAACTCCCTTTCCCCATTTGATCCTGAAAGAATCTTCTGATGTTTCTCTCACTCTGAGGAGAGATGTCAGCGAGCACATTTCTGTGGAGAAAAATTCAATCTGCTTTATTCTTTGTTTCTGTCTCTATACCTCTGTTTACAGTGAGTATCAACTCCAAACTCCTGGTCAAAAAAGAAAGTGTGTGTGTAGTGTATGTGTGCACATGACACTAATAAATTACCTTTGAAAGCAAATACATGTCAGCTGTGATACTGAGATTTAAGGTTACAGAACTCAACGGTCCCTTTTCTGGAACTGCGGGCAGATGTGGAACGTGTGTGGGGACTAACCAATTCCTAAACAGTATGGCTCATCACTAATGTAAGAGTCCTTTTCCAACAGCTGGTCCTATGAGGTTGACTACCCATCAACCTTGGCCTGGCCCATTAATCTCAGCCACAGACAAACAAAATAACATCACCAAGTCTCCAGACAGTGGAAAGGGGACTGGAACACCTATCAGGTAGCCCAGAAATGACAGAATACTCAGTCTTCTGTTTTTAAAGAATCTTTAAAAATGTAAGAATATCAATAATTATTAAATCATTGGTTTTCACTTGCAAAATTTGGGGATTCATCTAGCAGACCCATTCTGGGAGGGCCTACAGTCAGTCTACAGGTAGCCGGAATGAGGAAGCGGATGTGGCAAGATGGGGACACCAGAAGCCTGATTCATAATGGGTTTGCTCTTAGATTTGGTACTTAAAATGGGGCTGGGGAGAAGGCTCAGTTGGTAAGGTGCCTGCCATGAAGCAAGAGAACCTGTGTTTGGTGGTGCATATCTGTAACCCGAGTGCAGGGACAGAGACACATGCAACCCTAGGGCTTGATGGCCAACTAATCTACCCAACTGGTAAGCACTGGGTTCAGTGAATAAAACAGGAGAAGGAGGAGGAGAGCCATAGAGGAAGACATCTGATATTGACCTTTGGCCTCCGCATGAATGTGGACGCACGCACACACTCAAACATGCATACACTATACATGAACACAATCTCCACAAATGATCTTAGACTTTCATGATCAGACATATGTGAAAAGAGATGAGGTTCATGTGACAACCTGGGCAAAGATACAGCTAGCCCTTAGGAAAATTACACTTTTATGATGAAATAATGAAGCAGACAGAGAAACCATGCTGCAGTGTAGAAATGCTCCCTTTCTCTCCATTCCATAAGCTAATATTTCTTAATAAAAAAAGGTAATACATAATTGAACTTAATTACCAAGAGGTGACTCCTTGCTAACTCAAGAAGTACTTGTTTTCAAACAAATTTCAAAAATCAATCCCTACACGATTTAAATGACTCAATTTCAATAGGTAGGAAAGAATTTTTATTCTTCCTAGAAGTGCTACATCAGTACCTTAATTTAGTAAGTCTTCCTTTCCAGTTTCTTGTAAAGGGGTGAGAAGTTGTCAACAAGACCTTATTGTGCTTGGCAAGGATCAGCATGAGAATGATGCTCTAAGTCACAAAGGGATGAGTCCTCTATGTGAACCCTTTGTCTGCACATGCTCTGACTCTGCTCGGCTTGCTCTCCTGTGCCAGGGAGACCACTGCAGTACCTGTCCCAACGTTGTTCACACCTCCGTGCAAGCAAACTTTGGGAGGTCTTCCACAGCGTCGCTGAACTTGACCACGTGACTCGGTTGGTCAATAGGAAGGAAAGAAGCATGACAGAAGCAGAGACTTGAGCAACGTTTGTGTTGGGGGCTGTTCTTCTTGCTGCCCTTGGACCCTCAGAACCCCCTTGTGGAAAAGTCTGCTGGAACTAGCCTGCTGAAACATGGGCCCTTGTGGAGAGAGGACTAGTGTCCTGGGCCACCCCAGGCAAGGCTGCAGGCACCAAAGCCTCGTTGACTCAGTTTCTATCACCTGATGGATGTGCTGGTAACTCCAGATAACATCAGCCAGCGTGGACCAGAAGAACCATCCAGCAGAACTCAAGCTACTGACCCACCCAAATCATAAGCTGAATGAACGGCAGTTTGTTTTAAGCATCGGAGTTTTGGGGTGCTTTGTTATGGGCCTATAGATGACTAATTCATGCCTTCAACTTTATTTTCCACATAAAGTGAAATCCACCACTCTGTTTTTTACTTCATTTTAAGGTACCAAGAGCTTCTAGAATAAAACAGAACTTCCTTGCTTGACTTCATGCAGTTTCTTTCTACGAGCAAAGCTCTTTGAAGCAATTGAGGATGGTGGCTGACGTTAACGTCAGACCTCCACATGCACATGCACACCCACACCTGTGCCTACACATGTGTGAACACTCATACACACACTTGCACACCACCTACACATGAAAATGGAAAAAGACAAAAGAGAAAGGAAAATAACCAGAGTTCTTTGACTGGCATTAGGACTGTAAAAAGGCGTCAGGTGGAAGTCTGCCCCCAGGACTCCTGAGACACAGAGATTAACGATCCACATGGGGTCCCTTCTCCCCAGTTACTTTGTCTCTTGGCCCCTTGTCTTGTCTCACCCTTGTTTACATCTCCACTCTGTTTTGGTGACTGGCTCATCGGCTGCCTCTCTGCGCACTGCGGGCTTCCAAGGCTTCCTTCCTGGAGCTCTTCCTTTGTCTGTCTCTCCCTCCTAGATGAATCTTTCCTGTCTCATAGGAAAACAGAACTCCACCAACTCCCATAACTGTAGCTCCACTCATGGTCTGTAGAATCAGGTCAGTCTCCTGAGCCTGGCGGTCAAGGCCATCCAAAATTTGAATTCATCTTCTGTTCTCATATTTTACTGTGTCCTAACCACTGTGAAGGCTGAACTTCAGGGAAACGCTGTGTGCAGGAGCCCAAACTCACCTCATTTCTGTCCCCACATTCAGACAGGTCAGCTGCTCCCCTTCCAGCCCTCACTAACACAAACGCATGGCAAATGCTCTTCACTCACTTCCAAATCCTATGGCAGCCTGTCCCCGGCTTCCTCCACAGCATTTCTTAACAGTGCAGCCGCTCCCCACGGATGGTACTCACCATCCATGCCTCTGTCTCCTAGCTGTGCCTCCTGAGGTTTCCTTCTCCCGTGAACCCCTAGTCTGTTTTCCACACAGAGCCAACCTTTAATCCATCCCAGCACGTCATTCCTCTTTTCAAGCCCCCCATGACTTCTGATCTTCACCTACACTACAAAGTCCAGTCTGACTTTGGTCTCTAATACCCGCCACTCCAGCCACAGGCAGCTCCCCTGATTCATCTGCCGCTGCTTCCTTCCAAGTACACACCAGCCTTCCTGACCACATCGCTTTGCTTCAGGCATGCCAAGAACTCCCTGCCTCTGGACTTCGCATATACTGCTCCATCTGCTTGGAACTTTCCTGCACTAGCAAGCCTCCCCATGGCTGACATATCATTTCAATGGTATCTTTTTCTGTTTTGTTTGTTTGTTTTTCAAGACAGAGTTTCTCTGTGTAGCTTTGTGCCTTTCCTGGAACTTGCTTTGTAGACCAGGTTGGCCTCAAACACACAGAGGTCCGCCTGCCTCTGCCTCCTGAGTGCTGGGATTAAAGGCATGCGCCACCACCGCCCAGCGGCATCTTTTTCTTGTGACACTAATCAGTAATGTCTTCCCCGATTTTCTATCTAAAATAACCCCTCCCCCCACTCTCTCTCTCCACTCCACTCCAGATGGTAACTTCCACATGAATAGAAAGTTTGTCTTGTTCCCTGGGATAGCTCCAGAGCTTGGTAGACAGCAAATAGGCAATACATCTCTGTTAAATAAAGAGAACGAGAAGAGATGGATGCAGAGAAGAGGAGGTGTTTCTAGCTTCCATAGTGCTTTAAAGCAAGGGAAAATGGGTTGCCAAGGACCATCGCTTTAGCTAACAAATGGGGCCGGCCGCTGGCTCCACTGCCTCTTTACATGGCCATTCCAAAACCTTTGTAACGACTCTCCCGGCCTCCAGCCTAATCTTTCCTGTCTACCACCTACGTCACCTTGAGAATGGTTCTAAAGCACAGGCTGGATGCCACTGCTCCCTGGAAGAGTTCTCAGTGGCTTCTCATGGTCTGTAGAATCAGGTCAGTCTCCTGAGCCTGGAGGTCAAGGCCATCCAAAATTTGAATCCATCTTCTGTTCTCATATTTTACTGTGTCCTAACCACTGTGAAGTGCTGTGGGATGGTCTGTATGTCAAATTGCTCTGATTGGTCAATAAATAAAACACTGATTGGCCAGTGGCGAGGCAGGAAGTATAGGCGGGACTAACAGAGAGGAGAAAGGAGAGAACAGGAAGGTGGAGGGAGTCACTGCCAGCCGCCACCATGACCAGCAGCATGTGAAGATTTCGGTGAGCCACGAGCCACGTGGCAAGGTATAGATTAATGGAAATGGATTAATTTAAGCTATAAGAACAGTTTGTAAGCAATATAAGTCTCTGTGTTTACTTAGTTGGGTCTGAGCGGCTGGGGGCCTGGCGGTAGACAGAGATTTGTCCTGACTGTGGGCAAGGCAGGAAAACTCTAGCTACAGTGAAGGCTGAACTTCAGGGAAACGCTGTGTGCAGAAGCCCAAACTCACCTCATTTCTGTCCCCACATTCAGACGATGCCTTTACCCATCCCACCTACTCTGGCCCTTGACCCTTGGAGGTTCAGTGGAAAGGCCTGCTGTGTGACAAATGCCCGGATGGCACCATGGGTCTCTGTGTCTCTGCTCTCTGCCACTGTGCTGTCCTCAGACCCCACTGTGGGTACCTCGAATTGTCATGCTTGCTCTTCCATCATTAATCTCCATGTCTCTCCCATCCCAGGATTCTTGGGGGGCAGACATCAACCTGACACATTTTTACAGTCCTTCAATGCCAGTCAAAGAGCTCTGGTTATTTTTCCTTTTCATTTCTTCTTTTTCCATTTTTATGTGTATGAGTGTTCACACATGTGTAGGCACAGGTGTGGGTGTGCATGTGTATGTAGAGGTCTGAAGTTAATGTCAGCCACCATCCTCTGTTTTAAGGAGTGTTATTTTTGTTTATGTTGCATTTGTTTAGCTCTGTGAAGCTGTGTTGCTTACCGTGCCTGTATAAAACACCTGATGGTCTAATAAAGAGCTGAACAGCTGGTGTCAATGCAGGAGAAAGGATAGACATGGCTGGCAGGCAGAGAGAATACATAGAAGGAGAAATCTGGGACCCAGAAAAAAGGAGGAGCCAGAGAAGGAGGAGGACTCCAGGGGCCAGCCACCTAGCTACACAGCAAGCCACAGAGTAAGAGTAAGATTTACAGAAGTAAGAGAACAGGAAGAGCCCAGAGGCAAAAGGTAAACAGGATAATTTAAGTTAAGGAAAGCTGGCAAGAAACAAGCCAAGCTAAGGCCGGGCATTTATAATTATGAATAAGCCTCCATGTGCGATTTATTTGGGAGCGGGGTGGTGGGCCCCCAAAAGAGCAAAAACAAACAATAACTATCCTCAATTGTTTCAAAGAGGTTTTGCTCATAGCAAAAACTCAGCATGTGATTCTGGCTGAAAGCAGTAGCTTTAGGAGACACTGCTGGTAAAACACAACTATTATGAATCAAAGGCACCTATTTTAAGAGGTGTTAACAATGTGACGTCAGAGCCAAATTTGTTATCATAAATAGAAGGGCTACCTCTCCAGTGTTGTGGCTGATCAACCAAGAGTTCTCACAAGCGTGGCTTGTGTGGAGCAGGCATTATGATCCTTATCTTCTCTCTTACTCTCCATTTCAATATTCAAAGTGAGCATGGGAGCCGGGGGGTGGGGGGTGTTTAAAGAAAGCAGTGGAACTCACTTGAGGACCACAGCTCTTGCCGTCATTTATTTCTCTTGCTGACAAGAGGGTGATGCTGGCCCATGCCTACCTCTTTCTGGTTTCAGTGGACTTAGCCGTCTTGATGGTGCTCCCATCCTGAGCTGTTTCTCGTTCTTGAGGAGTATCTCTGACAGGTATGGGGAGGACCACTGTTTCCTGTGTCACGGGGATGACCTCCTCATCCGCCCCTTGCTGGCCCAGATGCTGCTTGGCGTAGTCAAAGCCTTGAACGGGCTGTGAGGAGGAAGAAAGTTTGAAGTCATACTTCTAGAGAAGTGTCCCCAGTGACAGCTTTGAGAAGAGACAGACAGTAAAATACATGTGATGGGCCGACCATCTTATCTGAGCATTGCTTGCTGTGAGTGGCCTGGTTTCTGCCTAACAACATGGGCTCATCTGTGAATGATGAGAAGTCTCCAGTAGCTAAGACTTCCCAAGAACCCAGTGTTGGGACAAGGTGGCTCGGTTCCGTCTTCATGCTATGCCTACTGCTCTCTAGTTGACCCCTCATCCTTCACACTTTTTATCCACTGGATAACTCTGAAGTCTGGGTCATTTATGAGTATGTGAAAACAGAGACATTAAGAAATGACAGCTTCCAAGGTAGTCGTTGTTAGTAAGTTAATCGTTAAAATAATCTACACAAGTGTTTGGTGTGGTACACAAAGCATTGATTTCTCTCTTTGAAAGATGAAAGCAAGGTCAACATTAGCCTTCATGTTATAGGAAAAAAAAATACAAAAGCTCAGAGAGCGTCAGTGAATGCCCAAGAGAACACAGCTAAGTGATAAAAACGGAAGCCCAGGTCCTTGTTTTCTGACTCTCAGGACAATGGGCTTAACCTTCGGAAAGTTGCCTAACTAACATCGATCAATTGCCCATCTGACACACACTGGTAACTTCCAATCTCAATAATACAGTATTCCTCTAGTGAGTTTCATACGTTTACCAAATCAAAATAGTAATTTCTACACTGGGGATATATAGTTCAGTGGTAGAGCACTCCTTCTATGCACAAAGGACTAGATTCAATCCCTAGAACCACCACCATCATCACTAGTAGTAGTAGTAGTAGTAGTACTAGTAGTAGTAATCTCCAACAATTTTTTTTTCAAGACAGGGTTTCTCTGTGTAGCTTTGGACCTTTCCTGAATCTCTCACTGTAGACCAGGCTGGCCTCAAACTCACAGAGATCCACCTGCCTCTGCCTCCTGATTGCTGGGATTTAAGGCATGGGCCACCACCACCCAGCCTCTCCAACAATTTTTAAAGGCAGATAGTTATATTACTTTTTAAGACAAAAGCACACGAAACAATACAAGTCAATTTGTATGTGACATTTTTCGTAGACCCAGCAGAGCATAAAGCAATTTGCATACCTTAATTCACTTAATCTTTACAGTTGCCTACCTATAAACAGTGCTACTATCCCCATTTGACAGATGGGACACTTGAGGCACAAGGAGGTAATACAACTGTGCTGAGATCATATAGGTAGTATGTGGGAAAGAGCGAAACAGTGGCTGTTCATAGGGGAAGAGTGGCCTGTCCCAAGTGGTTTGTGCCAGCCACTGCAAGCCAGGCCTAGCCTGCATCTGGGTAGGCTCTAGCGATTTTCTCCTAAAGATGCCTGTTCCCACTATGTTCTCTTTATATGAAGGGAGAGCTGGCTGCGAATTCATTGACAAAGAATAAAGAGGGGGTGACCAGGAAGAAAGGAGGTAAGGAAAGCCACGATACCATGTTCTTAGAGCTCTCCCTGCAGAGACCTCGCTGACAATAGCAACAGGGTGTGTCTGCGTGCCTTGTCTCTGAAGAGGGTGTACAGTCCTCACTGGCCTTCTTTGCTTAGCATGCGAAGTATATTACTGAGTCTTAGGACGGGTCCCCAGGATCTCCTCTGGCTCTGCAGCGTGCATTCTAAGGATGCAGCAATGTCCCTGAGGCTGTCTGCCCTGGCTACCGATTGGTGGCCATGGCTAATTTTCTTATTGTGCCTTGCCCCTTTGGCATTCATTGAATTCTGCTCACACTTCCCATGCACCAGCCTCTCAAGCACTGCAGTGTCCCTGACTCTCCCCAGCAGGACTGCAGCGCTAGGCTGTTCCACTCTGCTGGTTTCCTGCAACAAAGGGGCTTTGGGAATTGAAGAGCCTCACACACCCTCACTGTGGGAGAGACAACCCGCTGAACCCCACACAGGGGCCCGCAGCCAGCTCATGGCACATAGGTCGGCTTGATTTTCAGCACCAGGTAAGGATTCCAAGAAGCACAGTGCCTGGGGAAGGCACACGGGAGGAGCCCCTGATGTTTCATCCATTCTAGCTCCAGAGAGCTTCTGAGCCAGGAGGGAGGCTGCTCATCTCGGCAGACGAATGAAGATTTTGGTTTAACTCAAAGCTTCCCTTTCCAACTCCAGTATGGCGTGTTTTGCATTCCTGGACTCGGCTGTGATTCTGATAATTACTTGTTATATCTAAAAAGACTCACGTCGTAAGCAAGCTTAGATGAAAATGAAACATTCTGTCTTGGAGCAGTCTCGTTTTTTCACAGCTCGACAATTCCCAGGGTACCCTTCTCCCCAACACCCCACCGTGTCTGGGAAGCAGGTGCCTTATGTCAACAGACACAGAACAACATTCTTTGAGAGTTGGTGCCTCAGGAGATGAGACCATCTAATCAGGCTCCAGCTTCCCCACAGATGTATCTGCTTGCTGTGGAATAAAAGTACCTTTGATTTCTTATACTCAAGTGAGCTGTGCTCATGCCAACAGCCCAGCGTGACCCTCCAAGGACACCCTCCATGGCTGACACAAATGGCAATGTGTAGGAAGTCAGAAGGAGTGGTAACTTGCTATCCCATGTCTACACAGCCAGATGGAGTTTAGAGGTTCAGAGGTGGGAGCAGAAACCCCGCCAAGTCTCAGAGTGCGGGTGGGTGGGTGTATAATGTAGAGTGAGCTCTGAGAGGGCTGGGGAGAAGGCTCTGTTGTTAAAGTGCCTGCTGTACAAGAATGAGTTTGGATCTCCAGAGCCCATGTAAAAGCTGGGTGTGGTGGCACATATCTGTAACCCTGGAGCTGGTAGGGGACAGCAGAGACAGGCAGGGCCTGAAGCTCACTGGCTAGCCAGCCTGGGCCCATTCAGTGGGCTTCTGGTTCAGTTAGAGACTGCGAAAAAATAAAGATGGTAAGTGAGAGAGGAAGACATCTCACCTGATAGAAACTTCTGGTCCCCGTCCATATCCACATCCTGCATGTGCATCTGCACAAACAAGTACATACAACACACACACACACACACACACACACACACACACACATGCACACACCCATGCACACAGATGCAGGCCTTAGTCACCCCTCTGTTGTCTGTGGTATGACTGGACGAGTCCCTATGTCTCTCCCCCAGATTTCTTGGCAGTTAAGTGAGAATAATGAAACCTGCCCTAACTGTGACCTACCTCCCAGGACAGCTGTGGAGAACAAATGAGGTGACGGACCTAGAAGAGGCAGCAGAGTGTAAGGCGTTATTTAAACACCGGGTGTTACAGATTGGACATTTACCACAGGGACTATCACTAAGGCAGCTACGTGACTGGAAAATTAGCTTCAGAATGCCTTCACTCTTCAGTCCACCACCCTCCCGGTCACCAGAGGTGGTTGTGGGAGAGACATCCAGGAGACAGAGGAAGGACAGGGCTCTAGGCCAGGCGCTCTTTGAGCTACTGAATTGGTATCTGGTGGTTGCCAGCCTAACCGATAGCTGGTCCATCACGACAGCTGCAGAGCAGAGTCATTAGTGGGACAGGGAAACTTCTAGGCGTCTGTGTGCCCAAAGAGGTTTCGTGTAGGAGCCAAGAGCCCTTGTCTTGGTCAGCCTGGGCCACTACAACAAATACCATTAGTCAAGGGGCTTATAAAAGGCAGGTACAGTTCTGAGACTGGAAGGCTGAGGTTACGGTGCCAGTACAGCTGGGCTTCGGTGAGGGCTTACTGCGGGGCTGGGCACCGCCCACTTCTTGTGTGTGCATCTGATGGAGGAGGCCAGCATCCCCTGCAGCTTTCAAAAGGGCACTAATCTTACTCCCGGGAGCCCCACCTTCTTGGCCCTGTCATCTTCACAAGCTAACCCTCACACAGGAAGCTAGGATGTTCAGACCGTGGCGGGCTTACTTAGTCTCACCATCAGTTCTGCTGCTAACTGTCCATGTAACCAGGAGGGAGTGGAAGGAGTTACTTTCTGCTGTACAAGGAGGTGGGGCCCAATTATTAAAGATATCTAAGGTCTTTTCATGTCTTTCTTGCTGCCAGTTGTCGGTGCCTCAGTTTCTCTGTCTGTAAAATAATGGCCATTCCCTGAGAGGATATGGTGATGATGAGAGACGCCCCGTGTGTCAACTACTCGAAAGTGTTTGTGGGAGAGAGCGGGCAGCAGAGAAGCATGTGTTACACACTGATTATGACAGAAAGGGTCTCCTTCGGAACGAGGGTGTGTGATATGTTTCTGAAGGTACCGGAGGACCTCAGAAGCCCAGGAGAAAGGCAGGTGGAACCTCTGGGCAGACTCCCGGCCCTCCCCGTGGCCACGCGTACCTTTGCTCTCTGAGGCAGGTTTATCATGGTTTCTGGCTTGAAGTCACTCTTGTTCTTCCTACAGAGCACAGCAGTGATGATGATGATGATGACGGTCACCACGGCGATGGGCGCCAGCACTGCGGCGATGATCCACAGGTTGTTGGGTGGATTCTTCACCACGGCTGTGGGAAAGAGCCAGTGAGAAGCACGTGACAAGGGGTCCTCCGTAGGGGAAAGCCACCCAAATGGAACCCCCAACCCCAAATCGGAAGACAGGGAGAGGTGGAAATCAAAAGCCTCGGCCTCCGCAGCTGTGTGACCTTGGGCAAGTTGCTCAAGCTCTCTAAGTCTCAGTTTCCTGGACTGTAAAATGAGAGCATCACTTTGTGGTGCTTTAGTGTGGCTCCTAACAGATGCTCAGTGACAGTAGCCTCCACTGTTCCCAAGAGCACGAAGAGGAACACCAATTAGTGTCCATTCTCCTCACTGGTGACAGTCAAAAGAAAAAAAGGAAAAAACACATGAGGATTAGAAATGCATGTTGGAGGGGCTGGAGAGATAGCTTAGTGGGTAAGAGCTTTTCCCTGAAAGCATGAGGACCTAAGTTCAAGTCCCCAGCACCCACGTAGAAATCTAGGCACGGTTATGTGTGCCTGCACTGAGCCGGGTTGAGGAGGGGTAGGGGAGGATGGGGGGGTGGGGGGTGGTCAGAAACAAGCAAACCTCGGGAGTCCACTGGCTAGAGTCCACTGGCTAGCCAGACTAGCTGACATGGCAAGTTCCCAGCAACACACAGACACAAACAAAAGATATGTATGTTGGAGTCAGGAGGCAAGAGCTACCAAGAGATGACTCCAACTATAGCAGTGAAATCGCCCTGTGAGTGAGCAGTGAATAAAATGTAACCTGAGCAGATGGATCTCCCTCGGAACGGAACATGTCTGAGGAGCTTAGAAATGCCTCGGACTAACCACAAGGACCAGGCTGTTGTCAGCAGGGGGATAAGTTACAAGAACAGCAGATACCTTCAGGGGGCGGGGCAGGAACGTAACCCCAAAGGGATGATGGGGAGCTGGCCACACTCCCCATGATAACGACTTGGTTCATACAGCTGTGAGCGTTTGTCGAAACTCTTCAGACGGCACGTTTAAGATCTGCACATCCTCACTGTGTGTACGTTTTATTGCAGCGTCACAAGCAGAGGGTAAATTCTGGTTGGTGATACGCACACCATGTTTAGGGTTGACCTCTGCAAATGTTTGTGACTCACTTGAAATACACGGGTCGGGGCGGAGGAGAGATAAACCAATACATGATAAAAAAAAAACAATAGTAAAGCGCTAACTGTGGGTCCTGGAAGGGTGGGTACACATTATTTACTGCCTAAATCTTTCAACGTTCTGTTAAGTTGGGTTAGGAAAATGTGGGAAAGAGGAAAGGCCTTTAATGTGAAGTGAGTGAGCCTCTCCCAGGATTACACACAGGGATTTTTAGGGAACACTTCAGTCAAGTCAAAAGGGTCAATTTCAGAAGTAAAACAGGAGTCCACACAGAAGCCTGTGGGAGGAGTCATTGGAAGGAAGGGATGCCTGCATGATCTAGAGAGGAACTGAGACCAAGGAGGACGTGGCTTGGTAGGGACCGTGCCCTGAATGCAGGGGTTGGGTCTGGTTGTCAGGCTACTAGGCTTAGCTAACTGCTGTCGCTAAGACCAGAAGACAGAGGACAACTTCTTCTGGTTAGCTGGTTCTCTCCCTCCAGCAGGTAGATCCTGGGAATCAAACTCAGATCAGGCTTGGCAGCCAGCTCCGTTACACACTAGCTCATCACACTGGCCCCCAGACCACAGCTCTTGATTTTTCCCTCCTTGATCTGTTCTCCCTGAGACATTTTCATCTCCATTCCTGCTCCACAGCTAGGCCAGCCATCACCTCGCCATCAGTGTGGACTCTTTTCTGCATACCTAGCATCCTGCACATGAATCCATCACCAGGTTCTTCCAGACTCTACCTTCCCAAAAGCTCCTGGGTGATGTCTCTGTACCAGGCCTCTGGTCACGGCAGCAAGGCTCTAAAACATGTCAGCATGGGCATTTGCTCACCTTGTCACCCCTCCACTGTGTGTGTGTGTGTGTGTGTGTGTGTGTGTGTGTGTGTGTCTGTGTGCGCGCGCGCGCGCGCACGCGCGCGCGTGGCTACATGTGACTCACAGGGGCATCCTCAGGACCTAACACGGGGCCTTCCATGTAAGGAGTGCTTAACCAGAAGCTCAAGGCTTGAGAACATAAAATGCTATTATACCTGTTGCAATGAGACCAAGCTAGAAAGAAAAATCCCAATCTCCATGGTAATTCTAGTCCATATTTTAAATTAGTTTACTTACAGTCTACTTTATATTTTGGTCTCTTACATGTTTGGTTAGCATGAGTCTTCCTAACTCTGCTGAACTCTAGAGGCTGCTTGGCCCTCGAAGCTGAGGACTTAGACCCTGCAATACAAAAGCCCCGCCGGTAAGCGCCACATGGGGACAATCTGTCTGAGGAGCCAGATGGCCTTCCTCTTACCCCAACCACCTCGACTTCAGCTGGTCCCTTGTTAGCCAAGTCCTGTCTGTTATCTGGCTGCCCTTGGGCTCCGAATCCTATTAGTATAGAAGAATTTCTCTTTCCACGGTTTGTATCAATCAGTGATTAATCACGTTATTAACTCCTGAAAACAGCTCATTAGATAATGTGCCTCTGTTGACATTGCATTTAATTACCACTGCTCTTAGTAGCTTGTATTTATACGTGAGTTCTGTGCCATTAACATTTTCTAAAGCTCAGAGCTTCTGTGGAAACTATCACTAATGCCTTCTTCAGGTTAGGCTATTTTATCCTGACGCAGATCAGGATCTCCAACTCATCACCTGATGGAGACACACGTGTGGTATATGAGAATATATTCTAAATGCATACATATTTTTCAATATATACATACATAGCAAATGCATACATATGTATATAATTAGTGAGCACGGAATAGTTATGGACTCTAATTTGATTTGGTTTTATTGTTTAGGTGAATGACTTTCTTTTTGGTGCAGTATGTAAAATTCCTTCACCTCTATTTAAATGGGGAAGAGAACAGATTTATCTTATGCACATTAATAAATTCCTTTAGCGGTCAAAATGATATTAAAGCTAGGTCAATTGGAGTCATCCAAATCCAATGTATTCATTGGCATGTGATCTGAAAGTATGAGGCCATGGTCAGGGTGAAAAGGCCTGAGTGGTCATTTAAATTGCAAGAGGTTCGGTAGAGGACAGAGAGGGGAAAAAATCTCCGAGTGCCTCCTCAGCATCAGACACAATGGCACAGCCTTTGCCTGCATACTGTTCTCATCCTGGTTCACAGGTGAGGAAACCGAGGGCCAAGGTGATGTGAAAGGTCATCTCCCTAAAACCACTCTGAAACGGGTCTGTTCTGAGCTATCACACAGGCGTGGAAGTGTGAGCTACATCTCTATGTGTGCTGGAGCTCACACTTCCATAAGCATTTGCCAGGAGGATGCAAACAGTGTAAACATGGACAAAGTGGGTCTCCCCTGGACAGACGCTAAAAGAAGGATCTAGCTCTGTTTCAAGCTGCTTCTCTCAAATTTTGGAGTCTGTAGCTGGGTGAGTAGATGCAGGGGTGACTCCACCCAGGGCTCCACCGAGTAGTGAGTGTTCAGTCTGTGTTGCTTCCCTGCCCAAACACTCCCATGGCTTCTCCTCCACTCAGGGCCCTCTCCTGTGCCTTAGACCTAACCACTCCCGCTCTTCCTTCTTGTGAACCTCCTCGCTCAGCCTCACATGCTCCTCTGTCTGGACCCTGGTCCTAGATGGCTTCGGGAATCTTTCTGTTCCCTCCCACCTCCCATTTCTGGCTATTCACTGATCCTCTTCGTGGCTCCCAGCAGCTCTAATCACAACTTCATCTCTTCAGTATCAACAACCTTTCCTGCCTACGTTTTCTCCATGGCATTTCCCACCATCTAGCATAGTATTTATTTGGCTTATTTAACCTGCCCACTCAGGACAAGGACAGTGAGTAGTGAGTACACTCTCAAGGCTGAATCGTTAGACAGGAAAGGTGTGGAGATATTTTGTCTGTGCACTAACAAGTAAAGCTTACCTGGAGATCAGAGTGCAGAGCTAACCACTAGAGGCCAGGCAGTGGTGGCACACACCTTTAATCCCAGCACTTGGGATCTCATGCCTTTGATCCCAGTACTTGGGAGGCACACACCTTTAATCTCAGTACTTGGGGAAGGAAACAGGAAGCGATGTGGCTGGGCAGAGAGGAAGTGATAAGTCAGGGTGGAGACAGCGCTTGCCCTTTTTGGTCTGAGGATTCAGTAGAGGTTAGAAGTCTCTCTAGTGGCTGCTCCTTTGCTTCTCTGATCTTTCAGCATTTGTCCCGATATCTGACTCTGGGTTTTTATTATTAAGACCAATTAGAATTCGTGCTATAGAAGGGGAAAGAAGACTGTGTGGCAAGAAGAACAGCCTGGTCAGTGGGTTAGTATTTTAACAAACAATACAAACTATGGTCATCTGGGAATAAGGAACCTCAATTGAGAAAAAATTGTCCCCGTCAGATTGGCCTGCAGGAATGTCTGTGGGCTATTTTCTTCACTAATGATTGATGTGGGAGGGCCCAGTTAAATGTGGGTGGTGCCACCTCTGGGCAGATGGCCCTGGGTGGTATAAGGAAGAAAACTAAGCAAGCCACGGAGAGCAAGCCAGTAAGTGGGGTTCCTCCAGGATTTCTGCTTCAGCTGCCCTGACTTCCCTCAATGGAGGACTATGACATGGGCGTGAAAAATGAAATCAATCTTTTCCTCTCCGAGTTACTCTTGGTTATAGTGTTTCATCACAGAAAGCAAACCAGGATACCAGGAGGCCAGGCTACAAAGAGGCCTGAGTGGGTGCTGAGCAGGAGCTACTGTGGAGCGCCATTTCCAGGAATGTGCACTTTATTCTATAGATGATGGAGAGATGACAACCATTTTTTATGGAGTTTATGTAAGAGCAGAACCCAAATTTGATTACAGTGATTATTCTAATGGCAGCATGGAAGACACAGAACTGTACACATCACCGTGAGGATGGGGAAGCAAGCGACTGCTGCAGCTGAAGCAGACGAGAACAGAGGAATGGAGAACGGCTTTGATGTGGGGGTTACTGAAGAGATCTGAAGGAGCCGGTGAACTGGAGACAAGGAAGTGAAGGTGAGGGGTCAGAGTGAGGTGGCTCGGGGAGTGGGCAGGGGAGTTGCATCCTTCGTCCGATCTCCTTGTCCTTCCTCAGCACCTAGCCTGGTTTCCAGAAGGCTCTGCACATCTAACCTGATGTGAACTCCTCTTCTTTCTCCGCCTCTTAGTGCCTTCCATTGTCCCCGCCAACCATTGTCTCAAAGTCCTCTTGGCCATAGCCCATCGTTCCCTTGGTGTGAGTTCACCTCTGACAGTCACCGAGGACAGTTCTTTTCATCCCTTCCCTTGTACCACAGATCTGGAGCAGGAAAGCGAGTCCCAGAACAAAGAGACTAAAAGGAGCATACAGCTGGGACCGAGAAATGATGGAGAGGAAGGGCCAGTGAGCCAGGTTGCGAAGAGTGTCCAGTGAATGGTGTCCTGGGGGCATCTAGAGAGGGCGGCAGGACGATCTAGGATATGTGTGTATGGTGTAGACTTAGATGAGTGTTCCTGCCCACATATGCATGGAGGCCAAAGGAGGATGTTAGGTATCCTTCACCGTTACACTTTGCCTTATTGCCTTGAGGTAGGGTCTCTTACTAAACCTAGAGCTATGCTGGGGGCCAGCAAGCCCCAATAATCCTCCTGTTTCTACCCTCAACAAAGCTGGGGTTATTGGTGCACACAGCCACACATGGCTTTTTATGTGAATGTTGGGGGTTTGAACTCAGACTCCCATTTTCTTACCCACTGAGCCTTCTCCCCTGCACTGGACCTGGGGTTTCAGAAGAGGAGAAGGAATTATCTGGACACAGCAGGGGAAACAAGGATGGGGATGCCTTGGCAGCCTGTTGTGCTGGGCTAACCAGTTGGTCGTCTTATTTCTATCTCTAGCCTTAAGCTCAGCTGTCAACTTCATGATGTCCCAAGAGAACAGAACCATGCATCCCAGGGCTTCAGTGACCAAATGCACCCTAGTACTGTTCTCTGTCTTTCTATAATAGGAAGGTCCATGCAGGATCTCTCCACATGTCCACTAGGCCCGATCTCCTTGCTTACTTGAGGATTCTGCCTCAGACAAGTCTCACTCCCTCTTTGACAGCATCCCCACAGACAACCACTCACCCAATGTCTCAGTGTGCCCCACACGACTGCTCTACTCATCCTCCCTTTTTGTCACGATTGTGCCATCATGATCCTCTTCTTACCAACCTTTCCAGAGCCACTACCAGATGGGTCACCAACAATCTCCATCTCTGTCAACCTCTGTCTGATCGCACTGCCTCTTGGGATCTAAACAAGCATAACCATCCACCCTTTCCACGAGAGTTGCCTGTGCTTTCCCTTCTGGAGCTGAAGTTCCAGGCAGTTGTGAGTTTCTCAGTGTAGGGTGCTGGGAACTGAACTTGCGTCCTCTGCAAGAGCGGTAAGTGCTCTTAACCTGAGCCATCTCTCCAGTCTCTCCACTTGCTTTCTAGGCCCCACTGTCCCCTGGATCTCCTGCCAGCCCCTTGCCCTTCCTCAGGATCCTCTGTTGGCTCTTGCTCTTCCACACATGGACTTCACGGAAGTCTCATGGTCTTCACTCCTGCTCAGTTGCTCTCCCATTCATTGCCACCTGCTCCCTTAGCTCTGTATGTTGATGTTCCCAACCTTCCTTCTCTTGACTTCCATGTGGTCCTCTAGCAGACACTTCAAACTTAACGTATAACTTCTGTGGGGGCCCACAGAGACTCCATAGCATGGTCTTATTCCATCTTGACTCAAAGTCAGAGAGTTCAAGTTTGTTTTGCCCTCCAAAGTTGAATAACAGGATGTTTTGCCAAAGGCGTGGTTACCAGATGTCTTGAGACTGAAGGAGGTGTTTACACTTGTTTGTATTTTGAACCATGATGTCACTGAAGGGGGAGGTCTTTTACACCCCCCCCTTTGCTTTGGGTATAAAAAGGCCCTGAGAAATAAACTCGGGGTGACTGTAGTATTGACTCAGAGCCCTCCCGATGCTATTCTGTGTCTCTGCCTTTTTGTTTTACATCTCTATCTTTCATATCTATTACTTCTTAATCCCTGCTTCTCCATTCAAGAATGTTCGATAGTCGGGAGGGACCCGACAAACTTCCGACTCCCTGATTCCCATCCCAGCCATGAAATCCATACCTTCTGCGTCTCAACAAATGCAGAGCTAAAGCCAATACCCACAAGTCTCCCCTGATTCCCTCTGATCTCCTCCTTCTTTTCCTGCCAGAAAAATCTATTGTTTAACCGCGTCAGCTCTGTTGCTCAAAACCTCCTGAATGCATCCGGTGCTCCATGCCTAGCATTGCCGCCTCTCTCCTTTACCCGTGATTTGTTCTTCAGGAGGGGTGGGGGCAAGAGACATATACACCGAGGACAGAACTTTGGGGAACCTACACAGAAAAAAACAACCAAACACAGGAAGTCGTGACCAGAAACTGACAAGAACAGAGGCCCCGAAGAGAGAAAGGGGAAAGAGAAAAGGGAGAGACTCACAGTTGAAAGTGTCATGTGAAAAACAAGGCTGCAGAGAACAGATGTCATCACTCCTCAGCACAGGTGTGTCTGTGAGGAGGTACAGCCCAGCATGACAGGTCTGCCACACAGTCATCCCCAGTGAAGGCAAGAGCACAAGGAGGAGAGGAAAGTCATGAGCCAGCTGTGGACCAAATGATGCTCTTTGGGGAGAGTGGACATCATCAAGAAAGACATGGGCACTGACCTTCCACGCCCTCCATCGAACCCTCCACCTGTTTGTTTGTTTGTTTGTTTTTCCCCAGGCCACTTACACTACTTGTGTTCTAGGCACACCTGGTACATCTCCCCTGCATTTTCACTCCTGGTGTTTTTCTGGAACACGCACTCTTTCCTCCCCTTTAATGAGCTCTTCAAGTAAGAAACAACTGAGAACAGGTCTGAAGTTGGAACTATCCAGACGGGTGTCTTGGCTAAGTGCTGGTTCTGTGATGGGTAAGCAGGTCAGTCTACTTTTGGGGAGCCTGTTCCCCCCTGTAGTTTGGAGCTGAATAAACAGAGCCCTGTTCGAATGAGAGGTAAGTAAACGGAGCCTAGGAAGTGGCACGGTAGCTGCCATGGAGAGTGGATGGGTTTTAATACGCTTCTTCTGTCGTCTGGTTCCAGAGGACCCCTCAAAGCAAACCCTCCCTCTGAGGTGCCAGTGTCCCACTGCCAGCCTCCTGCATCAACAACTCTGTCCCTCAGAGCCAGAAACCAGTCCTTCTCATGTCCTCCAGTACTAAGCATAGTTCAAAAAGAACTGAATGTTCACCGAATCAAATTATCTTTAATTCCCCCAGCACATAAACATGATCTCAGATGCAGTTATTTTCTGGAGCTAGATTATACTGGATTTGAGGAGGAAGAGGAGGTAGCACCTGGGGACAAAGGGACATTATCACCTACCATCATATAGATATTGCAAACCATATCACTTACCTAAAGCCTATTGCTTTAACAGAAAACATAGCTGATTGGTTTTCTTTCTTTTTTCTTTCTTTCTTTCTTTCTTTCTTTCTTTCTTTCTTTCTTCCTTTTCTTTTCTTTTCTTTTCTTTTTTTTTTTTTTTTTTTTTTTTTTTTTTTTTTTTTTTTTTTTTTTTTTTGGTTTTTTGAGATAGGTTTTCTCCGTGTAGTTTTGGTGCCTGTCCTGGATCTCACTCTGTAGACCAGGCTGGCCTCAAACTCACAGAGATCTGCCTGGCTCTGCCTCCCGAGTGCTGGGATCAAAGATGTGCGCCACCACCGCCCGACCACCCCCGCCCAGCCGCTGATTGATTTTCAAACCTCCCAGAACCAAACTTTGTTCGGCTGTAAGACCAGTGAGAAGGGTTTGGAGGACCACCAGGATGCACAGAAAATGATTAATGCCATCAAAGCACTGAATGAACAGAGTCCTTACGGTCAGCTTGTAGAAGGACCACGTGATGCAGGGTCAAGGCCATCCTCTGGGAGTCGATGGTGCTCAGGATCTTGGCGGCCGCAGTTCCCAGCAGCGGCTTCCCGTTGTACAGTGTGTAGTACGTCAGCTCTGCTGGGTCCTTTGGTCCTGGAACGCGCTGCATCTTCACCATCTTTCAAAACAAGAGGAGCAGGGTGTGGCCAGAGCATCTCGGACAGGCCCTGCAGGCCTCTGGACCGTCAGAAGGCTCACCTCATCCGTCACTGAGGCCTGCTGTGCCCTAGTGGACCCACAGGCACAGGCTAGACACACCGGCCCTGGGATCCTCCCTAGAGCCAGAGTCTCAGGATGTGGGCTTGTTATCCCTGAATGAGAGACTCGGGGGAGAAAGTGGGGCTGGAAACATCTGGAAAGCAGTTTGAAGCTGGGCATGAAAACAGGGAAGAACCGTTTCTCAGTCTCCACTGAGCTCTGGCCTCATTTGAAAATAGGCCTCCATGATAATTCAGGGCACGCTAGGCTATCCCAAACAAGGTGCTTAATTTAAAAAAAAATCTTCAGTTGTCTGAAAGGGTAAAAAAGGTCTGTCTGCCTATAATTGAGGATACCTCTGATAGAAGCAGTACTCGGAAACTCAAACTTCTTTTCCTAAATCAGCTACGTAGAGGGTTGCTTTTTTTTGTTGTTGTTGTTTTTGAGACAGGGTTTCTCTGTGTAGCTTTGCGCCTTTCCTGGAACTCGCTTTGGAGACCAGGCTGGCCTCGAACTCACAGAGATCCGCCTGCTTCTGCCTCCCGAGTGCTGGGATTAAAGGCGTGCGCCACCACCACCCGGCGCCTTTTTTTTTAAAACTACAAAATTTACATTCAGATGGGAAAGCATCAAGCAACAAAGAAATTAAAATAATGTGTAGCCCTTCCTTTGACACCAAAGAACTGTTATCATCCTGGAGCTCTAGTTCCTAATCTTTGTATTCTCTACACAAACCTTTTCTTTATTATCTTATAAAATCATCAAACTTGCTAACAAAAATCACACCTCACATTTTTTTACATGTATGTGTGCATGCACGCACACCCATGTGACATGATGCATGTGTGGTCAGAGAACAAGTTGTAGGAATGGGTTCTCTCCTACTATGTGGGTCCCGGGAATTGAAACTCAGGGACTCAGGCTTGATAGCAGGTGCCTTTACTTGCTGAGCCATCTCAGAGGTCTGCAGCCCAGCATTTCTACTTGCATTTTTAAATGACCCAATATGTTTCAAAAGCAGAAACATTTCTCTCCACAGGGCACTCAAATATCTGCCTCACAAGACTGCCTAGCAAGCCCTTTATTGTTAGACATTTAGAGTGTGACTTTTAACTTTTGGAATTACAAATTGATAATCATATGATTTGATTCTGACAATCCTATGATATGGATATGGTGTCCTGTTGTATGTTTGCAGGCATGGTAAACATTGAACGTTTAGGATTTTAACTTTTGGCTCTTAGAATTAGCAATTAAATGATAAACATTATAGTATTTTCAGGGTATACATTACAGATATTGGGTTTCATAGAACATAAAAAAAATTACAAAAATGTTTATAGTAAGTTCATTAACAACATCAAAACCCCTGAAAAATCCAAAAGTCAATAGTTCTAAACTGAACAAATGAGTTATGGGAAGTCATAACTCATTTAGCGAGCACAATAATAGAATATAGAATACATTGAATATAATATAATGAAATGAACTACACCAGTTCATATGAATGTGGATTACAAATTACAGGATATAAAATTTAAAACAGAAAAAACAACATGGCATATTTTTAAGGATCTACACATGGGGGTTAAAATCTATACAGAAAACACAGGACTAAGTTAATACAAAGTTCAGAACCATGCTCAACTTGGATAGCAAGAAAGGGAATATAATTTTAAAAATCAATGCTCTGTGTGTATGTGTGTGTGTGTGTGTGTGTGTGTGTGTGTGTGTGTGTGTGTGTATGTATGTTGCTCTTGCCTGTTTGCCTGTGTGGAGGTCAGAGGTCACCTTTAGGTATCTTCCTTCATCACCTTGGTTTTTGAGAGTGTCTTTCACTGAACCTGGAGCTCACTGATTTGGCTTGACTAGCTGGCTAGTGAGCCCCAGGATCTTCCTGTCTCTGCCCTTCCTGTCCTGGCGTTGAAGGTGTCTGCTGCCAAGATCTGCTTTGGATGTGTGCTCTGGGGATCCCAACTCAGGTCTTCATGCCCTGCAGTAAGCAATCCCCTGGCTGAGCCATCTTCCCAGACACATCAACTACAGAAATAACTTTAAATTCTAGCCATCTAAATCTCCATATTTATGAAGAGACGTCATCATTTATAAATGTCTCAACCCAGAAGAAAGGCCCCTGGGTGGAAAGATAATGGAAGCGCCATTGTGTGGATTTGGGGAGGCGGCTTAGACATGTCACTCCTTGCCCTAGTGGGAGAGGAGGCGGGCAGTGTTTGAACAACCTGGCAGAGGTGAGTGATAATTCAAATATCTATTAACCTCACTCATTTCCAGCTTGACAGCACTTCTTACCAAGATTTACCCACGTATGAGGTCAGAAGCAATCTATAGCATCTATATATATCTTGAGATTTGCAGAGAGAAAGAAATGCCACTTGCTTCCCTCTGACATGCCATCTCTCTGCAGTCTCGGAGACGTGCAGAAGTGTTAGGGTCACAAGTAGCACTGGGCTTGTAAGATGTCCTTTCTCTCCCATGGACTGATGCAAACCACTTCACAGCTGTGTGGTCATCAGTGACTTGCTTTCTGTCATTAGGAGAAGCATGGATTGTAGGACTTACATGCAACAGACCTACAGAGGGGAAA
This sequence comes from Peromyscus eremicus, assembly GCF_949786415.1. Taxonomy (NCBI): domain Eukaryota; kingdom Metazoa; phylum Chordata; class Mammalia; order Rodentia; family Cricetidae; genus Peromyscus; species Peromyscus eremicus. The sequence continues at coordinate 79,035,588 of NC_081419.1, forward strand.
TCACAATCCTGTCTTGTGAAATGAACCACCTTTTTACCTAGGGATGGCTGCCATGGAGCAAACTTTCAGAACCAAATTGACACCCAATAGGACAATGAGCACAATTCACGACTGTGCATAAGGAGACGTGAAGTGTCTACCAAGGCTGTGATGCAACTCATGCTGGGGGGGAAGGTGGATGACTTTCAAGAAGTCATGGCGATGTGATCTGCAGACACATTGTGCTAATGTCTGCAATTTCCACATAGACAACATGATACCGTGCATCTATGCACACTTGGTCAGCTGTCAATCAGGAGTTCATGGGCCAGCAGAAGGCCACACTACTAGGAGGGCATCTGTAATGTGAGCTAGGTCAATTAGCATAGCATGTTAGAGATGGAGTCTCAGTGGTAATGGATGAAGTTCATCACATTTATGCTGCATGGGTTGGTTCAAATATGCTAAGGACATTCCACTCTAGGAGGAACTGGATAAGGTGTGGAGGGAGGTGTAGATAGCCCCCACAGGGACAGCTGCTGTCTTGACTACCCATGTCCCTTAAAACTAATCCAGAGAGGCTTGTGCTGATAGTTTCTTTGAGAGATATTGAGAGGAGGGTGAGAGGTAACTTGGGAACTTTTTGCTTCATGAATACCTAAACGCATACAGACTCCTTTCCCAGTTATCTACTTACTGCCGAGGAAGGAAGACTGACCGTCAGCCTTGAAAACTTCAGAGGAATGTCGATCAAATGGCTTAAGTCAGTTGACAGCATGGATGCGGCCCATGTAGTTGTTTAGTCTCAGAAAACACATTCCCCCCGCCACCCCCCAGTCATTAGAAAACCCCAGTGCACACACTTACCTGCACAGTATAGCTTCCCAAGGTGGTGGCCCGTTTAAACCGCCGGCTCTGTTGCTGGGACATCATGAACAGCTGGGCTAGACGCTGCTCCATGACCCGGGCAAAGCTCTGGTTGTGCAGGCCCACCAGCGAGTTGTCCACACCCTGGAGCACTGAGGATGCAGAAGGCAGAGGGGACGCTGAGAGCCCAGACTCCCTGCTGACTCAGTAACTACAGGACCACCTACCCTGCATAACCAAGAAGGGCCACCATGCCCTACTTACAGTGGGGCTTGACCAACCTCACCTACTTCTCCTCCAAGGCAGGTCATGAGTTAAGAATCTTTGCCTATTACGTGTTACACATGTTGGAAAGGTTAGCGGCCTGCCTGAGACAGTAAGTACATCGAGGAAGTAGCAGTCAGGGTATGAACCCAAGCTTGTATGACTCCAAAGCTTGTGTCTTTCTTCTGTAAGCTGCGACATCTCACACACTGCTGCATCAAACCCAAACTTTTACAGATGATACACCCTGCAAAGTCACAGGGACACAGCCAAGCACAGGTGCAGCTAACTGGGGTTTGGCCTGGTTGCAAACCCTAACTCAGGGTTTAATTTTCCTTCTCAATAGCTTGGTTAAGGATTCACAGAGCCGTGCTGGAACTTGAATGCACACATTAGGGCAAACTATGCTGTTCAATATCTTTATCTCTCCCTACTAGGTAGGATCCTTATTACCCCAAAAGCTGCCCTGGGCCCATCATGTCCTCTCTCATTCAAGAATAAGACAACTTAATGGAAGGAGTGTGCCCTCTCTCATTTCTGGCTTTTGTCAATTACGGGTCCTTCAGCAAGCCACTGGAATCCAGCCCTCTGCTAAAAGGAAGGGTACCTCACAGCAAGCACTGGGCTAATGGGCGCTAAGGATCAAAGGGGACAGGATGCATAAGGCAGTTTGGCCCTGTCTGTGGAAGGTACATGGGATCTTTTCCTGGCCCTTACCTCTCCTTGGTTAGATCTCAGCAGCCATTTCTGGGACAACAGGAGACACTGATTATGGAGTTGCAAGCCCCTGCTAGTGCATGGATGAGAGCTGTGATGAATACAGGGCCTCTCTAGAGCTTTCTAAAGGACAGTTGCCTGTTTTCATTGACGTCCAGAGTCCAATTCCATCCTTTGGGACAGCTTCCCCCCAAGGACGCAAACAGTGCCTTCAGACACAGTCACACCCAAAATTCTAAGTGTTCAAATTGATTATTGGGTTTTTTTAAGCGATCAAAACTCACAGGGGATGGGAATGGAATAGAAGAGTCTTCATTTAATAGAGTTTGTTCTAACACAGTCCAGTCCAGGATCATGAATACCATCCATCCACCACTGTACAGAAACAGCCCCTCCTTGTGGTGGTATTGTATTCCCCAAAATATTGTGCACCCTAGTAAATTTATCTGGGGTCAGAGACAGAACAGCCACTAGATACAAAGGCTAGAAAATGGTGGCACTCACACCTTTAATCCTAGCATTCCAGAGGTAGAAATCCTCTGGATCTCTGTGAGTTCAAGGCCACATTGGAAACAGCCAGGCATGGTGACACACACCTTTAATCCCAAGAAGTGAGCCTTTAATCCCAGGGAGTGATGGTAAAAACAGAAAGATATGTAAGGTGAAGACCAGAAACTAGAAGCTTTTAGCTGGTTAAGGTTTCAGGCTTTGGAGCAGCAGTTCAGCTGAGATTCATTCTGGATGAGGACTCAGAGGCTTCCAGTCTGAGGAAACAGGATCAGGTGAGAAGTTGGCCAGGTGAGGTTAGCTGTGGCTTGTTCTGTCTCTCTGATCTTCCAGTGTTTACCCCAATACTTGGCCTCAGGTTTGATTTTATTAATAAGAACTTTTAAGATTCCTGCTATACCTCCTAAAGAGCATGCTGTCTCTGCAGCCTCTGATCAAGGCAGGTGTTGCATGCAGCCAGCACCAATGATGGAATCTCACACAGGGCCAGACCGAGCCGTCAAAAATGACTCAGAGAATGACACTGATACGCGGATCAAGAAATAAAACCCACAGCTGGGTCTCTGCAATGACTTCTTTGAAGCCATAAATGCCAAATGATCGCCCTGGAGGGTATAAAGCACAGCTCTAGGGCCCTGGTGAGGGATTCTAGATGGTGTGCCCGCCAAGTCCCTGCAAACAGAGAGGAATGCTGCTATACTGCTCTGTCAGTGCTCTGCAGGCTCTCAGGGTCCCACAGGGGGTTCCTACCTCAGGCAGGAGAGTCTGGTTCAAACACACCCCACGTAGTAAATATACAGGCCAGACCGCTGAAATGACTTCTAACTAATGGACAAGAAGGAGAGAGCGGGGCATCATAGATTGGTTTACAGGAACCTCGGTCATGATTCAAAGGCAGACACCAAGTAAAGGCAATAGGCAGCCTTCTAGGTGATGGAAATGCTCTAGCAGTTAATGGTTGTTTGTATTGTGGACATTCTCTAGGCCACTCAATTGTAAGTTTAAGATGCTTAAAATGCGACATTTTACTTTATCTGTGTTTTTAGTCCATTTCTCTTTAAAATGACAAGCTGTCTCTAGGAAAGCACAGGAGAGCGTGGGAAGCACTCAGAGCAGGACAGTGATGAACATCTAGATGGCTGGAGTTTGTGCCACTGCAGCTCTCTAGAAAGAGTGGGTTCTTCTGGTGTCAGCTGGGTGGAGCAGGGGTCAGAAGCAGGGGTGTGAGTCACTGCTCCCCTTCCTGAGACAAGCCACATAGTTTCTCGGGGCCTCAGTTCTCTACTGAGCGAACTACTGATTGTGAAGAAGAAATAATTCAGGAAACAATACTTTTAATGCTGGTGCCATAGGACACCGCTGTGTGGAAGCTGTTGCTATCACACGGCCCCCCCTCCTCCCCCTTTGCTGGGTACATTCTTCAGAGGAAGAAATGTCATGGAAGGAAAGGGATCTGTGCCCCTGCGCATAGTTCCCCTCCCTTCTCCCAAGGTTCACAGCACATTCTCCTTGACCCTGCCTGCCTTCCGGGAAGGCAGTGGAGGGGCCTGTACTCACATCTCCCACAGAGACACAGTAGCTCAGACCCCTCAGCACATCAGCCAGGGTTCTCTTAAACACCCACTCTCAGCCACTACATTTTCAGAGCAGAGGAGGCGTTCCAAGTCCCCTGCTGTGTTCAGAGGAGCTAGGTTAAAAAGTTCAAGACTGTGACACCCCCTTCTCGTTTTATTTATAATCACACTGGGCTCTAAGATCCATTAGCAGGCATGGGTCAGCCTCCTGAACCTGAGCTAAATTGTTTCGTTTGTGGTTGAATCCCACACATTCAAACTCCGGGAATCTTCATGCTCAGCTGGTGTTCCTCCTCCATTCTACAGGTGAGTGTGTGAAGCCCAGGGGACCCAGGGGACCCAGGGGGACCCAGGGGGACCCGGGGGACCCAGGTGACTGGCTCTAGGACACACTAGTAAGAAGTAGAGGTGAGACGAGAAGGAAGTCGCTCATTACTGGATCTCAGCCACTTCGTCTCTAGGGTGTGAAACAAAGGCAAATGTATACACCAGAGACAGACTCTTATCTCTATTAGTGACCAGTGGGCTGGCCGATTAGTCCAGGGCTAGCTGGTCAGTGAGCCCCAGGGATCTGCCTGCCTCTGCCTCCTCTTTGATGTGGGTTCTGGGGAGTCTAAGCCAGGCCCTCATGCCTGCATGGCAAACACTTAACTGACTGAGCTATAGCTTCAAGCCCTAGTCACCAATATCTGGATATCTCTACCTTGCTTCATTTCTCTAAAACAAATAGCAAGATCCTCAGATGGCAGGATAGTCCATAGGTTTTCTGTAAAGAGAAGCTGCAGAGGCCATCCAGTGCTGGTGATTTTCCGTCAGAAGAGGACCCACCCTCTGCCAGAGGAGGAAGTGTACAAGATACTCCAGCTAAGTCCAGTAAAACAGACAAAAGCACACAGAGTGTGTAATAGAAACTCCAGAGAGGGGCAGTTACTACAAATTGAAAAGGACAGGGCTTGTGGTGACGGTCTGGGGGCCAAGGCCGAGTAAAGACTCTCATTGCTGGCTCCCGGTCATCAGCCTCTCCTTTCATAATAGGGCAGACTAGCAGAGGCTTCCCAGAAGCTTGTAAAGTGGTCGTGGTTCGTATGGAAGGCAAGAGGGTCATGTCAAACCGTGGTTCCAGTTCCTTCCGAGCACCGACTGATGCCAGCTGCAGAGAGACAGCGATAACTCTGTTCTGATCACCAACTGCAGTGCCAGCAACAGCAGTGAGGAAGGAAGTGACAGGAGTGAGCATGAAGGGTTACGTCCCCGCAGAGCCCAGGAACAAGACTGTGTGCATAGCTTTCCTTGAGTTAAGGCCACCAAAAGGAAGGCACGGCAAGGCACCGGAAGATGGGAGGAGATCTCACCAGGGGCTGTCAAGGGCAGCCTGTGTTGAAGAATGGATTATGATCACTGAATGTAAACTTTCAAGTTCAGAGAAGGGGGAAGATCTGGGAAGGAAAAGGCACCGTGCTTGAGGAGGGCACGCGATTTTGTACTCATTATGGAACCCGCTGGCTCAGACGTGTGTTGCTGGGTTGGCACGGCCTCTCTAGGGTTTGCATCCTGGTAGAGTGGTTTCTGGTCTGTTAAAAAATATGCTTCTTCACTTTGCCTTCTCAGCAGTTAAAACGATCTCTGGGTACCAAAGACCAAAGACCATACAGTGGGGGCATGTGGGTGATCTGTCTTTTAGAAGAGAGTACAGGCAGCCATCTTGCAGCTGGGTGGAAACTACTTGGATGGAATTTTAGGCAACAGGCCACCTGCCACTGCTTGGGGCAGCAGTGAGGGAAGGATGGATGAGGGAAGGGAGCTCGAGCAGCTGCTTCCCTGTACACATTTCCATGTCTGGAAGGATCTCCCTAACTCCTCATTGACGGGCTGGACTATGTTCCCCAAATCCACGTGTGCAAGTCCTAATGCCCAGTGTATCAGAGGGTGACAGTATTTGGAGTGAGGGTCTTTGTAGGGGTAATGAAATTAAAATGAGGTCATGAGCACGGGCCATAATCCAGTGTGTCTGGTGTCCTGATAAGAGAAGGAAGTCAGGACAGACAGACTCAGGGAAGAACAAGTGGGGACAAGTGGCGAAGGTGACCGACTCCAAGCCAAGGGGATGGGAGGAAGACGTAAACCCATCGGTGCCTTGGTCTCAGACTCCCAGAACACGGAGAACGGAACTCTCAGTTGTCTACACTCTGATGGCTGGGCTGGTCACTCTCCCTCCTACGACCAGCTGTCCTCTCCATTTGCCTCAATAATGTCGTTTCTCTCATTTTAGAGCCACTGTGAGGCTTTTGGAAAACACAAACAGAATGCTTTTACTGTTTCATAATGTTCAGCTGTGAAATGTCAAGGGAAAAAGAAAATGCCACCAGAACTCTCTTGCTCTTCGGCTCCCACCGGACCTCATCCGCAGGGCACACCAGGATTGGGGTGGGGTGGGTCGTGTGCCCCGAGAAAGAGCAGCACACAGATGGCCCTCTTCTGGCTTTGATTTGGGTTTTGTAGGACAGTATGGAAAGGCCTGCCATCTGTTCAGACAGACACCCACACAGACATGCCCCAGACAGCCACTGTTGTGGGGGTATTTGTACTCTGTGTAGATGTATTGCTATGATTGGTGTAATAAATAGCTGAACAGCCAATAGGCAGGAGGTATAGGCAGGACTCTCAGGCAGAGACAGAGAAACTGTGAGGAGGAACTGAGGTACTTGATTTCACCAGCAGACTTGGAGCAGGTCGGATGTGCCATATGAAGATGAGGTAACCGAGCCACACGGCAGAACGTAGATTGAAAAATATGAGTTAATTAAGTTATAAGAGCTAGTTGGGAAAACGCCTAACCTAAGGCCAAGTTTTCATAATTATTAAGTCTTCTCGTCATTATTTACGGGCTGGTGATCCAAAGATAGCCTGGCAAGAAAGCTTGCTACAAGTCACTCACACAGCCGTGCCTCAGATAACCACTCATACATGTGTGCCCCAGACAGCTGCCCACGGAGAGGTGCCCCAGACATCACCCACTAGTGCTGCTGTGAGACAGGCTGAGGATGGGATTGTTGAGGTAACAGTTTTAAATTGTTTATCAGTAATCATCTTCAGGGTGTTCTTTTCTCAGCTTCCTCAACCCCTTCTAGCCCTATAGAAGGAACTCCTTGACCAAAGGACTCAATCCTGTCACCAAGTGCCACCGTTTTAGACAAACCAACCTTGTGGTACAAAGAGGGACATACAGAAATAAGACATTACCTGTGATGACCCAGTAGTCTCTGGTCGTTTCTGATATATCAAGGTTGGGATATTCCAGTGCTAAAACAAATAAAAAACACATCACATTTCTTGGGTAGGTTTTATGAGTAAACATTATCAAGGGAAACACAGAAGTGACAAGCTGGTGAGCAGCTAGGTTCCACGCTGCCATTTCTGGGGAATCTGTGGCACACAGGTCAAACTCTCGCATTGTGTAGAAAGTTGGCTCATTAAAGAGACAGTTTCCACCAGGGGCTGAGATTCAGGAGTTTCTCTCTTTGACGTTTTCCCTCCAAGCCTTCTTAAATGAATCAACATCTCTATCAGTACCCACAGTTGCAGCCTGTCTTCGCTGGGGCTTCCTCTGTACAGATCATCTAGCACCATGGAGGTCTAAGGAATGGTTATCTCTTAAAGGGATCCTCCCAGCGTTAAGGGCTTACTTGTGGTACCCCAGTGCTGGGAGAAAGAGCTACCATCTTGCTTTACCAGCATGGTGACTATGAGAACTGACATGTAAAGGACTTAGCACAGTGCCTGACACACAGTCAGTGCTCAATAAATCTTTCATGTGTGTATGTGTGTGTGCACATGTGTATGTAAGTGTACACGTGTATGTTTAAGCCAGAGGATGATGGCAAGTGTCTTTCTCAATTGCTCCTCCCCTTATTTTCTGAGACAAGATCTCTCATAAACCTTGAGCTTGCTGATTTGGCTAGCCTGGCTGCCAGTGAGCTTCCGGGGATCTTCCCAGGCCAGCTTCCCAGCACTAGTGTCGTTACAGTTGTGAGCACCTCACCAGAATGTCGGGTACTGAGATCAAACTCAGATTTTCAGGAGTGCACAACCAGCGCTTTGCCAACTGAGCTCTTCCCCCAGTCCCTACTGCTCTGTTCAACTTAACTGTGATCATTATCAGAATTTAACCAAGCTGGTTCGAGAAAGTAGCTCCTGCACCTGCCGCCCTGTGACGACAGCCGGCCAACGTCTTCCGTGACATAATCTTTTTATGAAGTTCAGAGTCATCCTTACTGCCTGAACATTTGTAAGATCTTTCCAGTAAACACACATTCAAACAACTTCTCAGTGGCTGCTAAGTGACAAGTACACCTTTTACACACACACACACACACACACACACACACACACACACACACACACTTAACACACGCATGCATGAGATCTCATTTATTTAGAGTATCAAAACAACTACAGAAAGAAATTATGAAACATTTTTGCTAATGGGTATATTTTAAAAGGAAATCTTTGCCAGTGACCTTGTGAAATATAATGATTAAATTTAGGGTACAGACCGTCACTTCTGTAGCTACCCAGCAAATGTCTAAGTGACAAAATGTGGGCTGCTCTGTCTTCAAAGTCCAGTTGACTGCACAGTAATGAGGATTATATAACAAGCATTACAGATAGCCAGGGCCTCAGACTACGGGGACTTCAAGTGAAGTCACGACACAAATCGCAAAGTTTGCATTATGCTGTCTGTAGCCAGCTGGACCCGAAGGTCTAGGAACATTTGTGGAGGGGAGAGAAAACCATGGTAACCTGGACTTAGGTAACCCCTAAGGACAGATGCTCTGGAAGGCAGTGCTCAGAGCACAGTCCCCATGCAGCTATATTAGCTGTGGGAGAGTGGACATCCTGTGAAAAAAATTTTTTTTTGGGGGGGGGGGGTGGCTTTAATTTTTTTCTTACAGTTTTGCACCCTCCTCACAGGCTTATTGTGAGTGTCAAGCAAGGGCTCTCTTGCAGTGTGCAATGAACTTTTTGTCAACTTAATCCCCATGTGTTGCATTTTTCAGTTGCTCAAGATAACACACACATGCAGCGTAGCACAACAGAGATTCTTCTGCTGCGGAGAAAGATACCCAGGGGAAACCACAGGGCCTGCTCCAGGAGGCTGAGGCGCACGTACTCACGTTCAGCGATGGTGAGTGGAGGGTAAGTGAGGTAGAATCCTACCAGCTCAGCTGAGAGCTGGCTAAGGAGGCTGCTGGCCACGGTGCCGTTGAGGAACGAGCTCTGATTGCCCACAGCATACACCAGCGTGACGGCTTGGGAGGCATTGGACGTGCTCACCATCTGAACGACACAGGAGCAAAGGGGAAGGAGACATACCAAACAAGGTGAGGGTCTGTGTCCCGGGGGCCGAGGAAGGGACCTTTCAACAGGAGCTGAGGGTCATGATGGGAGGGTAGCGGGGAGACAGCAAGGAGGAAGAAAGAATAGCAAGTCATTGTTTACAGACTGCAGGCGCATGCCAGGCACTGGGCTATGGGCACACTATCTCCATCTTGATCTAACCCTGGAAGGAACGTCTGTTTAGGACCATCTTTCACAAATGAGGAAACCATGGCCTAGAGTGACAGGGATTTGTCCAAGGTCATACAGCTCACTTGTGACAGAGTCAGGATTTGAACCTAAGCAGTCTTCATTGCTGGCTCTTAACTACTCACGTGTCTTTTCCGGGGCCTAAACTGACTCAAGTGATCTTTATAATTCTGGAAATATAAAGCAGAACATGGAGATATTAAAGGAGGGCCCAACTGTCAAATGTTCGGGGAACTTCAGGTTGAGAGGAGTATGCACCCAGTGTTATGAGCAAAGTGACTGAATATGAGCATAACAGGAATCCAGAAATACAAAACAGATCCTTCATGGAGCAATTACTTTCTTTTGTGAACCATGAATTTAGCATGGATTATGAGAAAAAAGTTCTCTAAGATAACATGGGTTTCTCATGCTCAGTCTTATTTCATTTTTAGTTGCTGGGGAAAAAAATGAGATTTTTCTGGGTCAATGTACGGATAAAAATATCTCGAACATTTGAAAAACATGAGCAGGAGAAAAAATCACCGGGCTGGTGAGATGCTTTTGCTGGATGACGTGCGTGTGTCTGCCCTTTTCTCTCCAGATCTCTCTGCCACTGTCCTGCACGTCACAAAGGACATCCTGCAGGCTAGCCCTCAAGGACTACACGATGGTTTCTTTGACCACTGGTGTTAGCTAAAGGGGGATGAGTGGGCATGGGAGAGAGGAAGGAAGGGCAGGGCATTGATGCCAGTCACCCTCCCTGTGGGCATCAGGGCCCAGGTATAGCCTGGGCACTAGGCTGGCCCTGCCCGCACGCTCAGCTGAGGCACCTTTTTGGAACTCTCAAGTTCCTCTTGAATACTGTCTTACCCACTGGGGGCTGGCTGCCACCTGGCTTGATGGGACCTTTTCACTCAGGCATCATCTCTACAGCTTTGCTCTCTGTCCTGATTCTGAAGAAAGCTGCTCAGAATAGCTTCTCCACATTGCTGTCTACTTTCCCCACATGTGACAGCTTTCTCTCTTCCCCAACCAAGAGCCATAATCTCCTGATTAAGGATAACCCAGCCAACTTGTCTGCTCAGCCCTTGTTCTCCTCCCAGAAAGTATTTCTGGAATGTGTTTCAGCTCCAGGTATTCAGACCTCTGTCCCCAGGTGTGCAGGGAAAAGCACTTTCTGAGGATTCGAGAGTCCCCTGGGAACTGGAACGATGGCTCAGTGGCTAAGAGCTAAAAGCACTCGGGTCTCTTTCAGAGGACCTCAGTTTGATGGGTAGTACTCAGATCAGGTGGCTCACTACCACCTGTAACTCCAGCTCCAGGGAATCCAATGCCCACTTCTGGCCTCTTAGGGCACTCACATGTATGTGTGTGTGCACACAAACACACACACACACACACACACACACACACACACACACACACACACCATGACACACAAATAAATAATAAAAATAAATCATCATCATAATAAAACTTCTATCTTTACCACTATTGTGAATATTTACTGAATACTTGTCACCTTTCAATAAGTAGCATTATATCTCCCTGGACCTCCAAGAAGCCCATAAAGCTAGTAATATATAAATATGTATATATAGATATAGATATGTGTGTACACATTCATAAAAATTGTGTATGTACATACATACATGCATGCATCCTATAGTCAACCAGGTAAGTTATACATTTTTGTTGTAGTAAAATATATAAATCAAAGAATTAATATTTTGACCATTTTTAAGCACATAGTTCAGCAACATTGAATAGATTCTCATTTTTTGCCAACCATCACCAACACCATCTCCAGAACTTCCTCACTGCCCCCAACTGTAGCTCTATACCTATTAAACAACTCCCAGTTTCTCTATCTTCTTATTCCAAGGTTGCTCTTAAAGTAAGATTCCTGACTGTTCCACAACTCTAGATATCTGGTAGAGGAGAAATCATACTGTAGTTTTCCTTCTATGACTGACTTACTTCACTTAGAACAATGACCTCAACGCCACCCAGGCTACAATAGGCACCAGAATGCCCTTCTTGTTTGAAGGCTTAGGAACACTCCAGCACTTGAATAGACTACATTTGTTTTTCATGTATCCATTTGATAGACACTTGGTTCACGTTTGGCGTTTTGCCATTGTGAACACTACACAAATACCTATTTTAGCTCCTAGTTCCTGTTTTTAATTCTTTTTGATATGTAGATGGACATGAAGCTACTGGAACATATTGTAACTGCATGTTTAGGTTCTTGAGGGTCCATGCTGCACAGTGGCTGTCCATTGCACACCCCTCTAGAAGCATACAAGGACTCTAACTCCTCCATATGCTCACCAACACTTACTATTTTCTAGGGTTTTGTTTTTGAGAATGATTGTTCTAATAAATAAGAAGTCATGTCTCATAATTGATAGGTCCAATTCTGTCTCCCCACCCTACCTCCCAGTCTCATCTCTGTTTCTGTCTGCCTCTCTCTTCATGGTGACATAGTTAAAACCCAGGGCATAATGCATACTAGACAAGTACAGCAAAACTTATCCCAGCCTTCTGTTGCCACTAATTTTCTTTTAATTGATGCATAGAAGAAATTCTTTCTATTTCTTTAAGTTCTGGATATTAATCACTTATCAGACAGATGATTCGTGATTCTTTGGGTTATCTTTCACTCTGTTATTAGTGTCTTTTGATGGGCAAAGTTTTCAAGGATGTCCAATTGGTTTGTTTCTCTTGGTCCTGTGGTTTTCCAATAGGGTCCAAGATACCCAGGCCCATGAAATCTTTCCTCTATGCTCTGAGCTCTTTAGTTCTTACATGTAGGTCTTTGATCCACTTTGAGATGATTTTGGTTGATAATGTTAGGTGTAGCTCCAGCTTCCTTCTTTTGAAATGTGGATACCCATTATTTAAAAGATTATCCTTTTCCTCATAGACTAACCTTGATAACAATAGTAGATTTCTTTCTGGCCTCTATATCTAGACCATTGGTCTCTGTGTCTGTCAGAAAAGAAAGACCACACTGTTTGGTTATCATAGCTTTTTTAAAATTAATTTTGAAACAAGAAAGTGTGAAACTTACAAAATGTGTCCTTTGTCAAGATTGTTTTTGTTCTTCAAGGTCTTTTGAGGCTCTACTTGAACTTCAGGATAGATTTCTCTATTTCTGTCTTTATAAATGTCACTGGGATTGGCGTGTGTGTGTGTGTGTGTGTGTGTGTGTGTGTGTGTGTGTAGGTGTCCATGAAGGCCAGAAGAGTGTACTGGAACCCCTGAAGGTAGAGTTACAGGTGGCTGTGAGCTGCCTGATATGGGTACTAGGAGCTGAACTCAGGTCTTTCAAGAGCAGCAAACATTCTCAATTGCTCAGGCATCTCCCTCTGCCCTCCTCTCCCCTTCCGCTTTTTGAGACAGGAATATGTACCCCCTCCTCCCCCAACTAGTCTTGAACTTGCTATGCAAGCTAGCCTGCCCTTGCATCTACAGCAATCCTCCTGTCTCTTTCTCCAGAATGGGATTTCCATAGGGATCACATTCAATCTACAATTCCCATTGGTGAAGATTGAGATCTTTATAGCTTAATGTCTCCCAAGCAATGAACACAGCCCTGTTCCCACGCCTTTGTATCTTCTTTAATGAACTCAATCGTGTCCCTTTATGAAGCCTCTGACTCGCTCACTCATTCTGGTTCGTTAGCTCATTAGACCACAGCCCACTTTGTTCTCAGCATCTTTCTCCTCTCACAGTAGCATCACGGTCCCCAGAAAGCCACCTCCCTTCTCCATTTTGTCCATGTGCTCTGGGCACAGCTGCCACTCCCCATGCTCCAGGAGTAGGCATCTGTGCCAGACCATGTTGACAAGGATATTTCATCTCCTTGGTCACAGTAATCAATCCAGAAGTTGCATAGCAGGACCAATGAGAGCCGGTCTCAGGGTCTGGACTGAAATGATACTGAAAAAGAAAAAAAGGGGGGGGCTCTTTGGTTCCACAAGACCATAAGCAATAAGAACGAGGCAAATCTGGAAGCACCAAGGCCCACTCAGTAGAGGTAAGAAGTGTGCTGGGGCTGGAGAGATAGCTCAGAAGTTCAGAGCACTTGCTGTTCTTCCAGACGGCCTGGGTTCCTTCCCCAAGGACCCACAAGGCATCTCACAGCCATCTGTAACTCAAGTTCTAGAAGATCAGACACCTTTGTCCGGCCTCCCTGGGCATTCTGTGTATGTGAGGCACTAACATACATACTGTAGGCAAAGCATATATACAGTAAACATGAACAAATCTTCAAAGAAGAAAGAGGAGGGGGGTCTGGAGGAAAGCAAGCCAAGAGATGAACAGAGAACTTCTGAAGAAACTGTTGATGCACCAGGATCCAGGTATGCCTCCAGCCAATAGGCTGTGAACTTCACAGTGGAATGAGCCCATCATTGCCTCTTTCTGCTTATGTCTCATAAGCTTGGATTCTGTTATACCCTCATTGAGTCAACTGTAATCTAGCTTCTAATATACCATGTGGTTTTTTTTAAGTCACTTTTCCAATGACTCTGATATTTACATCTTTTTATTCCACAAAGGATTCAAAGTCCCATACAAATTATATTTAATAGAATGGAATGGAAAAGTATTACAAAAACATTAATTTGGAAGTCATATTATCATGATCCCAGGAAGGCATGCAGTTATCTGTGAATGACAGAGAGACCAAGAGAGGCGTGTTAAATCGTCGACAAACTTGGTTCTGATACTTCATATTGGCCAAGGCCAAATGTGAAATGGGATTAATAAAAATGATTCATTCAATTAATTTCAAAGGCTTCCAACATTCAGAAAGCATCTCAAATCTAGTTAAATGCAATGGTTAAGTCACCTGTGGTAGTCTTTTCCAAGGAAGCTTTGTTGCTTACGTTTCATCTTATAGCCCATAACCAGCTCGCCACAGAGACAGACTGAAGGCCGAGGGCAACTTATTTATCTTGGTGTCTGATCTCAAAGGATCTAATAAACAGCAGACACTCAACAAATCTCTTAATGCATATTCTGCTGTCGCAAACCGCTTAGGTTCACACACCTGTTAAGACCACAGCGCCAAACCTGAAGAAAAAGATTTCCCATAAGAGCTGAGTCACACTGCTTACATAAATCTTAAATCTGTGACACATTTTTAGATCTTAGACTAATAAGAGCCGGGTTGTAATGAGATCCTCTCTGTTCCACTTTGCCTGAGTCTAGAAAAGGAAAGCTGCTCCTTCAAATTAGATCGTGTGCTTTCTACATGGCATTGGCTTTGCTGGTAACTCACTTATGCTAAATGTCAATTTCAAAAGCCCTGGGTCTAATTGCAAAGGCCTTAGTTGAGTAGTCGAAACAGACACAAAACAGTGGCATTTATTAGAGACTTTGGGGGCTGGATGAATACCAATAAGAAGCATCTATCCTTATTGAGATGTTATCTACATAATTGCACACACACAAAACAATGGGTCTGGAAAAGGCTTTCCGTGGTGTTCACATTGTTAGCTAGGAAGCCAAATATATGGTGCACTAGGAACTGGAGTTCCCTGAGAAAGACACACATGCCAAGGGCTCAGGGACACCCTTTCTGTACTGTATCAATGCTGGGACAGCTTGGTGGATAAGAAGACAGAGTTTGGGCTCACATCTTTACTCCATTCTTTTCCAACCATGTGACCTTCTG
This sequence comes from Peromyscus eremicus, assembly GCF_949786415.1. Lineage (NCBI taxonomy): Eukaryota > Metazoa > Chordata > Mammalia > Rodentia > Cricetidae > Peromyscus > Peromyscus eremicus. The sequence continues at coordinate 79,050,756 of NC_081419.1, forward strand.
GGATTTTCATAATTCTTCTCTCATTTCTCATTTGAACAAAATGGAGACGATATCTTAGAGGATGTCTTGATCATTACACAGAACAATATTTGTAAAGCACTAAGCACAGATGCTGGCAGAGAGGAAGCCCACGCTCTAGAAGACGTGGGTGTGTTTCTGTGGGTGTTTCTGTTTGCATGTAATGATCATTTGTGTTGAAGCTTGGAAATAGCCCAAAGAAAATCACCCAACAGTTAATCACAGAAAATCACAACAGAGTTAGATTTTAAAATCGATCCACTGGTCCTAAGATGGCTCAGGAGACAAAGGCACCTGCCAAGCAAGCATGGTGACGACCTGCATTCGATCCCCGAGACCCACATGTGAGAAGGAGAGAACTCACTCTCACAAGCTGGCCTCTGAACTCCACATTTGCTCTGTAGCATGAGCCTGCCAAACACATGCACACACACACACACACACACACACACACACACACACACACACACACACATGCAAATAATGTAAAAAGTTAAATTAATTCATTTTATATTAAGAAAATTGGTTCACCTTGTAAAGTACATTCAGGTTCAATTCTTTAATGATAAACTCACTAAAAGGCTGGAAGAGGGCTGGAGAGATGGCTCAGAGGTTAAGAACACTGGCTGCTCTTCTAGAGGTCCTGAGTTCAATTCCTAGCAACCACATGGTGGCTCACAACCATCTATAATGAGATCCTATGCCCTCTTCTGGTGTGCAGGCATACATGCAGACAGAATACTGTATACAAAATAAGTAAATAAATCTTTAAAGAAAGAAAGAAAAGAAGGAAGGAAGGCCAGAAGAAGCATTACATACAAAAACCAAATATTAATCCCTGAATCATGACAGGTTCATAGTGACACGGAATCCTACCTGCCATAGCCAGACCTCAGCCACCCTCACCAATGTCTATATCACCTGCCAAAGGTACAAACTTACATTGTGTATGACAGCTTCTAAATGGGGGGACCAATACATGCATTATGGCTGTCCATCTACCATGCAGCCTGAAGCCTCTCCTCCCTACCTGAAGCGTCAGGTTGCTCCTGCTGTTAAGGACCTTCCTCTCTGCATCCTGGAATGCCTTCTGCAGCCTCTGCTCCATCGTCTGGGCAAACTTGCAGGACTGAATGTTGTCTGACTGGCTTACGAACTGCAACACTAGAAGAAGAAGCACAAGTCAGCACTCATCAGGGCTCTGTCTTAGTTCCTCAAATTTAACAGCGGTGGTGATATAAAACAGCATCATTTTTAGGTTACAGAAATTAGGCAAATAAACAGTAAGACCAGACAAGCTTTAATTATAGTTTTGAAAGTAGCTCTTAAGATGATTTATGGCAGAGAATAATTAAAAGCATGACTGAGCCCAAGGTTAAGGTTCTCTCCAACACAAAGGACGTCATGACTTTATCGCATGAGACTCTGCAGACATCTGCTCAAAGATGACAAACCAGTGTCCTCTGTTTCTGTGGATGAGGATGATCAATTGTCCCCCACAACTAGCCAATGGCTTCCACCGCAGTGGAACCTCCGCTCTTGTGGTTCACAAACTTTGCAACTCAGCAATCACAAGGGAAATTGAGAGAAAGATGTCAAAGTCTTTGCAGGGAAATTACTTCAATAAGAACCAAACCCTGTTAGTTCCAGACTATAGGCTTTATGGGTACTCAACTTATAGCTGTAGCCACTGGTAAGAAAGGGGGAAAGTATTCTATGCTGTGATGCACTAAGCATATGGATTGGGAAGAAAAGGCTCTGTGGTGGAACGTGCCTAAGAAAGTCAGAAATACAGAGGTTCAGTCGGGGAACACGGACATCTGATGAATAGGGAAATTTGAAGGCGTAAGGACCACGGAAGCTGATGAGCAGCTAGCAGTGAGGCTTTTCGACAGTGGTCTGCCTGTCTGGTCCCAGAACGATGGGGCCTTTTCCTTCTGGTGACTTGCCTGTCTTCAGCTGGAAGGCACCTGCAGGGTGGGGCTTCCATGGGGAGGCAAGGACCGCCACAGACTGTAAGTTGGGAGTGTGCTGCTTCAGGTCGGCAGTGACGTTGCTGACACCATACACACCCAGCATGTCCATCACCACAGCAGGCAAATACACCAGCCTTCCTCTGGTAGCATAATAGCCAACTGTGACATTATGAGAATATTCCAGGATGTCCACCTACAAAACAAATGGACCCCCAGAATGCTCTGTTTATTTCCACAGTACTTTAAGTTCTTCTTCGTGTTCTTACAGCTGTTGCTCAGTAAGACTGTAGACTAGGACATTCTCATTCAACAAACATCTTAACAACCCTGTTAAGTGCACAAGTGAATTCCAAAGTTATCACGAAACAACAAAATAAAACTCACATCAAACCTACATGAGATAAAGCTGAATCTGGTTTTGGATTCCTTAAGTATTTTGAGCATGATCCAGTGAGCACTAATTATATCACCAGGAAGTCAGAGAGGGGGCAGCAGGCAGAAGAGATGTCTAAGGAACAGAATGCTGCTTAGAAAAAAAAAAAGTTATATCTCACCATTCCTGGGAGGCAAAAGGCAGGGACGATGAATGCAGTAGGGCACTTTCTGGGGATGGACGACAAGGTATCTAAGGTGGAGTCTTCAGCCTTGGCTCCATGCTTGGCTGAGACACTGGTTCAAGGCCAAGGTGAGGATGAACCAGAGGCCTTCTCTCCCAGGTGAGTCTTAAGGGACATGGATGGCCTGGGCCTTCTCTGTCCCAGTGGAAGGATTTTGAACCTTTAGAACTTATTCTTACTGCATTTTGCTTTGTTGATCTTGTATGTTTATAGTTTTAAGTGTGGGGTTTTTTATATTAAATGTGATGTTTATCATAAAATTGGAGTTTTAGAAAAACTAAGAGAAAAATGACAATTGCCCAGTTGCCTCAGGTATTACTGCCACTACCTGCTAGGTGCATCTCCTTTCAATCATTTTTGCTTAGAAATACATGTTTTCGTGTATATGTATATGTGTGTGTAAAGAAAAAATATATACATATATGTTTACAGGATAGATACTGCTGCATAATTTCTTTACTTCTCTCTATGCCTGAGTGGGTGTGTGCTTGTGTCTGTACATATGTGTATGTTTGTCTACGTGTGCATGCAAATGTATATGTTTGTGTGTGGGGTGTTTGTATGTATCGTGTGTGTGTGAGTGTGTGTGTGTGTGAGTGTGTGTGTGTGTGTCTTGCTGGAGGTAGAACCTAGGACTTTGTGCACGGTAGACAAAAGCTCTACTTCTGAGGGGATCCCCAGCCTCCTTTCTTCTTTTTATTGTGGTAAAACCGAGATCACAATCTACCACCTAAACCACGCCTTACATGTACTGTTCACTGACACTTTTAATACACATATAACGGCTACAACCGGCACCATTGCCCATCTCCCATGCGCTTCATGCTGTAAAACTGGGCTTCTAGGTCAGGCTATTTTAACCTCTGCATACTTTCCCCACTCCTGCATCTGCATTAGCGTCGTGCAGTGCTGGGGAGACAGGCCAGGGGCAAACTATTAGCACAAGGCCTCAAGTCACAAATATTTTTCAAAAAACTCAAGAAAACTGATTTTGCGACATGATGGATGCAATTTGGTCCTTCCAAAGTGTGTTCTCAATTAGTTCTTTATAAAGATGACTAACCAAGGAGCTTCAAGATGGCCCATGACCATAGCCCCAAAGAGTAACTCACCCAGTGGGCAAGCTGTGAACTTTCCAGCCCTTTTAATGACTTCAAAGAGCAAGCCTCGGTTCAGGGACTATTTATAACCCCATATGTCTTTAAAAACAAACAAATAAGCCGGGTGATGGTGGCACACGCCTTTAATCCCAGCCCTCGAGAGGCAGAGCCGGACAGATCTCTGTGAGTTCGAGGCCAGCCTGGTCTATAGAGCGAGATCCAGGACAGGCACCAAAACTACACAGAGAAACCCTGTCTCGGAAAACCAAAACAAACAAACAAACAAACAAACAAATGGGCCAATAACTGAGCAGAGGGATGCCAGGCTCTGCCCCCCAGTGTGTGCAGGCAACCTCGGCTAACTGGAACGTCATAGGCTGTCTGTGCCCACTATCCCCATTTGTGCCCTTACCTTTTGTTCATGGAAAATGACCCTGATTTAAATGTGCTAAGTTTACAAAGTGCACCAATCATTTGTTAAAGATTGCAACAGTAAGTGTTGCAGGGGTCTGCAATGATGTGCAGAAGAAGCGAATGCCACAGAGGCCATTGGAAAGTGACTGCAGCTCAGTGAACACCACACCAGGTAAACGAAGGAGAGCAGCTCAGCTTTTGGTTTAAAATTTCTAAGATTCCCAGTACAGGGACCACCTAGCGTAGAGTGCCTTTCCCCTCTTCTCTCCCTTCTTTCCTCCTCTTGATTTCTTTTTTTAGAATCGTAACAGAGAGACTGAAAGTGACCAATAGAGGATGTGCCAAAATCTCATCCCTGGTCCTCTGTGTGATGGGTGGGGCAGGACCATTAGGCTGGATGCAGCTGTCACCCAGGCCATCAAAAGAGGAAGCCAGAATGATGTGGTTAAGTGGTACAAAGGGAGCCCACTGGCTGCCAGTTGCATTTACTGCTCTAACACTTGGGATCAACCCAAAAGACTGTAAAACAATGCCTCTGCTGCTTGGCTGTGCCATTGAAACCAGCCAGCAGTTATTAAGCAGTCCTTGGCACTGAGGTGTTTGGCGGGAAAAGTGTTTACTTCCCTCTCTGCTGTTGGCATGTCACACAAAGTGGAACTCCTCTTCCAGAGCTGAGTAATTTGGGCTTTTGTTGTTGTTAATGGTAGTGGGTTTGCGTTTTGAGACAGTCTTAATCTGTAGCCAGAGTAGCCTCAAACTTAGGTGAATCCTCCTGTCTCAGCCTCTTGTGTTCTGGGAGTATAAGCAGGCAATATCTACCTGGCTTTATCATTCCTGTTAAATGTCCGGAAATAAATCACTCTTTATAATTGTGCAGAAGATGAAGAGAAAAAAATGAAAGACAAAACCACAGTGAACGGCTTCCAGAGGATACCCAATACTCCTCATATGCTGCGACAATTTTTCAAAGTATGAGAGTAATACAATGTAACTTGTCTCAAGTTTTCATCTTGAAATGACCTTTTTCTCCAGCCACAAGATGGTGTGGGTGTGGTGCCTCGGAAGGAGGAAAACATCCAAAGGGGGGTGTGTGGTGGGGGGCTGAGTTGGCCAGCTTAGAAAGGAAGGCGCTTACGTGAGCAGAGACATCGTTCTGGTGGAAAGCCTTCCGCAATGCCTGAGTGAGCCCTTTGGTTACACCAAGCTTCAAGGACTCACTGCTCTGCATCCTCCTCTGGGTTAGGAAGAGGACTGTGGGGTGAAACAGAAGCACAGCAATCAGCGACAAGAATGATCCTCATAATGAACAAGCAGCCCCCAGGCTCTATGTCCATCAAATCCAGAGTAGAGCTGGATCATAAGCAAAGACCCGCCAATCAGGGGGCAGGCTGGGGGAGTGACTACTGGTCTGTTGAAGGCCCAAACCGTTTATGAGGTCTTAATGTCAAGGAGCTGGTATGTTGATGATGCTTCATTTCCAACCCATGCTGCCTCTGGCTGTGAGGACCAGCCTCTGTATGCCTGGCCCCCAGCGGGTCAACCTGCAACCACATTTCTGTAACAGCATCCAGTGACGTACTTGAGACTGGCCCTGAGCTGGGGTCTACAGCTCTATCAACCCTGAATCCAGAGGGACAGGTCCACCTCACAGGTGGGGATGCGAATGGCATCCGTGACGGATTTTAACTGTCACTATTAGAAGGAAGTCAGAGTCCTGCCAAGGCTTCTGGCAGAGGCTGGGATCAGGGAAGGTTTCCATGGGAATTGATGCTTCTGGTGAGTACTGAAGGGTAACAGCGGTCGGTCAGCTAGGCAAGAGGAAGGGACTGCCATCCCCCTGACTCCAGAGCCAGGGGCGCCAAGTGAAAAGGCATGAGGGGAAGGAGGCGAATCTTGTCAGTGTCCATGTTTGGCTTGGTTCTAAGGGAGAGAGGAAATAGGGATTTAAGATGAAGTAATGAATTCTAGAGGATTTCCCTTTGACTACACGCTGGTAAATAGACTGAAGAAGACAGAAGTCTGAAGAGAGAGAAATGTGTGCAGGGTCGGGGCAGAGGGAGGCAGGATAGAGAGAAGAGATATTCAGGAGTGAGACTAGAAAGAATTGAGGGCTGGTCAGCTGTAGCTAGTGTCAGGGGAGGAAGAAGAGAGCAGCTGAGAGTGTTTCTGCATGGGGTGGGAGCTGGGAGCAGGCCTGGCTCTGGAGAGGGGAGGGGGCTAAAAACCCAGATGGTATAATAGAGAAACAGAAAGAGATACTGTATTTTCTGCTTTGCCTAGCTTCACAATTTCCCATTTTAGAAGAAGACATGTCTCAAGATATAATTTCCTTTCATTCTTTGTGGGGTGAGGAAGAAGGCGGGAATGAGCATTCAACACTGGCACGCTCTTTCAAATAATTTGTCTAATGCTTTTTATAGAAAACACTACTGCACTATTCCAAACACTCTAGGCATTCTAGACTTCCTCTCTGCAACTAGGGAGTGGGGTAGAGAAGAGATCCACCCCACTAACCTCAAAAGAGATCCTAGCTCTCCTCCCGACCCCCTCCCCACCCTTTCCTCTTACGATTCAACTGTCCAGTTGGTATCTGCTGATTAGGAAAGCCTTTCTGAACGGTGCAGCGATTCCCAAGATTTTGTGTTAAATGAATCACATCGTTTACGCCTGTGAGACATCACTGGTGTACTTCACAGACAAAACACGCTGTGTTCTCGAATTCCCTGGCCCACTGGAGTAATTGCGGTTTCCCTGGACACTTCTGATGTCAGAACCAATCCTAGGACTAGAATCTGTGTCATCTAATGTTCCCCTTTTCTGGCACTTGATGGGAGTCAAGGTTTCTCAACTTTGACATACTGTCTTTCTCCCCACCCTCAGCCCCGTGTGTGTGTGTGTGTGTGTGTGTGTGTGTGTGTGTGTGTGTGTTCAGGTATGTGGAGGCCAGAGGGCAACCCCAGGTTATTCCTCAGGTACTACCCACCTTGTTCTTTGAGACAGGATCTATCACCACAGCTCCTCAAGTAGGCCAGACTGACTGGTCAGTGAGCTCTGGGGTCTGCCTGTTTCTGCTTCCCTGGATCTCTGGGGTTATAAGCTACTGTACCCAGCTTTCTTAAAACATGGGTTCCAGGAGGTCAACTCAGGTCCTCATGTTAAGCACTTTACCAACTGAGTGCTGTCTCCAGCCACAGTTAGTCTTTATTGTGCAGACTGAGCATTGTGAAATGTTAACATAATCCCAGGTGCCGACAGGTTCCAAGTAACAGTCCCTTCCCAAAGTGTGACAACCAACATGTCTCCAGACGTGGCCCAATGCCCCCTCACAGAGGAAGAGGGAGAGCACTCCTGATTGACAAGCACTGATCTAAGAGAACTTATTCCATGAAATTGCTGAGGTCAGGATTACCCCTCTGTCCACAGACCCAGAAGACAGTGGCCACTCACCTGTCTTTACTAGGAGCCTGTGGGACATCTGACAGTCCAAGTTGGAGGCCACTCTGCCAGTCGTGACCACTGCTGTAGACACAGCTGGAAAAGCAGCATCCGTGTTTCCTGTCTGCAAAGAGGGCAGTCTCGTGGCCTTTACCGATGCTGTAACGGACGTCAGTGCGGCTGTGATCGTCAGTGGGCGGGTCGTGGATGCTCTGGGTGTGTCTGGCCTGGTGGGATTAGGGAGTCCAGTGTGCATGGCTTGTGGTTTCTTGGGGAGGTGTGTTGTGGACAACAGGCCTGAAGCAGAGCCCGTGGCCCCTTGCGTGGCCGTATGCGGGCTCATGCTGTGTGCTGTCCGGGCAAGCATGTAGGTCGGTGTGAATGGGAAGGCAGTGTGGAATGTCCCTGCTGTCACCTTTGGGCTGGATGCTGCCTTGTGGGTGACATTTTTAGCTAGAGCTGTGGTCAGACTGCTCTTGGCTAAACTGCTGCCGCCGCCAGCGCCCTTAGCAGTGAGGGCTGCTGGCAACGCTGCTGGGCTTGACTTCCTCAGGAACAGGGTGGTGGTGGTGGTGGCGGCGGCGGCGGCAGCCGCTGTCGACTCTCCCTTGGGTGACACGGAGGTTCCCACTGCAAAGAGAGAAAAGGAAATGTTTGTCACTGGCCTGGGAGGCACACATCACTGTCCTGATGATGAAGGGATGTCAGTTGTGAGCTTGCTAGTGTAAGAAGTCTCTACACTCCAGGCTTGCAGCAGGGAGAGCTCGGGCGAACCAACCTTAGGGTCATTAAGTCAATTAGCCATAATGAGAATGCCACTTACAGCAAAGCCATGGTTGTTGATAACAAGGACATAAATTCTGAATACTTTCAAAAAAAACCTCAAGTAGGCAGGGAGGGTCGGCGGCATGCCTGTCTGGAGCTGTACCTCACTACTGAACAAGGGGAGGCAGGCTGCTTCAAAGCAAAGCTGGGCATCTGTGTCGAGCTTGAAGATGCTCTGGCCGAAAAAGCAGTCATACCTGTTTTCTGGGTACCAGGAAACAAACTACCTGCGTTAGTGGCTGCACCTGTCCATTTCTTGGGGCGCCGAGAAGTTCGCAGCACTTTGGAGGGGGTCCTGGAAAAGGCACCAGTTGATATAGAAGGTGAGTCCGAAGATGAATGATATTCCGGGACACTCTGGAATTGCGGGGAGACATTTTTTCCGGGTGATAGATAGATGTCACTGGAAACTTGTGAATCTGCGTCTGCCCCATCTGAAAGCATTTGCTGCAAGCTAGCCGCAGAAGCTAAACTTGGCCAGGTTGGCCACAGAGGATGGGCTGGCCGGAGAGGCAGCTGTGACGCGGAACGCTGACTCGTGGGTGGGTAATTATCAATGATCGCCGTGTCAGAGTCTCTGGGATGCTTGCTTGTGAGCCAGAGGTCTGTATGGCTTTCAACTATGGCCCCTTCTGATGGTTGGAGGGGCGGATTGCCACTTTGACCGAAGACTAGATCCTGAAAGTTAAAGCTGTCTGTAGTTACCAACTGCCCAGCAGTCTCTTCGAAATGCTGAGATTCTATCGCATTGGCAGCTGAAGTTGTACCACCAGGAAGAGTCGCCGAGGCTGGATGAGGTTCCCGACTCGTGGAGTTACTTGCGTGAGTGTTTAAATCATGATCCGTTGGCCACAGTGAGCCAGATAGTGTCGATTGTGTGGAGAGGGATGCAGTTTCGGCTGAAAGGGAGCTCCAGAAAACATCGGTGGCCCCTGGCTTTCTCATGCCTCCCGTTGTTGGGAAATCAAAGCCATCAGTGGAGGAGGGAAGCGCTGTCACCTGTTTGGAAGCGGAAGCTGCCAATGCAGACAGGCTTGGGACAGCTGTGAGAGTCTCCAGCTTGGTGCTGGAAGAGCCAGGAGAACCTGCCTGAGGGGCTTGGGTGCCAAGCATGGATGATGGAGGTGACCCTGAAGGATAGAGGTCTGTTCTTAGTGCTGTCTTGATGAGAGGTGAAATACGACCTGTGTTAAAATCAGAGGTGAATTCATTCACTGCGTGAAGACTTGAAGCCTCTTTAGTTGAAAGGGCCCACAGAGGAACGGTCCCATTTGCCTTTTCATTTTTCCCAAAAATGGCTGTCACCCTGTCCTCTTTTTGCTGAGGAAATGTCCAAATTGTAGGAGGAAGATTAGGACCTTTGCTTGAGAGGAGGTGTGTGGCTGCATCTGGAAGGTATTCATCATGGCCATCTTCCTGGGGAGTGGATTCCTCCGGCACAGGGGCTAGGGAGGCATGATCTCTAGTGGGCTGGAGGACAGTAAGCAGGGAGGGAGGGGCACCTGTCCCCTTCAGTGGTGATCCAGGAGCGGCCTCAGAAGGGACCATTTGCCCTTGACTAGGTGTAGTGAGAGGCACAGGAGCCAGTAAAGAGGAAGGGGTGTTTTCTGGGGGGAGGGTGGGCTTCCTGGAATTCTCCGGCACTTCTGACAAATGTGGCCAGTTGGTGGAGCTATTTGCAGGAGGAACAGGGGCTAGCTCTCTGCTGCTCATCACTGACTCTGCCGTCTGGAAATGTAGAGGCCAAGCCTCATCGCTTGCTGCCGCTGTGCTCAAATTAATCAGCAACGATACCCCACTGCGCCCTCGGACAGCCCCCGCTGTGTGGACTGGCTGGGTGGATGCAGAACCCGAAGCCTCTTCCAACATGGACCATGAGGAGCTTCCACCTGGAAGGCCTCCAGAGGCTAGGGAAGGGAGAGACAGGTGGTCCAGCTCTGCCATGGAGCTCAGAACCCCAGGAATGGGGGAACCTGCTGAGCGGGGACTCCCTGATGGGGATAGCTCAGAGTACTGCGTTGTTGAGGATCTAGAAAAGTCTAGAGGAGGGGTCCCTATGAATGTCCGGACATTTCTGGATGGAAAATGGTTTGTTTTGTGAGAAAATGGGTTTAGGACAGTAACCGGGCTCTGACCTGAAGAAGAATGAGCTGGTGTGATTTGGGGAAACAAAGGCACTTTGGTGGAATGCTCTATAGGCTTAGGAGGGGGGATGGAATGAGGTGAACCAGGGGCCCATGAAGATGATGACGGTGGAGTGAGAAGTGGAAGGTTGTCTGACCTCAAGGGATGCTTGGAAGGGGAGAGAGTCCCCACCAGAGGCTGTGATGGGGAGGTGGCCCTCAAGGTGGCTGAGGGGGCTGTAGGCAATGGGGGCAGCATGCTGGTGTGAGGCAAACCTGACATGGCCGCTCCTTCTCCCCCTTCAGGCCTTGTGTGGACCACAGTCTCAGTGGAGTCCTTGGCCAGATCCAGGGAGGTGCCGTGTCCACTTCCTTGGTAAAGGGACGAAGAGAGGTCCACTCGAGCCCTGGTCCTGCGGTGTGCCTTGGGCAGAGGTGTCTGGGAGAGCTGCGGCAAGCTTGTGTTGTCAGAAGGCTGTCCCAGAACATTCTTAAATCTGTCTGCTGCCGAGGAAGACTTGACTTCCAAGAAAGGCCATGTTGGTGAAATCGGTAACAATTTCCCGAGAGGAAAGGACTCTGAGGTCGGAGTGACATGGATCTGTAGACTGTCTGTCCCTGTGAAAGAAAGCATCCACGTGAGACCTGGGATCGGGGTATGACGACGGTGGGCAGGTGCTGGAGACAAGGAGCAGGCAAGACAGGCCCTGCCTGGCCACAGAGCCCTTCCCCTCATCATAGATCCTTCGTGAAACAATTCAAACAAGGAACTAAGTGAGTACACGTGTGCGTTGCAGGGAACCCACAGGGCACTACTATAAAAATTAGTCTTTGATAAAGGAAGTTTTGTTTTGTTTTGTTTTGTTTCAAGACAGGGTTTCTCTGTGTAGTTTTGGTGCCTTTCCTGGATCTCTCTCTCTGTAGACCAGGCTGGCCTTGAACTCACAGAGATCCACCTGGCTCTGCCTCCCGAGTGCTGGGATTAAAGGCATGCACCACCACCGCCCAGCCAAAAAAATTTTTTTTTTTTTTTTGAGGCAGGGTTTCACTATGTAACTCACAGAGATTTGCCTGTTTCTGCCTCCTGTTGCTGGGATTAAAGGCATGTATCAATCAGGCCTGGCAGATGAAGGGATTTTTGAGCAACATTAGTTTTTTTTTTCTATTTCTTACCAGGCTTAAAGCCCACAAAAATCAGACAGATGTGGCTGCCTGCGGCTAGCAAATGACACCAAAATAGATCTGAGCCAAGAACACAAAATGCACAGGACTGAAGAAGGACCAGTTTCCATGAACGAGTTCTTCGGGCCCCTAGTACATCTCAAGAAAAAACATCTCCAAGGAAAAAATGGCTTCAATGAAGTGCATTCCTCTTGGATTTAAAAGGATTCCTGGTTCTTTGCTCATGCTGTGTCAAGGAGCAGAAGCGATTTCTTTCACATTAGGTTATTTCCAAAGGAGAAATTATTCATACCCTACCTAGGACAGGAGACACTTCTCAAAAGGCCTGGTGTCACTAGAAGCACCTGCTGAGACTGTCGTAGGCACAATGTGTGACACCCCAGTAAAGGTGAGGAGGCCTTGGCACACGCAGGAAAGGGAGGCGGGGGAGATGGAAATGTGAGATGGCGCATGTCCTGCTCTATGAAGCCCCCCTCCTGGCGGCTCTGGGTTGATGGTCCAAAAGGTAGCTAAGTGTCCTTAGCTGATATTTCTCTCCTTTCTCTTCTCATCAGCACCCGTGTGTGTGTGTGTGTGTGTGTGTGTGTGTGTGTGTGTGTGTGGACACTGATGTGTGTAAGGGTAGCTGTGCATGTGGAGGTCAGACATCGCCCTTCGGTGACATTTGTTTCTCAAGAGCTGTCCACAGTTCTTGGAGGTGAGATCTCTCACTGGGACCTGGAACTTGCTAACTAAGCTAGGCTAGCTGGCCAGAGGACCCCAGGGAGCCATCCTCCTGTCTCCACTTCACCCAGGCTGGGATTGCAAGCACTCAGGAGCTTGTTTAGCTTTTTACTGGCCTCTGGAGACCAAACTCAGTTAGTTCCTCACGCTTCAGGGGCAAGGACTTTACCGGCTGAGCCGTCTCCTCGGGCCCTAAGGCTTTAAGAGTTTGAAATGAAAGGAATGGTACTTGTAGAGCTTTCTACATTCTTAGCTCAAATATTAGAGCTGTTTGATAGAACCCATTCATTAGGAATTCAGGAAGTCTGGTTGATCGACAGCCTCCGGCACCCAGAGGGGAGCATGCTTCTCTGGCCTCTGTTGCATCTCTGAGGACAACAGGCACAGTGGACTATATTCCACTCAGCTGCTGCGAGGAGCAAATGAGCTCACGGAGGTGCCGGGACGGGCTCTCTGTGCAGAAAACCACTAAACCAATAAGCTCTGATCACAGCCTGGGCTTGTCCGTTTAATGTACGAGGAGCGTGGCCCACAGAGAGGACACCCTGGGCTACAGGAGTGCATAAGCAGGTGGGGGTACAGGGCTCCTCCCTCCCAGGGCTCGGCTGCATCTCCGGGTTCCCTTTCTCCCACACTGTATTCTGCCAACCAAAGAAGTGAACAACCGGAGAGAGTCGTCGTACAACATGAAGGTGCTGGGGATAAGCACCACCCTCTCCACGACAAAAGCTAAGTTGTAACTGTCTTCTGAAACGGCTTTTCCAGTTTCTTCTTGTGAGACTTGGAAAGGTAAGGGTAGATGGAGTTTTTCACTCCGAATAAGAACACATGGACATTTTCCTTTTGATCCTTTGTGTTCTTGTTTTTTTTTTTAATAAAAAATTTAAATTAATTTAATTTAATTTTATTTTATTTGTATGCATGGGTGTTTTGCCTGCTTGTATCCATTTATACCATATGCCTTTCTGGTGCTCATCAAAGAAGGTGTCAGATGCCCTGAAACTGGAGTTACAGATGGTTGTGAACCACCATGTGGGTACTAGGAATTGAGCCTTGGTCCTCTGGAAAGCAACAAGGGCTCTTAACCTCTGAACCATCTCCTTAGCCTGTAGACGAATTTCTAAACAGTCTTATTAAATAAGAAACACAGAGCCAAATACAGGGGTGCAAGCCGTAGAGATCAGAGAAACAGTGAGAGCTGCCAACTAACCTTAGCTGACCACACCGCCGTCGCTTCCCAAGAGAGCCTCTTCCTGTCTAACCTGCGCCTTTATTGCCTTCCTGTTCTGGCTTCTCATTGGCTCTTAGCCCAGCCACCTTACTTCCTTGTCACTGCCTGTCTATACAGACCTCCAGGTCTCTATGATTGGTACTGGGATTAAAGGCGTGTGTCACCATGCTTGGCTGTGTCCTTGAACACACAGAGACTCTGCCTGCCATGTGATCAGATTAAGGGCATGTGCTACTACAGCTTGATTTCTGTTTATGGCTGGCTATGACCTCTGATCTCCAGGCAAACTTTATTTATTAACATACAAATAAAATATCACCACATCAGCCCTGTATTCTTGTTTTTAAAAAATGTCCCATTATTGGGATTCAGATATAAGAAATTGGCCTCAAGTCATGTTTAGGATTTATCAGGGTATAAGCCCACACTGCCACGTCCTCAATGGGATGCTGTTACATTCTCTAAGGAGACCAATGTCTTCTGGGGAAGCTACCCTAAGCCTGATTGGCTCCTTATAACCATGTCAGGACTCTGTGACCACTATCCGCAGGACCCAGAGCTCCTCGTGGCTCAGCCAGGTAAACCCACCTTCTACAGACAACAGTACCAGGAGGCAATGGCTCCAGGACACTAAAGTCCACACAGCATTGTACTGAAGTCCCTGCTCTTCTTGGGACCTGCTTCATGGTTTACAGTGGAAATCGTGCTTCAGTGTTACCACGTATGGCCTGAGGTGGTCTTCCAACCAGCTGAAGTCTCGCATGAAGGCACATACTAACTCAGCATTCACGTTTTGTCCTCCACAGCCAGTGCTATGTTTATATCCAACCAACCGTGTCTGGTGATGCATGTGAGTGAACAGAGTATCTATCTAAGTCAGTTTTGCTGTTTGTTATAGTTTATTTTAGAATGCTTTTTTTTTAAGGATTTGGATGTCAGGTGAAATCTATGTAGGATCCCTGTGTCCTTTTATTGAAACAGATTCAAGCATTAGTCTGATTCCAGAGTCGAAACAAACTCATCTTGTTTCAAAGACATAGCCTCATATCAAGAAGGATGCTTAGGCCAAGCAGCATTTGCTTCTAGCAAGATGTTCTCTCACAAACATGTTGCAAATGGGGGGAGGAATGGATGCTAGGAGGTCATGTGAGGGTCACTGACACAACCAAAGGAGGCTGATGAAAAACCCCAGGCTAAAGTAAGAATGATGGCCTCTGGTGGAGTTGTTTCTTCTGACTAGAATGCAGGGTTTCCCACAGGAGCCTCTATTCTCCCACACAACCCCCAATGCATGGGAAGGCAGTATCTATGAACGGTTTTGAGACATGCCATCTGCTGTGCTCCGGTGTGACACTCATTAATGCTACCGCTCTCCTTCTGAGCACATGACATCATGAAGCTTCATGAATGAACTTCTTAAAATACCACGGTGATTGGCTGACATCATGTGACTAGCTCCCACTAATGAGTTATAAACAAAACTGGCGAGTGTGGCTTCTGGGTAAGACATTTAAATGCTGAAGGAAGACATTCCAGAGATCACTTTCTGGGCCAGTGAGAGGTCTTAGCAGATGAAGGCACGTGACATCAGGTCTGACAACTTGAGCCCAACAATGTGTGTCTGTGCATACAGGTATGAGTGTTGATCTCACATGGTGAGCATCTAGAGGTCTAATGACAGCTTTTGGGAGTCATTTCTGTCCTACTATATGGGCCCTGGGGATCGAACTTGAGTCGTCAGGGTAGTTGACGATCCCATTTATCCTCTGAGCCGTCTTGCTATCTCCAAATGTTGTGTTTTAATTCAACTTTATTTCATAGTATTCAACTCTTAGAATATGTGTGGGATATTTCTCAAGCACATTTGACTTCAGAATACAGTAACTTAAAAAACTACCAATGACATACATAAAGCTGAGGAGGAAGTCATACTCATTGATTAGCAAGTGATACACATTCAGAAGATAATTGGTATGAAGAACTACAGAGAATAGTGTTTCAAAGACATGTCAGCTAACTGAAATTGTTGGTAAACAAAGACACAGACTAGGAGTAAATACATGGGCTTGTCTGTGTTCAAAACTTCCTTATGCAGAAATAGGGTGGGAAACTCTCTTTAAAAGTAATGTACTTTCTGGCCATCTTGCCCCAGACTTCCCTTCTGGTGAGTCCCCTAACTTGCCCGGACCCCATCCCTGGGCACCAGCCACTCCGGGGAAGACCTGCCCAAATTGGCCCCAGGTTCTGGCCACCGGGCAGGTTCCCTTCTAGCCCCCCCCCCGGGAAGGATCCCCTTCTCCAAGACCCCTGGCAGACCCTGCAGTCTCCATGCCCTGCCCCCACGCCCATCCGCCCGAGCCCCAAGCCTGTTCCTGAGACTTAGAGGCCAGCCCCCAGCTCCCATCTTGCCCCAGACTTCCTTTCTGAAGCACAGGTGAGTGCCCTAGCTTGCCCCAGACCCCATCCCTGGGCACCAGCCACTCCCAGGAAGACCTGCCCAACTTGGCCCCAGGTTCTGGCCACCGGGCAGATTCCCTTCTAGCCCCACTGGGAAGGATTCCCTTCTCCAAGACCCCTGGCAGACCCTGCAGTGTCCACGTCCTGTGCCCACGCCCATCCACCCGAGCCCCAAGCCTGTTCCTGAGACTTAGAGGCAGGCCCCCAGCTCCCATCGCAGGCCCCCAGCTCCCATCTTGCCCTGGACTTCCCTTCTGGAGGAGAGAGAGAGAGAGAGAGAGAGAGAGAGAGAGAGAGAGAGAGAGAGAGAAGAGAGAGAGAGAGAAAGAGAGAGAGAGGAGAGCTCCCATCCTGTCCCGGACTTCCAATTTGGACAAGAGAGCTCCCATCTGGACAAGAGAGAGAGACTTCCTGAATCTGTCAGCTCTGTTTGAACCAAGTGTGCGGATAAGGCCAAGAACGAACCACAAGGAGATGGGCAGACATCAAGGCAGAAACACATACAACAAAATGAATAGCAATACACCATCACCAGGCCCTAGCCCTCCTCCAACACCTAGACCTGAACATCAGAAATTGGAAGAAGCAGAAGAAAATAGCCTTATGAATGACATCATGAAGAAGCTAGAGGCTTGTGTAGAGGAAAAGACAAAAAAATGTGAAGAACGCTGTAAACAACTAGAGGAAAGGGCAAACAAATTAGAAGAAATCAATAAAGTCCTGGAAGAGAACAATAAAGTACTGAAAGAAAATCAAGAAAAATCAATGAAACAAATGAAAGAAACAGTCCAAGACCTGAAAAGGGAAATAGAAAAAATAAAGAAGACACAAACAGAGGGAATGCTGGAAATAGAAAATCTGAGAAAATGATTGGGAACTTCAGATGCAAGTATAATCAACAGAATGCAAGAGATGGAAGAGAGGATCTCTAGCGTTGAAGATACAGTAGAAGAAATAGATTCATCAGTCAAAGAAAACACTAAAGCCAACAAAATCATGACCCAAAATGTCCAAGAAATTTGGGACACCATGAAAAGACCAAACCTATGAATAATAGGGGTAGAAGAAGGAGAAGAATACCAATTCAGGTATTCAGAAGGGCACAGAAAATATATTCAACAAGATCATAGAAGAAAACTTTCCCAACTTAAAGAAGGAAATGCCTATGAAGATACAAGAACCCTATAGAACACCAAACAGACTAGACCCCCAAAAAAGTCCCCTCGCCACATAATAATTAAACAATTAAACATACAGAATAAAGAAAGAATATTAAGAGCAGCAAAGGAAAAAGGCCAGGTGACATATAAAGGCAAACCTATCAGAATAACACCCGATTTCTCAATGGAGACTTTGAAAGCCAGAAGGACCTGGACAGATGTAATGCAGACACTAAGAGACCATGGATGTCAGCCTAGACTAATATACCCAGCAAAACTTTCAATCATCATAGATGGAGTGAATAAGACATTCCATGACAAAGCCAGATTTAAACAATATTTATCCACAAACCCAGCCCTACAGAAAGCACTAGAAGGAAAATTCCAACCTAAGGAAGTCAGATACACCCTCGAAAACACAGGCAATAGGTAAAGCCACAGCAGTAAACCCCAACGAAGACAAGTACACACACATCACCACCAAAAAATAACAGGAATGAACAATCACTGGACATTAATATCTCTCAATATCAATGGACTTAATTCACCTATAAAAAGACATAGGCTTACAGAATGGATACGAAAGCAGGACCCATCTTTCTGCTGCATACAAGAAACACATCTCAAATTCAAAGATAGACACTACCTAAAAATAAAAGGCTGGGAAAAGACTTTCCAATCAAACGGTCTTAAGAAACAAGCGGGTGTAGCCATCCTGATATCCAGCAAAATAGACTTCAAACTAAAATCAATCAAAAGAGATCAAGAAGGGCATTACATACTCATCACAGGAAAGAACCACCAAGATGAAGTCTCAATTCTGAACATTTATGCCCCAAACACAAGGGCACCTACATATGTAAAAGAAACATTACTAAAGCTTAAATCACATATAAAACCCCACACATTAATAGTGGGAGACCTCAACACCCCACTTTCACCACTGGACAGATCTCCCAAATTGAAACTTAACAGAGAAATAAAGGACTTAATTGATGTCATGACTCAAATGAACTTAATCGACATCTACAGAACATTCCATCCTAACAAAAAAGAATATACCTTCTTCTCAGCACCCCATGGAACCTTCTCTAAAACCGACCACATACTTGGCCACAAAACAAATCTAAACAGATACAAAACAATTGGAATAACCTTCTGTGTTCTATCAGACCATCATGGTCTAAAGTTGGATTTCAACAACAACAAAAACTACAGAAAACCTACAATCTCATGGAAACTGAATAATACCCAACTGAATCACCAATGGGTTAAGGAAGAAATAAAGAAAGAAATTAAAGACTTCCTAGAGATCAACGAAAATGAAGACACCACATATCCAAACCTGTGGGACACTATGAAAGCAGTACTAAGAGGGAAATTCATAGCACTAAATGCCCTCATAAATAAGCTGGAGAAATCTCACACTAGTGACTTAACAGCACACCTGAAAGTTCTAGAACAAGAAGAAGCAAAGTCTCCCAGGAAAAATAGATGCCAGGAAATTATCAAAGTGAGAGCTGAAATCAATAAAATAGAAACAAAGAGAACAATACAAAAAATTAATGAAACAAAGAGTTGGTTCCTTGAGAAAATCAACAAGATAGACAAGCCCTTATCCAAACTAAGCAAAAGAGAGAGAGAGAGCATCCAAATCAACAAAATCAGAAATGAAAAGGGGGACATAACAACAGACATTGAGGAAATCCAGGGAATCATCAGGTCATACTTCAAAAACCTCTATTCCACAAAACTGGAAAACCTAAAAGAAATGGATAATTTTCTGGATAGGTACCACATACCTAAATTAAATCAAGACCAGATAAACTATTTAAATAGTCCAATAATCCCTAACGAAATAGAAACAGTCATTAAAAGTCTCCCAACCAAAAAAAGCCCAGGACCAGATGGTTTCAGTGCAGAATTCTACCAGATTTTCAAAGAAGAGTTAATACCAATACTCTCTAAATTGTTCCACACAATAGAAACAGAAGGAACATTACCAAACTCCTTCTATGAGGCTACAATTACCCTGATTCCCAAACCAAACAAGGATACAACAAAGAAAGAGAACTACAGACCGATCTCCCTCATGAACATTGATGCAAAAATACTCAATAAAATACTGGCAAACAGACTCCAAGAACACATCAAAACAATTATCCACCATGATCAAGTAGGATTCATTCCAGGGATGCAAGGATGGTTCAACATACGAAAGTCTGTCAATGTAATACACCATATAAACAAACTCAAAGAAAAAAACCACATGATCATCTCACTAGATGCTGAAAATGCATTTGACAAAATCCAACACCCCTTCATGATAAAGGTCTTGGAGCGATCAGGAATACAGGGAACATACCTAAACATAATAAAGGCAATTTACAGCAAGCCAACAGCCAACATCAAATTAAATGGAGAGAAACTCAAAGCAATTCCACTAAAATCAGGAACGAGGCAAGGCTGTCCGCTCTCCTTATACTTATTCAATATAGTACTTGAAGTTCTAGCCAGAGCAATAAGACAACATAAGGAGATTAAGGGGATACAAATTGGAAAGGAAGAAGTCAAGCTTTCCCTATTTGCAGATGACATGATAGTATACTTGAGCAACCCCAAAGATTCCACCAAGGAACTGATACAACTTATAAACACCTTCAGCAACATAGCAGGATACAAGATCAACTCAAAAAAATCAGTAGCCCTCCTATATACAATGGACAAAGAAGCGGAGAAGGAAATCAGAGATACATCACCCTTTACTATAGCCACAAATGACATAAAATACCTTGGGGTAACACTAACCAAGCAAGTGAAGGACCTATATGACAAGAACTTTAAGTCCCTGAAAAAATAAATTGAAGAAGATGTCAGAAAATGGAAAGATCTCCCATGCTCATGGATAGGCAGGACTAACATAGCAAAAATGGCAATCTTACCAAAAGCAATCTACAGATTCAATGCAATCCCCATCAAAATACCAACACAAATCTTCACAGACCTGGAAAGAATAATACTCAACTTCATATGGAAAAACAAAAAACCCAGGATAGCCAAAAGGATCCTGTACAATAACACAACCTCTGGAGGCATCACGATCCCTGACTTCAAGCTCTACTATAGAGCTAAAGTAATAAAAACAGCTTGGTACTGGCATAAAAACCGACATGTGGACCAATGGAATTGAATTGAAGACCCTGACATTAATCCGCACACCTATGAACAAATAATTTTTGACAAAGAAGCCAAAAGTGCACAATGGAAAAAAGAAAGCATCTTCAACAAATGGTGCTGGAAAAACTGGATATCAACATGTAGAAGGCTGCAAATAGGTCCATATCTATCACGGTGCACAAAACTTAAGTCCAAGTGGATCAAGGACCTCAACATAAATCCAGCTACTCTGAACCTGCTAGAAGATAAAGTAGGAAGTAGTCTTGAACGCATTGGCATAGGAGACCACTTCCTAAATAGAACACCAGTAGCACAGACACTGAGAGAAACAATCAATCAATGGGACCTCTTGAAACTGAGAAGCTTTTGTAGAGCAAAGGATATGGTCAACAAGGCAAAGCGACAGCCTACAGAATGGGAAAAGATCTTCACCAACCCCACATCTGACAGAGGACTGATATCCAGAATATATAAGGAACTCAAGAAATTAGACATCAAAATGCCCAACAGTCCAATTAAGAAATGGGCTATAGAACTAAACAGAGAATTCTCAACAGAGGAAACTCAAATGGCTGAAAGACATTTAAGGAATTGCTCAACATCCCTAATCATCAGGGAAATGCAAATCAAAACAACTCTGAGATACCACCTTACGCCTGTCAGAATGGCTAAGATCAAAAACACTGAAGACACCTTATGCTGGAGAGGATGTGGAGCTAGGGGAACTCTCCTCCACTGCTGGTGGGAAGCAAGCTTGTACAACCACTTTGGAAATCAATATGGCGCTTTCTTAGAAAATTGGGAATCCATCTCCCCCAAGATCCAGCTATACCACTCTTGGGCATATACCCAAGGAATGCTCAACCACACCACAAGAACACTTGTTCAGCTATGTTCATATCAGCATTGTTTGTAATAGCCAGAACATGGAAACAACCTAGATGCCCTTCAACTGAAGAATGGATAAACAAAATGTGGTACATATACACAATGGATTACTACTCAGCAGAGAAAAACAATGACATCATGAGGTTTGCAGACAAATGGATGGATCTAGAAAAAAATCATCCTGAGTGAGGTAACCCAGACTCAGAAAGACAAACATGGTATGTACTCACTCATAGCAGGATACTAGATGTGGAACAAGGATGACTGGACTGCTACTCACATCACCAGGAAGGCTACCTGGAAAACAGGACCCCAAGAAAGACACGGGGATCGCCCAATGACAGAGAAATAGAATGAGATCTACATGAACAGCCTGGACATGAGTGGGGGTAGTGAAGGGCGAGGGTCGAGGGAAAGAGAGATTGGGGGAGCGGGAGATCCCAGCTGGATCAACAACAGAGAGGGAGAACAAGGAATAGGAGACCATGGTAAATGAAGACCACATGAGAATAGGAAGAAGTAAAGTGCTAGAGAGGCCCACAGAAATCCACAAAGATACCCCCACAACAGACTGCTGAAGTGGTCGAGAGACAGCCCGAACTGACCTACTCTGGTGATGGGATGGCCAAACACCCTAATTGTCGTGCTAGAAACCTCATCCAACTACTGAGGGATCTAGATGCAGAGATCCATGACTAGGCCCCGGGTGGATCTCTGGGAGTCCAATCAGCGAGAATGAGGAGGGTTTATATGAGCGAGAATTGTTGAGTCCAAGGTTGGATAAAGCACAGAGACAAATAGCCAAACGAACGGAAACACATGAAATATGAACCAATGGCTGAGGGGTCCCCAACTGGATCAGGCCCTCTGAGTGAGTGAGACAGGTGATTGGCCTGATCTGTTTGGGAGGCATCCAGGCAGTGGGACCGGGTCCTGTGCTCATTGCATGAGTCGGCTGTTCGAAACCTGGGGCCTATGCAGGGTCGCTTGGCTCTGCCTGGGAGGAGGGGACTGGACCTACCTGGACTGAGTCTACCAGGTTGATCTCAGTCTGCGGGGAAGGCTTTGCCCTGGAGGAGATTGGAATGGAGGGCGGGCTGGGGGGAAGGTGAGGGGGGCGGGAGGGGGGAGAACAAGGGAATCTGTGGCTGATATGTAGAACTGAATTGTATTGCAAAATAAAAATTAAAAAAAAAAGTAACGTACTTTCTGTGTAGGAGGTGCTGACTGAAGTTCACCATGATCTTGAAGAAATTCAAGCTACTAAGACAAAGCTTAGCCTGCAGTATAAATGCTGCCATTCTTAAACCAGGAAGTATTTCATACATTGAAATTCATATCTATATATAATCTATAGGCCACAAGTAATGACATAAACATTCAATTGCCTATTACATAGCAGAAGGACAGAGCCCATACTTCTAACCGTTCTCTCTCTGACACCCATTTCCTCCTCCTTGGTGATGACCAGCATCATAGGCTGCCTTTTAAGAAATGAGTGAGGAGGTTAGAGCGACAGCTCCTTGATTAAGAGTGCTTGATGCTCTTTCAGAGAACCCAAATTCAGTTTCCAGCACCCACACCAGGTGGTCCACAACAGCCTGTAACTCCAGTTCCAAGAGATTCTATGTTCTCTTCTGACCTCCGTGGGCACCTGCATACACGTGTGTGTGTGTGTGTGTGTGTGTGTGTGTGTGTGTGTTTGTGTGTGTGAAATACACATTTTTAAATAGATATAAATCTTAAGGAAAGAACAAAGAAGTGAATTAAATATAGGCAAGGACTTCCTGAACAGAACTCCAGTAGCACAAGATCCCCTGAGGACCTCTAACTGCCAGGTTCCATCCACAGAATACTCTAACTTCCCTAACTGCTGGACCCTGCAGAGCAAAAAGCTCAGTCTCTGGATATGAAATTCCACCAATCTCCACCCTGGAAAGCTCCATCCTGAAAAGTTCCACCCACTTCTCAAGAAGCTCTAAATTAGCCCTCTATCCTATTCCGTTTGCTGCTGTTTTCCTGCTCCAGCAGAGGCAGCCACCCTCCTGGTTTTGTTCCCTCCCAATAAATCTCTAATGTGAGGTTTGTTGTGCGGTGTGACTTGGTGGTATTCCTTGGCTTCCAGCTGCCAGGACACCTTTCCATCCGAGCTGCAATGCTTACACAAGAAATAGTTCAAGAACTGGCAAACACTACAGCTCGAGGCTGAAAAGCTCTGCATAGCAAAGGAAAGTGTCAGCAGAGTGGAAAGACAGAATGAGAGAAAGCCAGCCATGCTTCAGCCAGTCTAGATCTAGGCCTGTTCCTTCTGGAGAGTGCATCTAGAATCTCTAAAGAACTGCGAAAATTAAATACCACAAAAACGAAACTGCCAGTCAATAAATGGGCCAATGAGCTAAACACATCTAGAAAGAAGAAATGCAAGTATCCCATTAATAATTGTTTTAAAGTCCAATATCTAACCATCAGGTAAATATAAATTAAAACTACTTAGAGATTCTGTCTCACCACAGGCAGAATGACTATCCTTTAAAAATGCTGCAAAGATGTGAGGAAATAGAAACCCCCATTCACTGTTGGTGGGAGTATAGACGGGTGAGGCCACTATATAAATCAGCATGAATATTTATCAAAACAAAAACTAGAACTATCGTATGACCCACCATACAACCCAACTCCTGGGCATTACAACCAAAGGGCCTCTATACCCCATCACTGAGATACTTGCCCATCCATGTCCATTACTGCTCTAGTCACAGCAGCAAGGACATCAAAACAGCTTAGATGTCCATCAACAGATGACTGGATAATGATTATTCAACTGTGAAGAAAAATGAAATGTACAGAAAAACATGTGGAACTGGAAAACACAATGTTAAGAGAGGTAACCCAGGCAACAGGTAACCAGGCAACACAAATATCACATGCCCTCTCCCATACATAGATCCTAGCTTCTATCAGTTTATGTCTGTATGTATGTGGGATCAGGGTGGGTGGAGGTCATGGAACTAGAAAGGCGCCCATGAGGGGGAAAGAGGCTTTAAATAAGGGAGGTGGGAAGGATAATAGAAAATATGTGACATGGGATGGCAAGGAGAATAGTGGGGACAGAAGGGTGTGGCAGGGAGATGGGGCAGGAGGGGCAGGGAGAAGAGGATCAACTAGACAGTATGTATAAAACTGTCAAAAGAGAACCTATTATTTTATATGGTGATTTAAAAATAAAACATTAAATTAAAATTCTAAAACCGAGTTAGGATCAAATCCACTGTTCTCTGTACTGCTCAGTCAAGATGACATTTGAGCCTCACATTAAGAAACTGACACAGGGGTTAGCAAGATGACAGTCTCAGGTACAGTTCTATTGTTATGATGAGACACATGACCAAGGTGATGTACAGAAGAAGAGATTATTTGGGACTTACAGTTTCGAAGGGTTAGAGTGTGTGAGCATTATGGCAGAGAGCATGGCTGTAGCTTGAGTTTTCCTGCCTTGCCCACAGTCAGGACAAATCTCTCTTACCCACCAGTCCCACAGCCACTCAGACCCAACCAAGTAAACACAGAGACTTATATTGCTTACAAACTGTATGGCTGTGGCAGGATTCTTGCTATCTCTTCTTTCAGCTTAAATTAATCCATTTCCATAAATCTATACCTTGCCACATGGCTCGTGGCTTACCGGAATCTTCACATGCGGTTTGTCATGGTGGCGGCTGGCAGTGTCTCCCTCACCCAGCTTCCTGTTCTCTCAATTCTCCTCTCTGTTAGTCCCGCCTATACTTCCTGCCTGGCCACTGGCCAATCAGTGATTTATTTATTGACCAATCATCAACACACTTGACATACAGACCATCCCATAGCACATGACAGCAGGCAGACAGGCAGGCAGGCAGGCAGGCATGGCACTGGAACAGTAGCTGAGAGTTTACATCTTACTATACACAAGCACAGGATGGAGAAAGCTAACTGGGTAAAGTGTGGGCTTGTAAACCTCCAAGCCTGCCCTCAGTGGCACACCTCCACCAACAAGGCCACATCTTTTAATCCCTCTCAAATAGTTATACCAACTAGGGACCAAGTATTCAAATATACGTGCCTCTGGGGGCCACTCTCATTCCAACCACCACAGTGGCTCAGTGGGTTAAGGCACTTGCTACCAAGCCTGATAATTTGAGTCTGATCCCTGGAAACCATATGTAGAAGGAAAGAACCAACTCCCACAATTTGCCCTCTGCCTTCCACATACATACCATGCCATGCACGAACCCCCGCCACACACAATAAGTAAACAAAAAGTAACAGGTACAGACTACAGAAGTTGAGGTTAGAATGGTAGTTAAAAGAAGCTGGGAAGAATAGGAGTTGTGAGGGATGGGAAGAAGTTGGTCGGTGGCACTTAGTCAGGATTAGACAGAAGCAGAATGTTTTGGTGTACTGCTGCACAGTACACTGACCAGAGCTAACATTAATGTGTTGTACATTTAACAAAAGCTAGCGGAGTGGACTTTGCTTGTTTCACCACAAAGAAATGAGAAATATTTAGTAGATGCCTTCAACCTACTTTTGCAACGTATCTATGCATCAAAACATGATGTGGCATCCAATTAACATATACAACCTTTAAGTTTTCATTTATCTATTAAATTTAAAAGATTTATTACTTTATCTTACATGCACACACATGTTTTGCCTGGATGTGCACCGTGTGCATGCAGTGCCTGAGGAAGCCAGACAAGGGCATCAAAACCTCTGGAACTGGAATTACAGGTTTCTGTGAGCTGCCATGCAGGTGCTGGGAACCCAACTAAGGTCCTCTGCAAGAGCAGCAAGTGTTTTTAAGAGCCAAGCTACCTCGTCAGTCCCCTAAATTCACATTTAAATGGAAGATATGTTCTATAGCACATCATCTTGATGAAGACCTTACCTTGTAAAGAGGAAAGCATCTTGTAAAGAGGGGTTCTCATCTGCCTGCACTGAGATTTCTGGTGACACTCAGGACTTCATGAGTGTCAAAGAATAGCACCCTGAAGTATCAGTGTTGCTAAACAGCTACAGACCGTGCTTCTCTGAGGATGAAGATATGATCTTGAGTAAAATACCAAATTCTTCATGACTAGAAACTTCAAGGGGCATGTTGGTCAGTGTCTGTACCTGCCGTGGACCTTAGAAGAGTCAGTACTCTCTTTCCACCACGTGGATTCTGGGGATCAAACCCAGATCTTCAGATTCAGCAGTAAGTGCCTTTACCCATAAGCCATCTGATCGGCTGTGGGAAAATTTTTTGGATGTATTATTTAACAACAGAACTAGGACCAGGGGGAGAGAGATTATAGCTTAATAATAAAAGAGAGATTTCTCTAATTAATAAAATCATGGAAAGCACAATGTGCTAGTTTAAGTTAATGAACTCATCACTACTACAAGTACCTGAAGGTGCATCTTTCAGATCGATTCATCACTACCTCCCCTCCTTCACCTCTTCCCTCCTCCCTCCTCCTTTATGCCCCCTGCAAATGTCTGCTATATGCCACACTCTGGAGTGAACAATGTCTTGTAGGAAAAAAGCATGTACAGTCTCTGGCTTCATGGAATTTACTGCCCTATAGGAGGTATGGATGTAAAGTTGACATTCTCACAAATGTAAACATGAAGCTATAGACTGTAGATGCACACTCCTTAAGAGAAGGCAATGAGTGTATGGGTTGACCAAGGAAGTGGGGAAGAACACCAGTAAGAAAACGAGTAGCAGGAACCAAAGAAGAAGGGAAGGTAAAGCAGTCATGTAGAGGAACAAGTATATGCAAAGACCCTGTGGCAGGAAACAGAATTAAGAGTACAAGGAATTGCGGCTGGACAGATGGCTCAGTGGTTAAGAGCACTAGCTGTTCTGCCTGAGGACCCAATTTCAATTCCCAGCACCCACATGGTGGCTCACAACCATCTCTAATCCCAGTCCTGGGGGGCCTGACAGTCTCCTCTGGCAGTGTGCACACATAATACACGGACATACACCCAGGCAAAACACCCATACATATAAAATAAAATAAAAATAAAAAAGAATCAAGAAGGTAGCCAATAGCCCTAGCATGAAGAGACAGCATGAAACCAAACCTCAGAAATGGGTATTGGCTGGATCACTAGAGCTTTGTGGGTTTCAGTTGGATGGAGAGGGCTGGGGAGGAGGGAATGTTCGGGAGCAAACTCGTATTTGGGAAGAATCACTCTGTCTGTGGCTTGAGGAACAAACTGGAAAGAGTGGACAGCAGTAGACCAGTCAGGAAACATCTGCAGAGGTCCAGGCAGAGGACAGAGGGAAAGCTGCAGAGAAAGCTGACCCGAGTGAGGATGGAAATAGAGTCCTTTGGGGTCCCTCTCGGTCTTTAGAATTCAGGATTCCAGTATTTCCCTAAACACATTTGTGCTTATGCATGCGGCAGTCCTGTTAATGGCTGCAATTTTTCTTTTATGGCTCTGAGTGGGAGGCTTTTTCCTCCCCCTTTGAATCTGAGTAGACTTGAGTTTTCTCTGCCAACTAGAGTGTGGCCAAGTAATGCCACACAGCTTTGGAAGCTCTGTCAGAAAAGGCCACACAGCTACAGCTGGGTCCCTGGGAAGTTTTCCTCTGTCCTGGAACCCGGGAGCCACTCTGAGCAGCCCGTGCCACAGGGAGATGGCATTCCAGACTCAATCCAGTCTTCTGGCACCTCAGCGCAGACAGCATGCCCACGTGATAGAAGCCTCTGGATCATTCTGACCTCAGCAATGAAGTCTCTACAGATGTGCAAGGCTTTCCACGTGGTGCATCATGAAGCAAACACAAACTGTCTCCATGGTGCACTGACTAAGTTCCCAATCCTAGGCATGTTAAAGTGGGTGTCCTCAGCACAGAGTGAAGGGTGGTGTGCTGGCAGCAATAACCACCAGCATACTGCATATAGGATTGTGTCCTTCCTTTCCAGGAACTGGGTCTCTCTAGCTTTCAGTAGATTCTTGACAGAATCAAGGAACCAAAAAAAAAAAAAAAAAAAGGAACCTTTCATTTCAAAATTATTGTAGGTTTTAGCATGATGTCTTTGATAATTAAGTAAATGTATTAATTAAAGTTTTTTCTTTTAAAACTTACAAACAGAAGAAATGTTCTTTTTTCAACTTTTCATGGTGTGCGTGTGTGTGTGTGTGTGTGTGTGTGTGTGTGTGTATGTGTGTGTGTTGCATGTGTGCCTGTGCATGTGGAGGCCTGTGTTAGTGTCAGGAATTATCTTTAATGGCTTTTCCACCTTATTCATCAAGATAGGACTCTCACTCGAACCCAGAGCTCACTTACATGGCTAGTCTTGCTAGCCAACTTGCTCTGGGAATCCTGTCTCTACCCTCTGAGGCTAGAATTGCAGGTTGTGGGCCACCACCCCTACTGGGCATTTACTTTTTTTTTTTTTCCGAGACAGGGTTTCTCTGTGTAGCTTTGTGCCTTTCCTGGAACTCGCTTTGTAGACCAGGCTGGCCTCAAACTCACAGAGATCCTCCTGCCTCTGCCTCCCAAGTGCTGGGATTAAAGGCTTGCGCCACCACCGCCCAGCCCCACCAGGCATTTACATGGGTTCCCGGGATCCAAATTCTGGTCCTCACACTTGTCCAGCATGCATTTATTTATTTTTTTTTAACCACGGAACCATCTCCCCAGCCCAGAAGAAAATTTCTAAGGTAGAAATGAGAAATAGATGGTATTTATTAGTAAGGGCAAACAACTGGGTATGGTGGCACACACCTATGACTCTAGAACTCAAGATGTGGATGCAGGAAATCAGGAGTTCAAGACCAGCCTTGGCTACATATTAAGTCTAAGCTAAAAGAGACACTACCTCAAAAAGAAATAAACAAGAGGGGAGAGGTGAATTTAGAGACACGTTGTAGAAAACTTAAGACACACACAGAGGAAGATAGTGAGATGAATGTTTGCTCTAAGTGATGTGTCTGGCCAGCTCTAAGGCAGCCATCACGATGGTCTCTTGGTGGCCACTCCCTTTGTGATATCCCTCATAGAAAACAAGAGGGACTGTGACTTACATCTAAACAACAGAAAAGGCAAGGGATATAACGTCATTATCCTGGACACCATTACCCTAGCAGAGTCCTTCTCTCATGATGGCTTCATGAGGCAATGAGTTATATTGTGTGAGTCCCTGTGGCAGACTTAGGCGGCCTCTAGACAGTCGTAAGGGACCATGAATGGCTGGCCTCTGTGCTGACAACCGTAAAGAAGCCAAGCCCTCGGTGTGGCAGCCGCAGGAAAAAGGTGCCAACAACCCCAAGTGAGTTTGCCTGTGGATTCTTCCCCAGTCTCGCCTCCAGATGTCCACGAGGCCAGCCAGCACCATGATTACAGCCAGGAGGCCTGTGCAGAAGACCATGGTGAACTGGGTCAGTGAGGCTTGTCCTAGTCAGGTGACCTGCCGCAGCTGTGAGATAACGGTCATTCACACTGAGCCATGACGTTTGTGGCAATTTATTACATTGCAGTAGAAAACCAATACAGGGACATGTGTAGTAGCCATGCCTGGAATCCCTTCACTTCGAAAGCTGAGTGCTAGACATGGTAAGACTCTGTCTTAAAAAGGAAGGAGGGGGGAAAAAGAAAGAAAAAAAACCTAATCCAAGTAGGAAGTGTAGGCGGAAGTCTCTGTCCTGCCAGCAACTCCCAAATACCCAGCAGCTGCTTCCCAAGTTACCACACAGAGGCTTCTATTAATTATAAATGCCCGGCTGGTAGCTCAGACTTGTTACCAGCTTAATTCTTACCCTTAAATTAACCCATAATTCTTATCTATGTTTATCCATGTGACTTGGTACTTTTTCTCTGGACAACATTCTCATCTTCTTTCCTCTGCATCTGGCTGGTGATACCTGACTCTATCCTATCTCTTCCCAGAATTCTTTTTTTTTTTAATTTTATTTATTTATTTATTTATTTTGAGACAGGGTTTCTCTGTGTAGCTTTGCGCCTTTCCTGGAACTCACTTGGTAGCCCAGGCTGGCCTCGAACTCACAGAGATCCACCTGGCTCTGCCTCCCAAGTGCTGGGATTAAAGGCGTGCGCCACCACCGCCCGGCCTCTTCCCAGAATTCTTAGTTTGGCCACCTCGCCTATACTTCCTGCCTGGCTACTGGCCAATCAGCATTTTATTAAACCACCTCAAGTGACAAATCTTTACAGTGTACAAGAGGATTATTCCACAGCAAGTAAGGAGCTATGGAGGGTTGTATGAAAAATAGGAGTACAGGTAGATGAGACAGGCACAGGATATCATGACTGAACGGTAGCATGAAGGTGGGAACTGGCTGGCCAGCCAGTGCAGGCAAACACTCATATACATAAGATGATGATGATGATGATATGATGATGATGATGTGATGATGATTGATGTTGATGATAGATAGATAGATAGATAGATAGATAGATAGATAGATAGATAGAGATAGATAGATAGATAGATAGATAGATAGATAGATAGATATAGAGGGTAGCCATTCCAGCTTTGGTCTGGAAGTTCCAACCCCCATTGAGGCTTCAGTAACTATCACGCCTACAAGGTGGGGCCAAGGGAGGGCCCTGAAGACCCGAGATCGGGACGCGTGGCTCTCTCTTGTTCCTGGACCCTGGACAGTGGAGGTTGACCGAGCAGAGCTCCAGAGAACACCACTGGACTGCGATACACCTTCCCCAGACCCTGCGACCTACCTATCCTTTCATTTGTAAGTTGTGCCACTAATAAACTTTCCTTTTAACTATGTAAAGTGGCCTTAATAATTTCACCAATAGATAGATAGACAGACAGACAGATGATAAATAGGTAGATATGTGTGGAATATTCTTTATTTTAAAAAATAAGTTAGGCGCTAGAGAGGTGATTCAGCAGAGTTTGATTCCTAGCATCCCCTTCAAGTGGCTCACAACCACCTATAACTCCAGCTCCAGGGGGACTCCACACCTCTGGCATCCTTAAACACCAACACTCACATGTACGTACTCAGACCCAGACACAAACACACAAACACACCTCTGTCCCTCGGGTCTTAGGGCTGAATCCATGTCCTGATTCTGGCTGATTTCACTGCAGAGACCTTTGTTTCCAAAACCCTGAGCCTGTTCTTCAGACACGTCCATCCATTCAGGCTCAGCACTGCCCTGGACTGCTTCCTCACCTGCTCAAAATTGCTGTTGCAAGCTAGACAGAGCTGTGGTCCTTTCCCGATCGGTGGGCTGCCTTTCTTTGAGGGCTGGAAGCATCAGGGAGCAGAAAACCTTCCCTGGCCAGCCCAGCTGCGACCCTAACCATCCAGAGACATGAGACTTACCCTCCTCGCTAACCACTCAGTTACAGCACCTGAGAAACAAACCTGACCACCGCCAGCTCCTTATGTGGGAAATGAAGTCAACCAAAGAGCAAAGAGTCACAACACACTTCTTTCACAGTTCAGAAAAAAATGCCTGTAGCTTCCTATAAGCCCTACTACAGTCATGCTGCCCGCATACCCTGCCCTTCAGGTTGCTAACTGTAGGACCTTGAGCAACTTACTTCTAACTTCTCTGTACTTTGATCTTCTCACCTGAGAAAGGAGCGTAGTTGTAGTGCCTATCTCAGGAAAGCCTTTGCGTTAAGATGCAGCGATACTTGGGACACCCTTAGGACAGTGCCTGACACACAATGCTCAAACAATGCTGCTTATCTGAGACTTAACTGGCCAGATAACAGAGAATATGAAGCTGAAGTGTGCTCAGCCCTAATGGGACCTCTATCTCACACACCTTCCTCTCAAAGAATTATTGCAGGCGAAGAAAGGTTGTAAGGGTAACTGCTACAGAACTTTTTTTTTTCCCGGCTGTGACAGGCGCAAGACTCACAGTGACTGCTGGCTGCATACACAAAACTTGCATATGGTAAGCCAGTAGCATTTGCAGCAAGAGTGTGGGAGGGGCCCACAAAGTCCCACCCCTAGCTGATGTGCTATTGGCAGTCGATGGCCACTGGGGGAGGGAGAGTCAATTTTCTCGAGGAAAGTGGCTCCGGCGAGGCTGTCCATGATCCAGTGCATGGCCCTACACCCGTGGACCTACTGCAGCACTAAACAGACTCAATGGATTAAACACAGAGCGTGTAAAGTCGAGAGGGATAAGGGGGTGTCTCTGACTCTTTCCCCTACTCTTGGGACCTTTCTCCTCCTGCAGGGTTGTTTCACGCAGCTTTGATATGAGGGTTTGTGTCTAGTCTTACTGTAACTTATTATATCATGTTTGGCTGATATCCTGGAGACACCTGCTCTTTTCTGAAGGGAAATGGAGGGGGAATGGATCTGAGGGAGTGGGGAGGTTGGGGTGGGGGGGACTGGGACGGAGGGGTAACTGTGGTCAGGATGTAATGTATGAGAAAATAAATAGCCGGGCGGTGGTGGCACATGCCTTTAATCCCAGCACTCGGGAGGCAGAGCCAGGCGAATCTCTGTGAGTTCGAGGCCAGCCTGGGCTACCAAGTGAGTTCCAGGAGAGGGGCAAAGCTACACAGAGAAACCCTGTCTCGAAAAACCAAAAAAAAAAAAAAAAAAAAAAAAAACAAGAGAGAATAAATAAAACTAAAATAAAAACAGAACACATGAAGTTGGGAGGGGTAAGTGGAAGCTGAGTATGGGATGAGTTGGAGGAGAGGGAAAAAGCAAGAAGATTTGATCAAAACACATGGTATATACATATGGAATTCTCAAACAATAAGTAAATTCTAAAATGTATTAGATATCGTTTTTTAGAAGACACTGGCTAGTGTTAGTAATGTTATTATTATTATTACCTTTATTTGGTGGGACCAGGATAGTCATGGACATACTCAGACACTTCCTCAGAGGACTTAGATGTCTGGCAAAACTCAGAAATGTCACCTGTGATTCATGTTCTATCAGAACCCCACACAGCTGTGTATCCCTTTCTGTTTACATATCCATCAACTCACCGTGTTCCTCAGGGCACCTGTCTTAGTTAGGGCTCCTATGGCTGTGATAAAGCACCAGAACCAAAAGCGACTTAGAAAGGCTACATTCCAGTTTACAGCTGTGGTTCAGCATAAAGAGACACCTGAGGAAGGACTCTAGGCTGAAACCTGGAAGCCGCAGTGTTGAAAGGACAGGTGGACACAATCCCATCCCTAACCCAGAAGCTAGCTCCGATTGATAACCACTTGCAAAGGAAAAACTGATTTTCTCCAGCGGAATCTCACCAGGTATATAAACCACACTTCAGAGCAGCCCCATGCCCAGCAGTAGATGGCCAACACAAAACAAACTCAATGTTATTTTTGGAGGGTTTTTGTCTCATAATGCTTTGTCTGGGCTTTCCCCCCCCCTTCTTTCTTTCTTTCTTTTTCCTTCCTTCCTTCTTTCCTTTCTTTTTCTTTCTTTCTTTCTTTCTTTCTTTCTTTCTTTCTTTCTTTCTTTCTTTCTTTCTTTCTTTCTTTTTTAACCTTACAGCTCTTTTGCTTATATATTATGGTTTCTGTGTTTGTGTTTTATGGGATTTCTTTGTTTGAGAATGTGCATATCTCTTGTGTTGACTAGTATTTCTTATGCTTTTTCCTTGGCTCTTTGTTTTCTGTTTTTTTGTTTTGTCCTATTCTGGTTGGTTTACTTATCTTATTTTATTATTATTTCAGATGCCTGTTCTCTAATGAGAGAGAGAGAGCAAGAACACTGCTTACTGGCTTGCTCCTTATGGTTGCTCAGCCTACTTTTTCTAAAGCCCAGGGATGGCACTGCCCTCAGTGAGCTGGTCCCTTCCACTTCAATCATTAATCAAGACAATATCCTACAGACTTGCCTACAAGCTGGTTGGATATGGGCATTTTTTCAAGGAAAATTCCTTCTTCCCAAATATGTCTAGGTTTGTGTCAAGTTGACAAAACAAATCAGCACAGTACCTGTGAGGCAGATGACAAACACCACCACAGGAGAGAAAACCAAGACTCAAAGAGTTCAAGTGCCGGGTTGGCAGTAGTCACAGAGTCTTGCTGTCTGTCACCCATGAAACTCACACACTTGGACTCCAGCTCCCAGGCTCTCAGCACCACAAGACCAAGGGTGAATCTTACTCCATGTCTGGGTTTGGGGAGTGCTCTACCCTCCCAGAGTGACCTAAGCAGATGGAACCCACATGGCTGCTGCCTCTTTCTTCCAAGTTTGATGCTGTGTCTTGCCATAGTGCTGGTTCGGCAAGCATTACCCAGCACAGCTCTAAATCACAGAGACCTGTTCATTTTAGCTAGACCATCTGGCCATTCCCAGAAGGCCCAACGAAATGGATTAAAAGCCACCACTTGGCTGGAGCGTCCAGCCCATACTGACACCCACTTATGTGATTTGCAAACCCTCTCGAGGAGTCTACGTTCTAAAGTTTGGCGCCTGGAATCTTCCTGCTCAAGATGATTCCCCTTGGGGCTTTTTAAAACAAAATGCACCAGTTAATAGAGTCAGATTGCCATTGCTTGAAGGGATGCCAGCAGAAGAGAAGGCTGTTTACGGAATCAACAGAAGCATTTTAACTTTCAAAGCTCTTCCGCAGCTATTTTCTGTCTTAAAAACTTTATTGCTTTCAAATCATTTGTGAAATGGCTTTTAAAATAAGCTGGCCCTTCCCCCACAGATACCCCCATTAGAAGAGTAATATGATTTCGCTTTCCCCTGGGCTCATATGATAGTTACAGTTTAAATGGGAAATGACCCTACAGGCCCATGTCTTTGAACACTTGTCCCAGCTAGTGGCTCTGATTTGGGAGGTGGTAGACCATTTGGGATGGGGCCTGGTCAGTGGAATGAGGTCACCGGGAGTGGGCCTCAATTGTTTTATCAACCTTTCTGGTTCCAAGTTGTTCTCTTTGCCTCTTGGTACCATGCTTCTTATACCACGGCCACCCACACCACCACTGTACACTTGAACACTGGAAGCCAATAAATCTTCCTTTCCCTAAACTGCTTCTGTCTGGCATTTCGGTCACAGAGATGAGAAAGGGAACTAACCTGATGATCATGGCAGAAAACACTGACGACAGACAGGTAGAAGAAAGAGAAGGGTTCCATCCCTCCCTCATCCCCACACATTGCACCACACTCCCCCACCCCCCGCCAAGAAACTCTGATTCAGACAGCGAGAATTATACTTTCTTTGTTCTTGGAAAGGCACTGGGTTACTCTCCAGACTGTGATCACATCCAGCCCCACACTGTCTTCTCCACTTTGAACACATTGAAAGCATTGTTCCATATTGAAGGGGGGTGTATATTATTCCCCAAAGCCACAGAATTACAATTTGGTGAACCATCCTAACAGCTGTAACGTAAGTTGCTTATCAGTTCTCAGTATTGTAAATAATAGCCTCCTTCCCTGAGGTTTCTTCATCACCATCTCAGGTGGGTACATAGAGCACCAGTGACCTTTAGCCCACTTCTTCCAGTAGGCTCCACACTCCTTCCGAACAGCACCCCACTAGAGACCACGCGTTCGAGTGCACACACCTCCGGAAGACATTACATTCAAACCATGGCATTGTTCTTTCGAGACCAAGTGTCGCTACGGAGCTCAGGCTGGTTAAACTCACAGTCTTCCTGCCGAAGTCTCCTGAGTGCTGGAATTGCAAATGTGCATCACCATTCTCCTCTCGTTCAATCATTTCAGTCATTTATTATTATGTATCGAATGTGTCCTCTGACATGAAGACATCCATCATAAAGAACGATCAGCTATGATCCTCACATGAAGATGGCCAAATGTCACAGCCCAGGGTTCCCAGTCCAGCTACCTCATTCCAGCTGTATAAACTGAGGTGAGTCACCTGACCCCTTGGTGCCTATGTCCTTTGAAGATGTGGCCAATTATATCTGCCTCAAAAAGCTTAAAGGTATTAATCCATTAGCATAGCCTGGTATATGGTCAACCGTTAATAAATATTGTCGTCATCAATAAATGTTGTTGCGATCATCGAAAAGAAAAGTCTAATTAAGAGGTCTGGGGGACACACTTTCCCTGGACAGTGACCCTTCTTACACTATCACTGCTATTGTCAGCTTTTCCCATCCACTCTGGAATTTGTCCCACTTCTCACGGTGACTCTGCCCGTCATCTTCCAACGAGCCCCTGAGAAATTCATTCACTTACCATTCTTTTCTTTCTTTTGAGACGTTCTATCCCAGGCTGGCCTTAAACTCTGTGTGGCAGAGGCTGGCCTTGCTCCTGATCCTCATGCCTCTACCTCCCCAAGGGCTGGGTTTACAGGCCTGCACTGTAAACCCATTTTGTGTGATGCTGGGGATGGAGCCCAGGGCATTCTGAGCTCCAGCCCCAATCCTCTCCAGCATCCTTAAGATGAATGAGATCAAAATGCATCTGCATAGGTCTTTCCACCTAAAGTTCCCTTATTTACACAAGCAAGCCCCTGGTTTCAAAGACTTTATAAACTACACATTTCACCAAGCAAAAAATGTGGAGTTGGAGGGTATAGAATATTGTCGCTATAAACAGAAATCTATGCATGTTCATGCAATTGCATGACTATTACATGTGTATTAAATAAATTAGTCAATAATAGTAACATCTCAAATAATAAATTTTTTTTTACAAAGTTCGTGGTAGCCAACACAGGAACATACACAAGCATATGCACAAATGCGCATGGACACACAGAGAATGCAAGGCTTTGCAGTGTACTTAGGACCATACTCTGACCCCTAATGTCCCCACAGGCTGTCCTGCAGAACTCCAGCCCTGAGCCACTTGTACTGGGAGCGGGCAGGTGAGATGATTTCACTCATTTTGTGTCTCTGAGTATTTTGCTATATTGAAAAGAAAAGAAGCCTCCTAAATTCAAGGCTACCAGACAACTTGGCATTCTCTACAAACAACAATGAGTACACTGGAGGGGAAGAAAGGCTTCTCTATCCGAAACAATTTAGGAAATCTCTGAGGGGAGATTCACAAAGCACACAAGCACACAAAGGCTCAGAGAAGTCTGTGGTAAACAAAAGCACTGCTTAACCCAGAGAAGCCCAAAGGAGCTGACTGTGGGACCCTGCTCTTTCCTCTTTTTGTTTGGTGAGGCCTACAACGATCCCAGGGAAGCAATGCTCTGAAGACCACTTCGAGAGAATTCCAGCTGAAATCACTTCAGAGCTGAAGTCATTGCCCTTGAGCAGGCCCTCGGCCGGGGAAGGGGACAGAGGAAGGCAGACTGATGGGTGGACTGAATGTCTCGTGGAGTCAGAAAACGTTCTCGCCATTCCATAGCTGATACAGTCTACTCTTGACTCCTTTCGCAGAGTGTGCGATCAGGCTTATTCACACACTAGTGATGCACCTCATCAACTCAAGGACGGAAGTGCTGTAACAAGCGTGAAGAGCCAACACTACACTGATGGGGCTGCCACTGTCGGGCACAGTAAAGTGAGGGAAGATGGCCGTCTAAATACTGGAGTGTCTTCCTCTCCAGCGGGAGGTGCTGCGTGGATGTTGATGGATGTGTCTATTTGGGGAACAAAGAGGCAAACATTTACTAATATTAATAGCAAACATCATTTTTTTTCTGTTTCTTAGGTTTGGTTTGGTTTTTCTTGAGACAGGGTCTCACCGTGTACCCAAGGCTTGCTTTGAACTCTTGATCCTCCTGAGTGAGTAGGCTATAGCCTTCTCAATGCTGAAATTACTGGCATACACCACCACGCCCAGCCTTCGAATGTCTACATTCATCAATGACTGACTAAGAGTACATTTTACTACTGAAGTCTAACTCTATTGGAATGAATAGCAATATTTCAAGATGTGTTATTTCAGATTCTCATAAAAAGAAATTATAGCTCAACTTTATTAGCACTGAATAATGATTGAACTGACTACCTCTAAGATTAAAAAAAAAGAAGAAGATGTTATTTTAGGTAAATAAATCCTTGAAAGGTTCCCGTTCCCCTAAGACTTTTAAAAGCACCCAAACTCAAAATCTAACCATGGGGGAGAAGGCGGACATGGATGGGAGAGGATCAACCAAAACAGAGTGTATGAAAACGCAGTTAAGGAAGCCTGTTAGTTCACAAGCTAATATTAAAAGTTTAAATTAAAAATATACAACCATCATATTTACAGCTGATAATTTTCATTTATAGTTTGTTTGCTTCAAAGGATTATATATGTGGTTGTACTGATATAGCATTTACTTTTAAAATTCTGAAATTTCGGCATTTCAGTAAAGGGTTCCTTTGGTGTAAACTAATAAGATCTACTTATATTAAATTTGCTCACCTACAGAAGTTCACTTCTGTCCTGGTGCTTTGGCTTACCAAACAGTAACAGAAATCACCAGACACTGTGAGGAAGACACTCCAACCCACACTGGCAATGGATTTTCCTTTTCTTTGGACTAATCTGGACTAGCAACCGAGTCTTAGGGTGTCTGCCCATAATGGGGAGAGGGAATGGTCACAGAGAGGAAACTGGGATCCCTTTTATGACTCAGTTTAACCAACATGGACACCATTCTTCTCCAGCAAAGTCTAGGCCAGCCTGCACACCATCCGGCAGAGGCTGGAAGAGGCTATCTGCCTAACTGCCATGTCCTCAAACCAGAGTTCACAGTCCAAACCGCTCCCAGGTATGTGAGCTCATCCTTTCTGTACTCATCATCAAACTCCAGAACATCTACCTCTTGGCAGACACTAACACTTGCTATATCCTCCAGGCCAACATTTCTCTAAGGCTCACAGATGTGAACACATGAGACTTCCCAGCAATGTTATCAGGAAGATGCTAATTCTGATTTTCATTTTTCAGCTGCAGGTACGAAAAACTAAAAATCTAGGGGCTAGGATGATGGCATAGTAGATAAAATGCTTGTTATGCAAGCATGAGAATGCTCAGCACCCATGTGAGTGCCA
The DNA here is from genome assembly GCF_949786415.1 of Peromyscus eremicus. Classification (NCBI taxonomy): domain Eukaryota; kingdom Metazoa; phylum Chordata; class Mammalia; order Rodentia; family Cricetidae; genus Peromyscus; species Peromyscus eremicus. Next base: position 79,090,033 of record NC_081419.1, read on the forward strand.
GGCGGCTGTGCTGGTCCACCTGTAATTCCAGTGATCTGGAGGCAGAGAGAGGGCACCCCTGGGACAAGCTAGCTAGCTAGGTTATGTGACTTGAGGAGCTCTGGTTAGAGACCCTGTCTCCATATGTGAGGCAAAGAACGATCAAGGAGCACACCAGTCACCAATCTCTGACCTCTATGACATGCATGTCACATACACAAGCATGCACACACATATGTGCCCACACACACAAGAACATTCACACATACAAGTATAACACATACACACACCAGACAGACACACACAGAGAGAGAGAGAGAGAGAGAGAGAGAGAGAGAGAGAGAGAGAGAGAGAGAGAGAGAGAGAGGTGGTACAGTGAAGGCTTAAACCCTGGCTGTCCTTGAAGTTTAAGGAACTTGAAAAGACCCCACCTTTAAAACGTTCCTTTTAAAAAACACATTGCTTAGCACAAGGTTTTTACCTGCTAGTCCAAATGCCAGTCCTTAAAGCCAAGCTTCATACCCAAGACAAACAAATCTACAATGCTGTGTGTGCGTGTGTGTGTGCGTGCGTGAATATATATATATATATATATATATATATATATATATATATATATATATATATATATATATATATATATATATATGGGTGATTATGGATACTTGCCCATTGACACATACTGCTTTCTGGGGGAGGCTTAAGAAGTGTGGCCTTGCTGGAGGAAGTATGTCACTAGGGGTGGGCTTTGAGAGTTTAAATCCTCATGCAATTTCCAGTTTGTGCTCTCTGCCTCCTGCTGTGGTTCAAGATGTGAACTCTCAGCATCCGGTTCCTGCTGCCATGTCTGTGGCTTGATGCCACACTTCCCTACCATGACAGACTCTTCTCCATCTGGAACGGTAAGCCAAACAGAGCCTTCCCTCTGTAAGCTGCCTTGGCCATGGTGCTTTATCCCAACAGCAGAAAAGGAACTAATACGTTCTCTTACCATAAAAACGGGGAGGAGGAAGTGGGAAGATACTTTGGGATAAATTTAGGGCACTGAAATGACAATGCTTTGGTGGCCATGAGTGTGCACTTACTTCCAAATAGATCCAGTTATATAGGTTAAATATCCTCAATGTTTGTACATTGATTTATTGACTAAGATCTTATTGATAAAGTACCTTTTTAAAAAGATGGCTGGGCCGGAAAGATAGCTCGGCGGGTAACGTACTTGTCATGCAGGCCCGAGGACCTGAGTTTGAATCCCCAGAAGCCACATAAAGCAGGGCACAGTTGTGCTCATCTACAACCCTGGCACTCCTACAGCGAGATGGACACAGAGAAAGAAGAATCCCCACAAGCTCACAGGCCAGCCAGCAAAAAACAATTTGTCTCAAACATGAAAGATGAGGACTGATACCCTGAGGCTGTCCCCTTATTTATACATGTGCACCACAACACGCCTACACTCCTGCTCACACCCAAGTACATATCACACACGCACGCACGCACACACACGCAGGGCAGGAGTGTGATGATGACCTGACACTGGATGGGAAAGTGCCATTGAGAAAGCCATTTCACACTTCTTATCACTAGAGTGGAGGATACTAGGAGAATAAGAAAGAAAAGCTGGCCCCAGGAGAGCAGCATCTTCTAACTAAGGTCAGATATCATGAGTAAAGACTTCTGTGGGCCAGTACCATCCTCTCCTCCTCTAATAGCTTTCCTGATATCAGGTTTTATGCAGCTCCTGGTTTTCCACCTCTTACAGCAGGAGCTTTATATATGAACAGCTTCTTCAAGCTAAAAACAAACTATTTCCCTCGGGATAAATAACCTGCAATTCTGTCTTCTACCCTGAGGTAATCATTAACTATTATTTTCACAGTAAATAATGGTTAGAACCATTTACCGGTGAAATGGTAGGTAGCATGTTTTGTTGATTTCTTACAAATACCAAGAGAAATTGAATGCTTCTTGTGGCACACTGGTTGGGTTTTTAACTGCATCTAATTGAGCCTGCGATCCTGGCTCTTTTCACAAGATGAAAATAATTAATGACAAACATATGTTGCTGTAATGTAAAAAAAGAAACACTTTTATCATAATATTTTCTTTACAATGGACTTCCTCTCTAAAAAAATAGATTGAAACATTGACTAATTTAACTTTGAATTTATTTCAATAAAATGGATCTAGTGGCTAAACTGCTCACATGGCGTCAATGAATGTGTCTTTGTTTAGAATTCTGAGAAGTTACCTAGTTCCTTTCACATAGACTTCTACCACCACAGTCTACTTAGGAGTGGATTCCCCAAGAAAAAGTTCCACACTTGCAAAAAGAAGCAATTTAATTCCAAAAGAACTGTAGGTGGAGGAGGGGTGAAATTTAATAATAATGGTAAAGATTATTTTATAACTTTAATTACAACTCCAGAGCACTTTAATAATGCTGAACAATGAATCAAAGAAAGCTGAAAGCAACAGAATGACTTTATTCTGTGAATCCAAAAGTCAGAGAATGTCACAGATCCTGGGCTTCCAGCCACAACACACAGGCACATCCACAGCCAGGCTGCCTGAAAAGCAATTAACAGGACAGATTAATACAAAGTGGTCTCCAATACGAAGTCAATTCTGCAGTGATTTTTATCTACCTCAGTGAGCTCAAAGATGAAGTTAACCCAAGAAAAAAATAGCGAACACATCAGTCCTGGGCCAGAAGATCTGGGTTGTGACTCTGGCCACAATACTTGTCTCCTTTTCAAGTACTTTGCTTCACTGAGACTTCAGATCCTCCCCTCTAACACAAAAGAGGAAAAACTGAGTGATCTATAAATGGTTTCTAATTCTATTGTGATTTGAACCAAGAAATCTTTTTGTCCCCTGATGCTCAGGATTGAACCCACAGCCTTTTGCATGCTGAGCATATGGTCTACAGATGAGCTATCCCTGCAACAAGGAATGTTTTGTTGTTATTATTGTGGGTTTTTTTTTTGAGACAGGATCTCACTACATAGCCTGAGCTGACCTTGAACTCAAGATTCTTCTGCCTCAGCCTCCCAAGTATTGGATGTACAGGCATGTGCCACCACATTTAGCAAGCAATCTTGTGAAGTAATTTTATCACCTTCCACACAGATTAATCTTGTTCAACAAGTTTTTCTTTGCTGTGTCTTTTCTATGGGTTCTTCATGGCCGTTTTCTCTTACCATGAGCCTGATGAAGAACTTGGGCTTTTTAACTGGGGTTTGCTGTAATCTGGACCATGCTGGTGGCTGCTCATGGTAGAGCCCAATATGTCCCATTGCTCTCCTGCAAATGGGCATCTCATTCCAGAAACAGGAATGGAAAATACTGAGCAACAGGTATTTCTATTCAGATGACTAGCACCCGGTCCCCACTCTTCTTCATTTTCCTGGGGCACTGCCCCTTCCCTGGGGGAAATATGGTGCAGCGGCCTCAGACTCCACCTATCTCAAGGGCTCTTTTCAACAGAAGGTCAGCCCTGGGCTCTGATGTATTAAAGATGTAGCTCACCCCAGGTCTGCTTGTTTCAAGTTTCCCTCCCTTCTATTAGCATGTACCTCCTTTCTCTCTAGACCTGTGACTACTCTTCCTACAGGGCCACTGCATACAGTGACCCCGCCACATGGAAGCTGCCATAGGTAAAATTCCAAGTAGCTGCTTTTCCACAGAAATCAGACAATGTACTGCCTCCTGAGTGTGAATATGTCTCTCCCTGGGATATAGACAGAAAGGACGGCTCAACAGTTATGGACAGTTTCTGCTCTCGTAGAGGATCTGGATTTGGTTCACAGTACCAACATCAGACAGCTCACAATCACAGGTAACTCCAGTTCAGGGCAGGGGCAGGTGGTTTGTCTAACATCCCTGGCCTCTATGGCCACCTCCACACCTGTGACACAACCAAACTCACACAAACATACATATAAATCCAAATAAATACACCTTATTTTTAAAACTTAATCCAGAAGAATTTAATAAATAAAATGAAAACCGCACCCTGGGCTGGAGAGATGGCTCAGTTGGTAACCTGTTACATCGACAGGAATATCTGAATCTGGATCTCAGAATGCATGTAAAAGCACATGGTGGTGGCCGTCCCCTGTAATCTTAGTGCTGTGGCCCAGCAGGGACGGCAGAGCCCTGAAGTTCATTGACCAGTCAGGCCTAACCAAATCAATAAGCTTTGGGTTCATTGAGCTACCATCTCAGAAAATAAAGGTGGGGATAGATTGAAAAAGATACCTGATACCTCTACTGGAGACACACACACACACACACACACACACACACACACACACACACACCCCAGCACCCACATCTAGCAGGAAGGGAGAGTTAGAGATGCTCCCTGGTATCGTCATCGAGGAAAGAGTCCAGCCACTAGCCATTACAGCTGCATCAGCTGCAGCAGTGAGTGCGTACAGGCAGAGCAGGTGTCTCAAAGCTGTGTCACTTGTGAAGCTAAAAAGGAGCATGTAAATTGAAGATGCAACCTCGCTCGATATCATATTTGAGCGTAACAGCAATTAGGCACTTTGAATATAATTTGAGCTGTGCACTTAAGGCTCTTTCTTTAATCTAAATATAGCTGCAGAAAACATATTTCCAAAAAGTAAAATAACACCCTCTGCTCATGAGCACACAGTTGCAAAGTAAGCTTGTCTACTTCTGGGGAACTCAGACAAACACGGCTGATTCCACATTGCGGGTTAAAAAAATTCCTTATCCACAGGAGAAATTAGAAGCTAGCTTGGGTGCAGGTTAGGGCGTAAATGATGCTTCAAATTTGTTCCCTCCCTCCCTCCCTCCCTCCCTCCCTCCCCCCCTCCCTCCCTCCCTCCCTCCCTCCCTCCTTCCTTCCTTCCTTCCTTCCATGTGTATGGGTGTTTTGACTGCATGTATGTATGTGTACCACATGCATGCAGTGCCTGAAGAAGCCAGAAGAGGGCATCAGATCCCCTGAGACTGGAGTCACAGGCAGCTGTGAGCCACCATATGGGTGCTGGGAATCAACCTGAGTCCTCTGGAAGATCAGCCAGTGCTCTTAACTGCTAAGCCACCTCTCCAGTCCCATAAATAAATTCCTTAAAAATAGCTACTAATTTTAGAAAGATTGTTTATGAATAATCAGGAAGAAAAAGGACAGCTAACATTTATTTTCCTTCATCATTTCAAGGAATTTGGGAGAAAATGGTTTCACACATCTCCCATCCCTGTCAGGAAAGTACAAGGAAGGAAAGTGGTTACATACATGGGCTTTCATTCCTTGCTCAGAGACTGATCACAGCTCAAGGGCCACTTCCCACTGATTGGTACTGGCTGTCCCAGCCATTATAAAAGATTCCAAATCTGCAGGGAAGGGTGCCGGCATTAGTTAGCAATGTCTGCATGGATGCCATAGGTGCAGAACAGCAGCAAGACTACACAGGTATTTGCCATCACTGCACAAAGCCATCTCTAAAGTTTCTTCCAGCATCTAGTATTTTCTGCATTTGAAAGGTCTACCCATACACATCTCTTGAGATCCCCTTCCTTGTACATTATCCACAATATAAGCCTTTAGGGGCTGGCAAGGTGGTTTAGCAGGGAAAATGTTTGCCATACAAGCCTAAAAACCTGAATTCGATTCCCAGGACCCACATAAAAGCAGAAGGAGAAAGCCAAATCTAGATAGTTGTCCTCTAACCTCCACACATATGCCTTGGCATGTATGTGGCCCCCACCCCATCGTATACACACACACACACACACACACACACACACACACACACACACACACACACACAAATAAATAAATTTTAAAAATAAAGAGCTGAAAGAAAACGTGTGTGTTTGTGTGTGTGTGTGTGTGTGTGTGTGTGTGTGTGTGTGTGTGTACACACATGTGTGTGCCCTCATGCTTCAGTGATTTCAGATGGGTTCTATTCCTTGCAAGTAAATAGTATCCTGACTGAGTCAAGTTTCAGTTTCCCCAGGGGATACTCTAAGGGGAGAGGGAGAGACAAGAATTGGTGGCCCATTAGAGATTTAATGTTTCCAGAAAGGCCAAATTAACATGCAAACCCTTTTCATAAAGTATTTCTTTCTGTGAACCATATAAACATTATGGAAATAGATCAAATAAAATGAGATTGATTCCTTAAAATCTATTTTAATGATAGCTGCACAAACAAATAAGAAAGGAATTCACATCATAACCACGCATCTCATGCACAGCCACCCTGGAGTTTGGGCTGCAAAATCCCCAAAATGTGGCTTCCATCTGCTTTTCACAAATCACTAAAAATCTCAGATGGGAAAGCCTTTAAAATTGACTGCAGGCAGGGGGCGGGGGAGGGGAATGCCAGTGTCTGTCTCCTGAGCATGACTCTAAGGCTTCAAAACTGTCTGGTTGGCATATGAAGAGTCCATAAAACCATGATTAAATAAAGACACCAGGGAGGGCTCAGGGGAAGCCCACTGAAGCACTGCTCTGAACCTCCTCGCATGAAAGCAAAGCAATATGGAAGTCAGGAGAGAGGATGCTTTGAAAAGACAAAGGAATTTTGTAGGGCTTGGACTTTCATGGAAGTCCTCTAAATCTGGCGTGGAACATGAGATCACTGGGGCTAAGGCAGAAGAACTGAAAATTCAAGACCCGCCTGGGCTACAGAGTGACTACAAGGCCAGCCTGGGCAATTTAGCTAGACTCTATCTTAAAATAAAAATATAAAGAGGGCTGGGGTAGGTAAGCGGTACAGTGCTTGCCTGGCGTGTGTGTGTGGCCCTAGATTTAATCCCAGAGCCACAAAAGAAAGAAGGAAGGAAGGAAGGGGATAGGGTAGGAAAAGGGGGAGTAGGGGAGGAAGAAGAGGGGGAGGAAGAGAGAACGGGGAGAGGGAGGGCAGCCAGTTGTGTGGCTCACACCTGTAATCTCAGTACTTGGTGGGGGAGGGGTGGTAAAAGGTTTGCTGAATTCAAAGCCAGCCTACATGGCAAGTTCCGGACTAGCCAGGGCTATAGTTCCTTGTCTCAACAGGAACGCTGGGGGTGGGGAACACTAAGGAGAGATACTGTTGAGCACCCAACCCAGTAGAAGCAATGTGGGCAGATGGGGCTTGCAAGGGTCAGAGTTGCAGCTGACATCACAACCTCACAAACGCTGGGAAACCGTGTCCATTCTTCCCCGATGCTTTCCCAACGACCTCTCCACGAACCATCCCTTTAGTTTGTTTGCTCCCTGTCCGGTTTGCTCCAAACCACATCTAACGCTTGCTCTCCAAAAAGACAGCCTCTGGTGTTTTTCCAGGTTGTCAATTTTTAAGCGGACCAGATGTCTCAAAAGAGATACAGGGCTGATGAGGTGGCTCGGCAGATCAAAGCATCACCCATGCGTGCTGATGACCTCGGTTCAATCCCTGGAGTCCACATTAAAAACAAAACAAAAAACAAAAAAGGTGGTGTGGATCTGCAATCCCAGCTCTTGCACGGTGAGCTAGGAAGTGCAGATTGACTTACCTGGAAGCTTATGGGCAGAAAGGCAGAAATAATAAGAGAGACCCTGCCTCAAAAGCAAGGTGGAAAGAGAAAAATTACTTCCAAAAGTTGTCCTCTGATCTCCATGTTCATGGTGGCACACACATGCACACACACACACACACACACACACACACACACACACACTCATGCATGCACGCACATGCATCCACACATACTATTAATAATAAAACTTTTCATTAAAAATTTTAAAAGAGGTATTTGGGACACTGAGAAGGGTTACATAGCATACTAGGTAACGAGACTTTGCAAGTGAGCACCTTCCTAATCGACATGGAGAGGTTCTAATGTCGCCCTTCTTTGATAATACTTTCTTGGACCCTGGCCTCTCTGGGTGCCTTAGATAGGTTTCAGTAAACAGTTTGGGGAGAGGCAATATAGTCTTACTCTTAAATTTCAGAAAGCAGAGGGTCTTGTAGCAGATAGGTAATCCACAAGCGATCATCATTGAGTTCACTGTGATGTCAGTGGACACCATTTGGAATGTCTGTCCCCTTCTTCAATAAATGCCCTCATCCTGCAAACAATGGTTTGGTTACTACCGTCCCCTCTGCTGACTGGCACACAAGCTCCAGGGGAATCCAATCACTTTTGGTCCCACAGCAACCACGTTGTCTGGGGTCACCCAGAACTTCCAGCAGTAGAGGTTGATTTTTGTGACATGACTAAGAGGAAGTCCTCAGACAAGCACAGAGGAGAGGACCAGGGAGGAATGGAAATGAGAAAATGTGGAGAGAGATAGACTGGAATGGAGAACAGGGGCAGAAACAGGGCTGGCTGGCTGGCTGGATTGTCTACTTTTGTTACTACAGTCTCTGAAGCAGGCTAACGTTATAAAGAAAACGGGATTAGTTAGTCACAGTACTTGAGGTGTAAGGACATGGTACCAGTAGCCATTTGGCTCTAGCAAAGGCTGCATGGTAGGAATTCAAATGCAAGGAAGAGACCACATAACCAAACAGGAAGCCAGAGAGTGATTCTGAATTGGGCCTGTTCCTACAAGAACAGGAGTTTCCAGAGAGGCTCTTTAATCTCTCTAAGGCAGCATACTCACCCAGAGCTACCTACTGTGTCTCCCTCTTCTTTTTCTTTTTTATAAGCATATACTAACTGCACAAAACAATGGGTTTTATTATGATATTTGTGTGTGTGTGTGTGTGTGTGTGTGTGTGTGTGTGTGTGTGTGTGATATTCACTCCCATTACCCTCTCTTGGTCCACTTTCTGCTGCTTCTCCAGTCCCCACCTTTTAAAGGTCCACAACACCAACTCCAATACCACCCCTTAAAGCAACAGGGCTTCCATATGCAGACTCTTGGAGAACTCACTCAACCCATATCTAAAGCACAGCAGTGGTCCTGGATTTAATGGTTTTCTCACCAAACCAAGCTGTAGCTCTTCCTCTGAGGCTCTACACTGCATACTTCAGCCTTCCAGTAAAATCCCTTGCAGAGCTAGCTCGATTGTTTCTAGCTGCCAAAGACCCTCTGCAGAGAACACCATCCATCGGAAGCATTTATGTGTATTTGCAAACCATGCCTCCCATCCCTCCACGGCAGGACTCTCTTCTCTACCACAGAATTGTCTATTCAGTTGAAATCCATTTGTTTTATTTTCATTTTTTTCCCATGTTGTAGTGGACTTGTTCAGGAGAGTCCCAAATAGTCCATGTCATAAAAAATGATGCTTTCTCCTCAAGATGCTAAATGTGGTTTATTTCAGGTTGACAGGCCGCCTTCGGCTGATGCTTCTGACCACTGTGGAGCAGCAGCTGGGAGAAGGCATTTTCTGCTCTTTGTGCTCCCATCCTGAGGACAGTGACCCCACCTAACCCAAGAGCCCCAGAGGCCTACGCCTGGAGTGGATGTGACATTTATGAAAGTTCACAGGCTCACATTTCTCTACTTGGTGCAATTTTCTTTTAGCTCTTTTCTGTCCTTGACATTGGTGCTTATGAAGCTGAGTCTGCAAACAGGCAGAGCATGGGTTTGAACCCCAGCTCTCTCCATACCTGACATGTGATCTTGGCCAAGTCAGTTTACCTGTCTGTGCCTTACACGCATGCTTAGGTCAAAGAACAACTTGCAGGAGTCAGTTTTCTCCTTCTACCACGTGAGTCCCGAAGATCCAACTCCAGCAAATGCCTTTCTCCACTAAGCCATCTCTCCCACTCCAGTCCTACTTTTCAGGATTATCTGGGAGAAATGGGGAGGTAGCTGTGAAAAAGGCCTAAGGCAAGTTACTCGAACAAAACAAGCTTTAAATAAATGATTATCCCGGGCTAATAACAGCTTCGCCGTTTGGCAGGGTAGGTTGAGCCTTGCAGATGGATTGTCGCATTGAAACCTCACAGTGACACTGCAGAGAAGGGACCCTTGAAATCCCATTTTAAAGCTGAAGCTAGGGGACAAGAGCTTAGTAACCTAGGCCCGAGAGGGGACCATTGGCACCTGTGTGGTCAGATTGGAAAGTCAGGGCCCAGACATTTGACAACCGTGAAAAAGCTTTCTGCCATGCATTCTGGAGCACCCAAAATGCCGGTGTGGGCACAGACTTCACCGTCTTTCATTCTGAGTGTCATGGTGTCAAGGTTCTGCACTTTGTGGCATGCATGAGCAGACAGCTTAGATTCACCTGGGCAACCATGGGTTTCCACTTTTGAGATCGGCACACAAGCATTTCCTACAGCATTGCATGGCCGATTCCCTGATCAACGGGGGATGCTGCCATGGTCTTTCTTGGTGTTTTCTAGTAGAAAACTAGTTATGTTCTGAAAATAAATCAGTGTTACTGAGTACCAAGTGCTCACAGTTATTTGATGTATGTTAGCTTTTTAATTCCCCAGTAACACCTTGAGTAAGGCATTATCCCCGGGCATCAGTTAGGGTTCCATTGCAGACAGGAAGACAGAGTAAGCCTAAATGGGAAGGGATTTACTAGGGATAGCACCTGGCTTAAGGAATTTGTTGGGAGGCTGAAAAATACCCACAGAGACAAAGTTTCACCCAACGTCACATCAAAGACATCACAGCAAGCAGACCCACAGGAGCTGAGTAGTGGTACACCTCTGTAATCCCAGAACTTGAGAGGCTAAGGCAGGTTCAAGGCCAGTTTGGGTTACATAGTGAGACTGTGTCAAAAACAAACAGAGAGGAAGAGAAGGAGGAGGAATAGAAGAAGAGAAAGAGGGGGAGGGGGAAGAGGGGGAGCTACCACACAGCCATGTCCGTGGCTTGTTGGAGAGAGTACAGGTGTGGAAGGTAGGCCTGTGTTGCTGGACATCACGGTAGTGTGTCTCACTGGCCCACCCTCACTCTATGGTGATATTGCGTCCCCCAATATATTGTGCACTCTAATAAACTTATCTGAGGTCAGAAAACAGAACAGCCACTACACAGACAGAGGGCAGGAATGGTGGCACACACCTTTAATCCTAGCATTCCAGAGGCAGAGATCCGTCTGGATCTCTGTGAGTTCAAAGCCACACTGGAAACAGCCAGGCATGGTGACACATGCCTTTAATCCCAGGAAGTGACAGCAGGAAGCAGAAAGGTATATAAGGCGTGAGGACCAGGAATTAGGTTTGTTAAGCTTTAAGCTTTTAGCAGCAGTTCAGCTGAGATCCATTTGGATGAGGACACAGAGGCTTCCAGTCTGAGGAAACAGGATCAGCTGAGAAGCTGGAGAGGCAAGGTTAGCTGTGGTCTGTTCTGTTTCTCTGATCTTTCAGCGTTCACCCTAATACCTGGCTCCAGGTTTGTTTTTATTAATGACCTTTTAAGATTTGTGCTACATCACTCAAATTCAAAACCTTATTATACTGAAGCTACACAAATAGGATGCTGGCATTCTAGCTTCAGAGGCCAAGGAAGACACACTGGGAAAGCAGAGGAAACACTCTCCACCGGTGGCTTGCCATCAACATGACTCCTCAGCCTGTGCCTTTTCCACAGCACCATGCTGCTCACACTTGCCTCCTCCCTGTCTGTCTCACTATCTCACTGGTTCTCAAGAAGCATCCCAGACCCACTGAGTCAGACCGTCCGGGACCCGGACAGTCCACAGCTTCATCTTGCTTTTTTTTTTTTTTTTTTATCATGAGCTCACAGCTTTCCATCTCCACATTCAGGCGACTCTCCCAAGCACCCCAGACTGCCTCTTCTCTCACTGCACCCACTTCCTAGCCAGCTTCTCTAAGTCTTTGTTTTCAGGGATACCCCAATAAATCCAGGCGCTTTCAGCTTTCTGGTCAAGCATCCCAGAACCCTAAGGTCAATCCCAGTCTCCCCAAAGTCAGACTATGTCCAAGATAAGCTGTCCTAGGAGCCAAGAACTAAAAGCCTGCCCTGCTCCATAGTGTCCCTGCCAGTTCTCATGGCACATGGCTCTGGTGGCATTCTCTTGGCCCACTGTGATCACCGTGTGCTTCCTGTAAGCAGTCCCTCGCTTTCTCCCCATCCACTCTCATCTGATGCTACATGTAGACTCGTCCCCAGTGTAAACATGGTGTCAGCAAGGCAATTACTGAAACAGTCTCCAAAGGTGCTAGGAGGAGCATGCAGAAGAGCAGGCTGGGGATCCGGTTTTACTGTCCCCCAGTTTCTGAGGTCAAACAGGGAGACATTATTGAGGGTAGCCCAGGATGGCAGGGTTGGCTACAGTCATACCAAACACAAAGCATACCGTGTCCTGGCTATAAATTCCTCCAACAGCAGGTGTGTGCTTCAGAGGCATAGCTTCTGCAATTAAAAAAGTGACATTTTAATGGATTATGCAGATCAGCTAAGGTTCTAAATCATAAACATCCTGCCTTAGAGGGAATGGAGAGTGCAGGCCAAGCAAGGAGAGACAGCGTAAACACCATGAACGGTTTACTGCTCCTTCCGACCTTTTTATACCTTGCTGTGAAACTGAACATTAACCTTCACATCCACAGTGGCCCCTTTCTGCTGCCTAACAAAGGCAGTAGATCATCTTTGTATAACATGTGAGCTGGATGGACTTTGCACTCCTCCGGCATCTCAAATGGTACCTAATGTGATCCCATTAGCACAGGAAATAAAACACACTGTCTTTTTTAGTAACAGAGTGAGGGATGAGAATATGAAGGAGCTCTCTGGATGTCAAATGCATGTATAGAAACCAAAGTGGGGTCTATGCCATACCATTCTGAATGTCCATGACCTCATCTGATCTCTGAGGCTAAGCAGGGTTGGGTCTAGTTAGTACTTGGATGGGAGAAACCAAAGCAGAGAAAAGATGGGTTTGAGATTTTCCTGCTTGCAAATCACAGACAAGAAGTTTGTCTTTTCTGCAAAAGCCTAGATAGTAAGGCAGGAGGCCTGTCTTTAAAGATTGTGGGAAGATAGAACTGCCAACAGGTCTTGCAAATACAATGCAGTGGGTGCAGAAAGTTCCAGAACACTGTAGAGACCAAGTAGGTAGGAACTCTATCACGGAGTGGCAACATGACAGAGCAGAGAACATAGTCCATTGGTCTCACTTCTAAACACAAGTCACCCCCTTTAATTGATATTTTGCAGTTGGTCCCTCCCCATCAAAAGAGATGATAGAACTAAAGAGCTGGAAGGAAGCCAGAGGGACCAGATGTCCTGATCCTCTCATTTTATACACAAATAAGTTATAAGACTTGCCCAAGATCACAGAGCAAGAAATAGATAGAATCCCAGGCCCCCAACATATTGCTTTCTCTTCTTATTTAGACAACAAGAAGTTCCCAACGACATTTAACGAGGTTGTAAGAGATGTCCTGGGTCCTCTATAGATATGTCTATTTTTCCTATAGTTAGGTGGCATGACATGGCCAATTAACAAATAGAAGAAGAGTAGGCGGACTGTAGGTGTGGTGCAGGTGCAAAGGGAGGGATTTCAGCTATGTCTGAGTTGTGAGAGAAAAGCATTTCCACAAAGCCTGGGATAGGTAGAAAGGATGAGGACCCTGAATAGACATGCAAGTGTAATTTCTCAAGCCTGGTGCTTGGTACATTATAGCAGCAGCCATTAATGTTCACCTTTCCTCTTTGATCTATAAAGAGCAAAGTGTAGCAATTTATTTCTGCTCCTCTTCCTGCCTCTGCTCCCTCTGAGGTTAGGAGTCTAATGGGTAGTAACATGATAAGGGAAAGAGCAGCCACCAGCACTAGCGGCCCCCCCCCCAAATGCAGCCACTGTGCCTGGACGGGAAAATTTTAGTAGCATATTGCAGTGAGTTATTGGAATGGGCTTACTCAATACCCAGTGCAATTCCCTTCTAGCATGCAGAAACTGGAAAACCAAATCAGAGCTGCCCTGTGCTACTTAGAAGCCTGGGCAGTGGAGGTTTTGTGAGTTCTATCAATAGGTGTATGGACAAGTTTTGTTTCAGGGCTAATGGAGCATAGAGATGCAGGACTCAATACATTCATCTTACTCCTGGGGATCATAGTTGCTGCAGCAGCACATTCTGGAAGCCCCCCCCCCCGCCCCCCGCAAGTGAACAACTTCACGATCATACAGACATAGCTGCACCTGGGGTAGCACATTTTTACAAGACAGTTTTGAAAGTTATTTCCAAAACTCCAGCTTCAATTCTGCTCTTCAGTTCTCCAAATAATTTAGTGCCAACTTCAGTATTAGTGTTAATGACACATCCCATTCCTAGAGTAGACTCAGCTGTCTGCAGCCAAATCCCAACAGAGCCTTTTAACAATGCAAAACAATTTCATTTGTAGCCAGCTCGACTTTGTAAAAACACATGAAGGAAAGGAAACTAATAGATCTGAATTCTCACTCTGTTCAAGGTATCATACGAATAAAGGCTAAAAAATACCTGGGAGGGCAGACATGAGTGTTGTCCAGTTCACAGATAAATCCTTGGGTTATGGGTTATACATCTGGCAAGCTACTGCCAAGATATCCCAGAAACCACACACACACACACACACACACACACACACACACACACACACACTGTCTTCACCAACAGAATCACTGAGCTGATTTGAAGGACTTTGCTACTCCCAGGCAACCATTGACTAAGAAGAGAAAAGTTCTAGATGCACTCATGTGTTGCACAATGATGTTTTGGTCACTAATGAACTACATATGACAATGGCCTCATAGGATTATCCTGCCTGGTGATGCTGTAGTCATCTTAGTTTAAGTTGCTGATGTTCACACTGTAGAAACTTTGCTCTTGGTAGACTATATCCCCCTCTTAAAGGGCCATGTAATTGTAACTTTATTATTCAGCTCAGGAATGTTCCAACAGCCCATTTTAAATTGCTCAAATTTTCAACATAAAGTACCAAATCAAGACCTTCAAAGTTCTTATCTTGTTATATCCATTCATCTTAAATAATGTCATGCTCCTCACCCACCCCTAATTAAGACCCCTCAAACTCTTAAACCACCAGACTTCATTCTCCACTCTCTGAGACACTTAGATTCCACCACAATTGTGCTCCTCATGAGTGTTCCAGGCACGAGGCCCAGCCTTGCTTCAGCAGCTGGTCATCTGCTGCGATCTGACTCAGTTTCCACTCTTTCCTCCACCTTGCTTTTCACACTTAGACTACCAGCAGTTTGATACAGCCCTAGAATGAGCTGCTTGGAGTTTGATAAAGAAAACTAAACAGGACAGGCCCCCACTCTCTCCAAGGACTCCCAACTCTTGGGAGCCCCCAGGCACTGTGGTCTCTGTATTCACCTGCACTACTGCTGGGCCCTGTTTCAGGGATTGGAGACTGCTGAGACAAGCCACACTTTGACCTCAGTCGGCTGCAGTAAAAGCATTTGAGCACAAGCCTGACAAGCTGTTCAGGGGAACAGTGGAAGGAGGGACACCCAAAAGCCGTCTTCTGAACTCCACAGATGCACCATAGCTTGGGCACCAGTATTCACACACACACACACACACACACACACACACACACACACACACACACACACACCAATAAATAATAATAATAAAGCAATTAGTAATGATTATGTAAATTGAAAATATGGTATGTAATTCTCTCTGGACAGTTCCTAGTTAAGTGCTCAATAAATATGAGCCACTCTTATAGTGGGGGGATAATTTTGTAGCCCTCAAATCATGTTCCCAGATGCCAAAAATCTGGCCATAAGAAACAACTGGAGAGGGCTGGAGAGATGGCTCAGAGGTTAAGAGCACTAATTGCTCTTCCAGAGGTCCTGAGTTCAATTCCCAGCAACCACATGGTGGCTCACAACCAACTATAATAAGATCTGGTGCCCTCTTCTGGCATGCAGGCAGAATACTGTATATATAATAAATAAATAAATCTTAAAAAATGAAAGAAAGAAAGAAAGAAAGAAAGAAAGAAAGAAAGAAAGAAAGAAAGAAAGAAAAACAACTGGAGAACTGTACCCATGGGGGAAGAAGCAAGGCAAATGTGCTTTCTCTCTGATTGTTAAGAATATTGCTACATTAGCCTCCTAGAGAGCACAGATGTCTAGAGAAAAGAACCTTCTCTGTCGCTTTATTCAGACCTGAAATAATAATGGGAGAAGCAGCAGATGTAGTAAGGTAAGGTTCAGTCTAATGATGGGACACAGGTGATAATCAGAGGGAAATGAGGGGATAGTACAGGAAACAGCCTGGATCGATCGATCTCTCTCTCTCTCTCTCTCTCTCTCTCTCTCTCTCTCTCTCTCTCTCTCTCTCTCTCTCTCTCCCCAACTGATTTGGAATCAGCTGTAAATCAGCATAGGGGATATCATGTAGCAGGTACAGTAGAGACAGGTTCTGCTGGCAAGAGAATACCAAGCTGATGAGCGAAAAGGGAGGAGCCAGCGCCAGTTACAGAGACTCAGCCATGCCGCATTGAAAGTATAGATACAAGGCTCTCCCTGGAGGGTTTCCCAACAACCAACTAATGAGCTAAGGGGAACTGAGTGTTCATAGGTTAAGATTCCCTTTGCAGAGTTTGGGGCACTCAGTGTTTTGCTCTTTGATACGTCTGCACGGAAGATGCAGTGCTGTGACAATCTGTGAATTGTGACTGAAGGAGGAAGCTCTGACTTACAGCACTGTCCCTCCTACAGGTTATGGGATTTGCAGAAATTTACATAACTCCTTTGCACTTTGGACTGAAAAGTTAAATGACATCCTTGCAGGGAGCTTGCCATGACAATCGAGGGAAATAATACATGTGAAGTAATGAAGTGATAATGGTTCACACTGCCCTGCCCACAGGAGGCAGCCGGAAAGGGACCATAGAGGTGGAAGATACAGTGAATTAGAAGGGTGGAATGATTAAGGCAATTCTAAAATAACAGTTCCTTGGGCAGTTTTGAAAGGAAAATTGAAGAGGCTGTGGTTGGAGCTAAATAATGAAAGGTGGTTCCAATGGACTCTGCCTCCTGCATATCTGGACTAGAAGCCAAGAGTCAGTGAAACCAAGTAAATAATTGAAGGGTTACATGCACAGAATGAAGTATCCAGGAAAGCTACTTCAACACTGAGACCATCACTGGACTATACAGCTTCAAACCTCCACCACATTTAAAATTGTGAAATAACTTTTCAGCGACCAAGAGAGAAATCCCTATGGAAAAATCTCTCAGAAAAATAAAATTACAAACCTACACACCATTTTAATATTTATTTATTTGGTTGTATGTGTGCCTATGTATGTACATGGACTGTGTGCATGCAGGAGCCCATGGAGGCCAGAAGACATCAGATCCCCTGGAACTAGAGTTACCTGAAGATGTTAGCCTCCACGTGTCTTTTGGGAACCAAATCCCAATCCTCTGCAAGAGCAGCAAGTACTACTAATCACAGAGTCATCTCTTCAGCTGTACCACATACTTCACTTTGTATAGTGGAATATTGCCAAGGGTGTAAACTGTCACTAAAAAGTTGGTAAATTTTAAAGCTAAGTACTTCTTTGAAATATCTGTAAATAGCATTTATTCTTTATTATTTAAAATCAGAGATGCTGCTATTCTCATCAACTTGTTATTTTGTGTTTGCTATTTTGAATAAAATAATAAAACTGGATGACAAATATCACCTAATAAAATGAGCTCATGGTCAAGTTGAGAAACAGAAGAGAGCCACGAAGCAAGTATCCTATTTCCAAGTCTCTTTCATATAAAAGAAACATAAGCCAGAGTAGCATAGAAAGCTTTCAATGTAAAACGCTCCATAAACCAAACTGACAGTCTCTTTCCCATCTCTCAAATTCCTCTCTAAGGCTGGAGGTAGCGGTGTAAAAATCTCCAATTAAAACTGACTTCTGAGTGATGGATATGGCTCTGTCCAGAGGCTGAAGTGAGGAATCTCATTAGGAATCAGGCCCAGCCATAGACCCTCTGGTGCAACAAGAGGAAAAATGAAGATTGATTTAGAAGACCAGAAGTCTGGCCTCTGTAAAAGCAGATGCTAAGTCATCCTACAAGTTCCCTGAAGCCCCTCCCCAGGCTCCACAATCCTTCTCTGCCTGTGTCTGGGGAGTCTGCCGCCTGTATTCTTTTTGTCCATGTCATCTTCGTCTCTCCCTCACCACTCATTCCTGGCCGCCTCAGATTCTGGCATGGCCTGTGAAACCAGACAGTCTGGGCTCTGCCACTAAATCACAGCATGATCTTAAGCAGCACTCAGCTTTCCCCTCAGCTGCCTCACCTACAAAATGGGGATCCCAGTAGTCAGTCACCTCAGAGCTGTAGTTTTACACAAGTTAATGTAGTAGACAACCACCACAGTGCCTGGTACATAACACTAAATGGATGTTGCCAGTTGTTGTTATTAGTAATTACATATGACATTTTCTATGCACACAGTTTCCAAGGAAAAAGTAATATTCTTTCTTGATAATTGCTGATTATTTTCTCTGTAGTGCTTACAACTATCTCCAAATATTTACACTCATTTATCTTCACTCTTCTCCCACAAAAATATCTCCATGACAACATGAACCTTCGCATTCTGGCTCACTAGTCTGTATCTGACCCTAGTACATCCTTGGAAGACAGGAGATCTAAGCGTAACTAGAGCAGGTGAACTGCCACCCTTCATCACCAGAGTTATCCAATGCTTGTGACTGAACAGCAGGCCTGGGTAGGAAGAGACACTGTCTAACCCAAATACGTATGACCCCTTGTTCTGTGAAAACGCCAGTAGCCGGCTGGGAGAACAAGGGTCTACCTGAAAATGAACTTGTACTTGTTTGATTTCTGGTTTTGAATGACAAAAGATGTCTCTACTTTAAAAGCAAACAAAGGCTCTCATTTTTCTCCCTAGAAATTTCTGTAAGAAAATCCTTCTTTCCAGGAGTTTCCTCTTACTCTGTCCCCACACTACCGGCCCCGGTCCTCTCTGAGCACCCTGACACTTAGACAGTAAGGGAGAAGTGGGTTCACGTTTCAGCACCACGGACAGCGACACGCGTGCTGGATGGGATTGGGGTCTTTTCGGAATATGCATGGCATAGTTCTCAGCGTGATCTATGTACAAACTCCTTTACTTGGTTAATGACTATTCTACATTTTAAAGGAGAATAATTCAGAAGTGTGTTTTGTCTACTTGCCTTATTACAGGTTAATGAATTTGATTTCTCTATAAGGAAACTTTGAGTAGCTTTATGTGCCAGGCATTGTGTGTGTGTGTGTGTGTGTGTATTATTGTATCCCATATTTTATACTACAAACCTCTCCTTCCCCTTCTCTTTCATCTTGATGTAACAAGAAGGAAGATGAAGACTGATTCATGAAAACCAGGTTCAAACTGAGCCTTTCTGTAAAACCTCCCCCTGCCAAGGGTCTAAAATCCTTCCCTCTGACTATATGATTCCTTCATTTTTTCTTACCATTCCACCTTCTATACACACACCACGCACCCATCTATCATCTGTTCTACATGTACACTTCATCTCACTCTCTTTCACATTGATATTGCAAGGGCATTGGATTTAAAACATAACACTGTAGACTCACATCCTAGACTCCCCTTGGGAAATCTACTTAGCCTCTTCAAGATATTATTTCCTCTCAGCCTGGGAAACCCAGACTGAAACTTCTCCTTACAAAGTTCCAGTGCTTTTATGTGTAAGGTTGGGTTAAGTTCTCCTTCCTGGAGGTTGAGTGGGAGGTAGGTGGTAACCTAGAACCAAGGGAAGAATGGGTGGGTGGACAATACTGGTACCAGTGAAAGGAGAGAGACAGGAGGTGGGGGTGGGATGTGTGGGGGAGAGGAGGGGATCGAATATGTTGATGAAGAAAAGCAAGAGCCCAACTCCAGAGGGCTAAGAAATCCAAACCAAAATTCAAATATGCCAAGTTTTAAAGAATTTCTCTAGTAGTCAGATATTCTCTCTCTCTCTCTCTCTCTCTCTCTCTCTCTCTCTCTCTCTCTCTCTCTCTCTCTCTCTGTGTGTGTGTGTGTGTGTGTGTGTGTGTGTGTGTGTGTGTGCATCCTCTATCACTCTATACCTTGTTTTCTGACAGTCTCTCACTGAACCTGGAGCACATTGATTCAGCAAGACCAGCTGGCCAGGAAACCCCATGGATCTTCCTATCTCTGCCTCTCCAGCTCCGAGATTACAGTCATGTATTGCCACATCCACCTTTTCCACATGGAGGCTGAGGATCTGAACCCAGGTCCTCATCCTTGAGCAGCAAGTCTTTTACGAACTAAGCCATCTCCCCAGCCCCTCAGGACGATAATTCAAGTCCTCCTCCCACTCATATAGAAACATAAACTGCCACAGAGCTGGCACATAGTAAATGTCATAAATGTCTTATGAGTGCATCTATATCAACAAATGATTTTAATAAAGTTCATGGTCTGTGCACCAACCATAAGCTTATGATGTGCCATGATGGGCCATATCCACTGAACAGACACAAGAATGAGATAACAGAGTCCCATGAGCTGGTCCAAAAACTTACTGTGAAACCAAGATGGAGATTTGGAGATACTAATTTATCACGGTTCCTGGGGAAAGTTAGTCTCTGTATATGTCATTCTGAACCATTTAACTATTCATTAAGCACCTACTGTGTGCCAACATTTTATTAAGCCATAGGACCCAAGACAGACACAAACTCTGTCTTCAAGCATGTTTACATTCTAGGAATATACATCTCTCCCCAAACCATTCAAATAGATAAGCTATGAGCAGCCATCACATAAACCTGTGAGAGTCTGGGTATGAGGTTGGACAGAAACAGTGCTACCCAGGGCACCCGCTGCTCTCTGAGATTCATCCGAAGAACAGACCAAGTTTCCCCTGAGAAATGAAAGTCAGAAGCAAAGAGATGCGCAGTTAGTAACTGAATCTGGCCCTGAGTCAGAGTAAGGGGCTTTCTTCATGAAATAAGCTGAGAAAAAAACAACCAGGAGGTTAGCTGGAGAGAACAGCCTCCCCCATGCTGCAGGGTTTTGTCTTCCTGTTGCTGAGACAGTGGCTCAGCAAAGCCTGGGCACGCTCATGTTTAAACTCCTAGAGCTACCCCTTCAAGGTCAACCACCTGTTGAGCTCCTTACGGGGCTCTTTGGAAGTCATGAGGGTGAAGACTTCCTACCGCTACCACTTTTCCTGATTTGTCAAGAGGAGGATCAGTGGGGTAGAGATGGCTCAGTAGGTAAAGTACTTGCTGTACAAGCATGAGGACCTGGGTTCTGATCACCAGAATCTATGTAAAAGCTGGGCACAGTGGCACACACCTATAATTCCAGCATGAGGGAGACAGAGAAAAGATCTCTGAGTTTCACTGGCCAGCCAGTCTACCCAATCAGGGAGGTCCAAGTGCAATGAGAGACCTGGTCTCAAAATATAAGGTGAAGAAGCAACTGATGAAGATACCCAACATCAACCACTAGATGCACACACACACACACCAAATTAGGGGACCCAGGTATGGTATGGCAAGAAGTACACCATGTGTGAAGAATCTAATCCCTCTCCTCACTTTTTTGAAGGACAAGAATGGGCACTTTCTCACTGTTAGAGCACTTCCAAAGATGGCTGACCTCTATTCATCCATTCCTTATATACACAAAATATATCTTCTCTTTCCTTTGAATTTGGGCTTGGATTGGTAAAGCTAAGACTAGTAAAATATGGTGCATGAGATGTCCCAGACTCCTGAAGCTAGACTGTCAAGGTCCTGGCAGGTTTTGCCTTCTTGTTGCAATAAAGTAAGCTTCCACACAAGGAGCCCAACTACCCCGAGACCCCCTCACTATGAGGAAGCCTAGTTATATGACCTCACTTTTTTCACTTGAGACATCTAAGCTGGTCCTCAGCTGCTTAAACCATATAGACATGATAAAGCACATACTAGCCTTTTCTATTGTACCCTGAGGAAGCAAATACATCAGAAGGGTATAAAGAGCCCAGCCAGCTGGATCTCAGTCAACCAAACCACATATCATATTACAATCAGAACAGGAACCAGACCATTCTGCCAGTGGGACAAAGAGAAAAAGGTTAGAAAGAAGAGAGGCAGAGTGATCCTGAGCTCTGGGGATGACTGTGGAGACCAGGGCAGAGGGAGGCTCCCTGAGAAGTCTCTGGACAATAGCAGTATGCCTTGACATCAGTCCTAATCCCATTAACAAGAAATCTGTGTTAAAGTTAACCCTGACTGAAGACTCTCCAGAAATCAGGGTCTGCATTAAACCTCTCTTGTAGAGATTCTCATTTACTCTTCACAAACGGTGCCAGAGTTGCCTCTGATGGCAAACACTACAGAGTGAGGACATGAGGCTTGGGAGCATATGTCACTTGTCAGGATCACACCCACAGCAAATGGCAGAGCTGGATTTGAACCCAGAACAGTCTAGCCCTCAGCTCAAATGAGCATCAGGGTCTGGCAACTGTCAGGCAACAGCTGTTACCTTGATTGCATATTTAAGTTCTAATGGGCATTTATTTTATATGCACATATTTAGTCAACCCAGACCTCATGGGTACTTTTGAAGAAAGGTTAAATAGATAAAATGTATTTACACTGATGGACTATATGGCGTTGGTATGCTGCATTCTTCTTTAGAAGTGTGTTTTTGTAATGAGTGGAGAAGAGAAATCACTAATAGGTTACAATTATAATCCTCTATCCTTACAAATACTAAGAAAGACCAAAAAAGAGATTATTTAAGAAATTTTATGGTGCTTTGGGTTTTTTTCTTCAATTGGCAATAAGATTCTAATTCATTTATTTTATGTTAATTTTTTCAAGGTCTCACTATGTAGCCCTGGCTGGCCTGAAACTCTCTATGTAGACCAGGCTGGCCTCAAACTCACAGAGATTCCTTCCTCTGCCTCCCAAGTGCTGATATTGAAGGTGTATACCACCATACCCAGCCAAGTGAAATTGCTTTGAAAGTGACATCACTTTAAAAAAAAAAGGGTGTTATCTAAGCTATAATAACATTTTAGTTTTATTAAAAGTCATTTCAGTTATTTCTTAACAAAGTTATGTGTTTGCATATAGAATCCGAGTCACTTGTAGAGGGCTGAGGCTGTATATTGGCACCAATTTTATTCTGGGATATATCATAAGAATACTGGAGTAGACATTTTTGCCTGTTCATGTGTGTGGTATGCATGCTTGTGTGTATGAGTGTTTCCATGTGTGGGCACACATGTGTGTGCAGTTGCATGTGGACATTCAAGTGCATGTGTGTGCTCTTGCATGTGAAGGCCCAGAGTTGACGCTGGGAGTCTCCCTGCATTGTCCTTCACCTTCTTTACTGAGGCAGGGTCTCTCCATTGAACCCAAAGCTCATCAATACCACTAGATAGCTGTCAGGAAGTCATGACCATGGCCTGGAAGATGTATGGTAACAATGTGATGAGTGGCAGAGGTGCTGACAAGGTCATGGACTCTGAAGCTCGTCACACTGAGACAGGAAGAGCATGCCTGGGCATGGAGTCCAGGGCTGTGCTGTGCGTGCTAATCAGAGGAGTGTATTGGGTCTAGAAAGCGTGTTTGCAGAAAGAATCAGCCCTGCACAAGAATCTGCTCAGATGTCCCCTCTGGTGCCTTCCAGCTGAGAGATTCAGGCATCCTAAGCCCCTGCATCACAGACCTTAGAAGAAATGCCAGTGCCTTTGGGGCCTCCAGGGCTGGGTGGCTATAGGTGGAGACAACCAACAGCTTTCAAGTGGCAATTGCCATTCTAACTTCTATCTGAAAGTGGCTTAGGAAGAAGGTTAACACACTTAACAAGATTCCCCGAGGCCTGGATGTGTGCGAATCATTTTTTTTTTTCAACAAGGTACAGCCCTCCTATCTTAGCACTTAACAAGGAGCTGTGTTTCTTCCCTATGGACATCACCCTGCTTCACATTTGACCATGATTAAAAGTGATGTGACTGTAAATGCAAATAAATTGTTCACAGCGTGGCCTACCAGATTACATATTCTTTCTGCTCATAGGGACGCTGCATGAGGCACCTCTGCACCTCTGCTCAGAGCCTGAAACTCAAACTAACACCCAGGAGAGAAGCATCTAACCAAAGAGGCCCCCTGAGTCCCCACATTCGCAACACAATCAAAACAAAATCAGGTTGCTAGAAAAGTTTGCATTTTTCACTGACCACTTACCACATTCATTCTATAAAATACCATTTCCTCTCCTGAGATGCTAACAGTGGAAATCTATGCCATTGGGAAACTCTAGGGACACCTTTAGTCCCAGCACTCAGGGGTCAGAGGCAGGTGGATCTCTGTGAGTTCCAGGCCAGCCTGGTCTACAGAGAGAGTTCCAGGACAGCCAGGGCTACAGAGAAATCTTATCTCAAAAAAAAAAAAAAAAAAAGAAAAAAAGAAGGAAGGGAAGGAGGGAGGAAGAGAGAGAGGGAGGGGAGGGAGGAAGGGAAGGAGGGAGGAGCTCCAGAAGATCCAGCAAGCCCTTCAGTCACCAGCCTCCTTTGAGGAGCGTCTTCAAAGTCCCTGACTCACAGGCGCCTGAAGGGAAGTAGCTATTCGACTAGATATCAATTTGTCCCTGACAGGTCTAGAGAAGAAAATGTCAGGATTTAGCATTCTTTGGGTTAAGCCTTCCAGGGATTCTTGGCCCCCCAAATTCCTAATATCATGTAAATCCCTACTCTTTGTACCAGTAGAATAACGGGCTTATCGGCCACGAGTGGATTGGCTTTTCTGTGAGGAAAGGAAGAGTATTTGTTGGTCTAAAGTCTCCAAATCCATTCGTTTGGGTTTCCCTGGGAAGGCGGCTTACTCAAGACCAGGTCATTTCCTACAAGGAATTAAATGGGCTCTGCTGGTTAATTTAAATAATCCAAACTTTTCCAGGAAGAATTTTAGGGTATCAAAGCCCAACAGGCGGAGTGGAAGGTCAGGTACCCCGTGGTGCTCTACACTCTCTGGGCGCAGTCTCTTCATCAGCGGCTCTACTCCAACTACACACTGGAACCACCAGGGGAGACTTGAAAGTCTCCGGAGAATGTTAAAGTGCTGACCCCCTTCTCTATTGCTGTGAAGAGACACCATGACCATAGCAACCCTTATAAAAAAAAAGCACTTAATTGGGGTAGCTTACAGTTTCAGAGGTTTAGTCCACTGTCATCATGGTGGGACATGGCAGTGTGCAGGCAGACATGATGCTGGAGAAGCAGCTGAGAGCTCTACATCCAGACCCACAGGCAGCAGGAAGAGAGAAGCTTGTGCTCTTGAAACCTCAAAGCTCACCCCCCTCGTCCCCCCCCCACTTCTGCCCACAAGACCACACCTCCTAACCCTTTCAAATAGTGCCACTTACTGGGGGCCAAGCATTCAAATCTGGGAGCCTACGGGGGCCATTCTCATTCAAGCCACCGCACCAGTGTCACTGGCCCAGGATGTTGCTGTTCCTTCAGTCATTCCAATCATCTTCAGTCTCTGAGTCTGTTCAAGATGTACACTTCAGGGTAGTGGGGTCTTGTTGTCTGAATTTGCAGTCAGGCCAGAAGAGGACATCAGATGTCCTGCTCAGTTGATCTTATTCTCTTGAGACAAGGTTGATGTCTCACTGAACTTGGTGTTGGCTGGTAGCCAGCAAGTCCCAGTTATCCTCCTATCTCCAAATCCCAAAGTGCTGGAGCTACAGGCATGCACAGCTGTGCCTAACATTTTACAGAGGTGCAGGGATCTGAACTCAGGTCCTCAGGCTTGCAAATGTTCTTACCTGACCAATTTTCCCATCCCTCAAAGAGATTATTGAGACAGTCTGAGACCTAACAAAAAGTCATAGTGCTCACTGGATATCCCACCTTCTCCTTGCCTGTGCTGACCCCTTCCCTGGACTTCACCCTGTCTCAGCCTCTGCTTCAGCACTTGACAGCCATGACGTTTTTATGTCTGACAGTGTTTTGCCACTGGTCAGAATCAAGATACTCTAAAGGGCCAGTTGCTCCAAACAAAAGGTGTCTTTACAAAGCAGAGTGGCGCCATTTTGTTTTTAGACAACTGTACCCCTCAGAGATCCAAAGTTATTATAGAAGAACTCGGGCTGGGGAGATGGCTCAGTGGATAAAGTGCTGGCTGTGCAAATGTGAGCACCCCAGTTCTCCTGCAAAGCCTGACAAGGCAGCACACGTCGTAGTCCTAGCGATCTTTCTGCCAGATGGGAGACTGAGACAGGAGAATCCCTAGAAGCTCTTGGGCCAGCTAGCCTGCCTGCCATACACAGTGGAGGACAAGAAGAGACTCTGCCTGAAACAAGATGAAAGGCACGTGCACACACACACACACACACACACACACACACACACACACCTGCACTCATGCACCTGTACTCATATATATAAACACACATATATATACACACATACATACACATACAAAAAGAAAAAGAAAAACTGAGCTTTTTATGTTGAAAACACAAAACGAATTTGTTGGGGGAAAGTGTGTGCTTCAGCTATCGCTTGCTTTAGTTGGGATGCAGATGTACCTCCGGGTTCAAAACTTGGTACATCCATGGAAACAACTGAACAGGAAGGGCAACTCCTCACTCTCTGCTGGTTGGAATGTTATGGACTGCATAGGTCAGATTCTTCTTCCCATACACCTCAAGTTAACGTCACCCCTACACCGTCCTATAAACTCCCCTACTCTTTGGACTATTGTAGTGTCATAGGACCCCAAAAGAATCAAAAGCGCTCTGTCACTGTTGATGGCCAGGGAACATAACACCTTGTATGTACCCTGCCCTTGACAGCAAGTGCCTCAAGATTCTTCTGATCCTTGCTCATCTATTCAAATCACATGGATTTGGTGACTATTATCAATCAGACTCTGAGCCAGACATCAAAGCTTCAGGTATAACTGGTCTCTGTTCTCCACAATCTCAGACTCCAATTGGAGAGACAGGCACTTATTCCATTAGCTACTGTGCAGTACAATAAAAGATATGACAGGAATAAAGTGAAAAACCCCCAAAGCACTGAGAAGGAGCTGGCTGGTTCTATTTGCTACACAGTACCAAGTTCTTATTTTTTTTTTTTTTCGAGACAGGGTTTCTCTGTGTAGCTTTGCACCTTTCCTGGAACTCACTTGGTAGCCCAGGCTGGCCTCAAACTCACAGAGATCCGCCTGGCTCTGCCTCCCGAGTGCTGGGATTAAAGGCGTGCGCCACCACCGCCCGGCTCAGTACCAAGTTCTTACCATTTCAAACATAGCATTAACTGTGGGCACACTGTACAGCCCATTAGAAATGCAGAATCCCAGGCCCCACCCTGAAGGGCAATTGCATTTAGTGTTGGTGATTCATCGGCATTTTAGAGTTTGAAGAGCATGCCATTAAATGGCAAGGATAAGATAAACACCTGAGTTCCCTGCTCACATTCCTAATGGCAGCTGCCACTAATATATGCTAAGAATAATTGGGGGAAGTCATTTCACATCTGTATGAATGCTCCTGGATGCAGGATTTAGAAATGCTGGCTACTTACAAGTAAACCAAACAGTTCCAGCAACTCCCACAGGAGAAGCAACACCTTCAGAGCCTCAGCTTTAGATGAAGAGGACAAGGACAATCAACCCTCCCAACATTTCTTTTCAACCAGTGTCTTAGGCTGGGGACGTAGCTCAGTTGAAGGCTACTTGCCCAGCACATACAAAGCCCTAGGTTTCAGCCCCTTTACCCCGGCACTACATAAAGCGGGTGTGGTGACACAGCATCTATAATCCTAGCACTGGCGAGATAGAGGCCAGAGAATCAGGAGCTCAAGGTCATCCTTGGCTACACAGTGAATTCGATGCTGACTGGACTATGTGAGGCTCTGTCTCCAAAAATAAAAACAGATAAATAAATCAGAGTCTTGCTATGTTGTCCAGGCTGGTATCCAGCTTGTGGGCTCAACTGATTCTTCCCCCTCAGCTTCTGGGGTTGCTGGGGTTATAAGCACACTTCACCACATCTGCCTTCTCCCTCCCCATCCCATGCTGCATTCTTTGCTGCCTAACCACCCAAGTCCTGGGTTGTACTATTCATGATAAAAATGTTAATGGCCAAAAAGTAAGACTGGGACCCTGCTCTCCTGGCTTAGCCTGGGAAGATAGGAACTTACTGACTAATTAGGAACACTGACTCCAGAGTAATGGCCTTGAATCCAAACTTTGGCACTTACCATCTGCCCATGAGACTCAGGGCAAGTCGTACCCTCTCTCAGGGTCCCTCAGTTTCTCTTTCTGGGAAGATAATAGTGCATGATCGTTTAGATCACTGACCTAACAACAGCCAATAAAGTTGCATGTTATGTTACTTTAACTGTTGTAGCAGATTCTGGTCGGCCAATCACCAGATCCATTTCCTCCATTCCTGAGCACACCAATTACAGATGGACTACATTTTCCAAACTGCCATCCTATTTGGAGTGGCCATGGAAAGTCCAGGCCACTGAAACATAGTTAGAAGAGAGTCACCACTTCCAGGCCTGGCCTAACAAGATCTACAGGAGCCTCCATTCTCTTCTCCCATTCGCCATCAGATATCAGTATCCAAGGTCATCTGGAGAACCATGGATAAAGATGGCAGCAGTTCCATCGGCCTGGGTCCTGAATGACTACGTGGAGCAAAGCTATGTCACGTTCATTATAATCACTGTCATTATTGCCCAGGAAATGTGATTACTGCAATGTGGGAAATTAGCTCCTTGTGTGTTGTTAGGGAGCACATGTTTGTGTCCCTCAAAACTCATATGCTGTGCCCCTCTCAATGTGGTGGTGTTAAGAGACAGAGCCCATGGGAAATATTTAGGGTGAGATTGTGTCATGAGGGTAAGGCCATCATGACAGGATTAACAGCTTTAGAAGAAGCAAGAAAGTGATGTACCCCTCCCCTAAGTCACTGCCTGCTCTGTCCCGGGGAAAGGTCATTTAACCCCATAGCAAGACTATCGTCAGGAGCAGAAACCTTTACATTTGAATATGAAATGGCTCCCATGTGCTCATGTTCTTGAACACCTTGTCCCAGCTTGGGGGCTGCTGGCGGGGGTACTGTTTTGAGAAACTGTAGAGCTTTTGAGACGGTATGGCTCTTGAAGTGGGTTGCTGGCGGAAGGACCATTTATTGCTGGTGAGGATTATCATCTGGCTCCAGTTCTGGCTCAGCCTGTCCGCTTTCTCCTGAACACTGTGATGTGACCAACCGCAAGCTCCCACTGTCACAGCTAAGCCTCTTAAGTCACCATGCCCTCCCCGTCATGATGGAACCATGAGGTGAAATGGACCCCTTCTCCTTTAAGTTGTCTCTGGTATTTCGCCAGAGCAACGAGAAAAACAGTATAGAGCGCTCTTACCAGAAAACAACCACGCTGCCTCCCTGACAGCTTGCAGAACTGTGCAAAATAAGTAAGTGCCCATTGCTTGAGCCGCCCAGCCTATGGTATTTTATTATGATAGCTCAAAGTGAGACGTGAGATCATACACTTCAGAAGATACCTGCTGTAACGGCTAGGATCACATAACCACAGCTAGCCAGTACACATTCCAATTACTCACAGTTCACCTTGCATAGTTCTTGTGAGAATTTAATAGCATCATTAATGTGAAAATGTAAACTTTGAAGTTCTGCGCAAGTATTTGGAGAAACAAAGACGAACACCGGATTCAGGAGTCAGGACCCAATTCAAATTCCCTGTGGCATGTAAGCTGAGTGATCTTGCATAAATCATCCACTCTCTGATTGGGTGCAGAAAATTAAGATGTGATGGCACAGTACCTAAGCCAGACAAGACAGATTCTTAAAGATGAACCTGTTTTAAAAGTGAAAGTGATTGTTCTAGAAGCAGTCTACATAACTTGGTGGTTAGGAACCAGTCTTTCTGAGTTGGAATCTTAGATCTGCTCTATCCTGGTTAGTAATCTTAGACAAGTTAATTTGTCTTCCTGGGCCTCAACTTCCATACCCATCCAACTGGGATAGTGATAGACTCTCCCTTGCATTGATATTGTGAGTAGGGAATGAATAGATAAAACAAAATCTGATACAGAGTAGGCAATTAAGAAAAGTTGATGACTATTTGTAGCAAGCAGGACATATTTATCCAATATTTCCTGTTTTGCCCATCTTGGCCTTCTTTCCCATGAAACACACAGTATTTGATAATTATGTTTTTGACAACTAAAATATCAGACTCAATCTTTTGGCTGTCCTAAATTAACTGTCTTCTCTTTGAGATAATTTAGGGAAATGTACCTTTGATGGGTTGTGTCACATTCTGGAATATGAGTAAGCCAGAGGAGGTAAATAATTATAATAAGTCTAATTCATTTTCTTAGCACCATGTTTGAGTATGTGTGTAACAAATATCATAGACTCACAGCTGTGAAAGTGGATCAGAACTAAAGCCCATATTTACCAGGCCATGTAAGAACCAGACATTTTCTAAAAATCAAAGTCTTTGTTTACCAATGAGAAAGTCAAGGTCCCGAGATGTCACATGACTGGGTCAAGGTCACAGCTCATGAGATGGCATTCATACTAAGATGGATCCAAGTTCTCAGGACCCAATTGTTGGACTGTACTGTCATTCTCCCTCCAGGGACGGCAACAGAAAGACAGGGGACAAGGGGAGACATTAACAAGGAAAAGGAAAGGAGGATTTTGGAAGATTATTCTAGAAGGCTCAACTTCCAAGTCTTAACCGCATGTAAGGCAAAGTTCTTATCACCAAATCTCCCCATTTGATCCTAGTTTATGTGTGGGTCATCATGCCTTTTCTTAGCCTTTTAAAAGTCCCTCGAGCCACAGTCCCTCTGGGAATTCTCAATCCTGACAGTGAAAAGGGAGAACTACATGGGGAAACTATGAGAAATGATGATGCTTGGGTAAGGCTACTTAACCCAAATATAGGAGGATGAGACCCAACTGTTCCTTTCTTTAGCATTCCCAAGTGAGTTAAAAAAGCATTCATGCTTGTAAACCAATGCTCAGCTCATTTCCAAGAACAGAGTGGGGGAAAATAGAGCTGCCCAGATGGAAATTCCAGAGTGTTACAGCCCTGTTCTCCAAAAAATTTCCTTGGTGTGCACTCATTCAGTAAACATACAAGGCCTCTGGGTGCTAGGTGCTAAGTGTATAAAAGTGCTAGACCATGGCTTCTATTTCCGGGGCTCATTTTCTTACAAATGGCTTCCATCTAGTGGACCAGATCTCTTGTTCAGTGCATTACACCTTCCCATGAAGGCCCGACTCCTGCAAAGTGGTGAACGTAACCCACAAGAGTGCTGAAGATGATCCACAGGTGCAACTGAGATGTGGCAATGATTTAGTGAGCCTCTCAAATACATCTGTCCTTTCGGAAAGTTGATACCTAAAGTTTGACGTCTACAGAACGAGATCTTCTTGTTATTAGATATTATATTTTCCCCAGCAGCAGACCTCCTAAAGACCAAAGCAGAGTGAAGAAGCGCAATTTATTATGGCTGAGTGAATAATCAATCGCTATGGAGATCCACATAACACTTCTTGATATTCATCATGTACAGGCCCTGTTGAAAATGCCAAAAGGCACTTGCTTTCATGGGTCCATAAAGCATTTGATGGTAATGTAGTGGCTCACATAAATGAGACTGTTAAGAACTGATGGGCTAAAGGAAGGCTCAGCTCGAAGAAGCCTGAGAATACCTGCTCTGTCTTTCATAATCAGGTTTTTACAGTACATCCAAACGCCACCAGAAACTGAGTTTTGAAGGCAGCTCCCTAGCTGCTATTCACAGACTTTTTTTTTCTGGACAGACCTTGACATTTGAAGTATGGTAGAAAACTTGCTAGACAGGCATTGATGCAAATGATGACTTGTTCTTCCTGAATGACAAATAAGATCTCATGGTGACTCTACCATCAATGATCATTTAAGAGACTTCAGTAAAATATTATTTTGAATATCTCTTTTACAAAGACAAACTAGCTGTAAGTAGTGTAATTTAACACATAAATTATTTGCTTAAGTAGCTAATTTTTTATGTCACCTAGCAGCACCCACAGGGGATTTCCTCTCAACCTAATTTGCTAACCCAAAGTCTCTCCTAGCCTTAGTATCCCCTAACCCCCATCTCATTCTCACGATCTCCAGTTCCATCAATTTTCCTGTCCATGGCACAGTCTCACTCCTTACAGCTGAAGACCATTGTGCCCCTATCCACTACATTCTCTTTGTCCATTCATGTACTGCTGCAGCTCACACTTGGGGGAGGCTTGCCTCTGCCGGGCACTGTACAAAGCCCCCATCTCATTCTCACAACTCTTCAAGGAGAGACCACATCATCATCATCATCTCAGCATTGAAGAGCCAAGTTACACTGGAGAGGTCTAAGTGGCTGGTCAAGGTCGCTCTGACTACGTGGTGGAGCTGGTTTGGGAGCTGCGGAGTCCTTATTCATAACCACGCTATCCTGCCTTTGATAGAGAAGGCATGGCCATGACTGAAAAGAATGAAGTCTACCCTGTGTGGCTAAGGGAAAGGGAAGGGGGGAAAGAAATGTCCCAGTCCTGAGATTATAACAAAGAAGTGACCAAGACAACACTCCCCATCTGAAAAGCCATCGGCACTCAGAAGATACCAATGAATAGGGCTACAGGGTTAGGTTTAGAATCAAGGGAAAAGAGAGGGAGGAGTCCTAAAAGGCTTGTACTTACCAGGTTTTTTGTTTTGGGGGATTTTTGTATTGGAAAAAGAAAGTTTATTGAGTGCACTAAGCAGGAGGTTGGATAATAACAACAGTACTGCCTATCCACTTACCAGGTTTCTTAATCCTAAATTCAAACAGACTCACCATCTGTCCTCAAAATTTAAATTTGAAATAATCATAATAAAAACAATAGAAAATAATTATAGAAACACAAATAGGAATCCACCTTTGCTAAGGGCCATCAAAAATGAAGCCAGATGTAGCCCTCAAGGTATGGGCAGTATCTAGCCCAAAAGAAAAATGTCTGTGGTAGTTTGAAAGAAAATGGCCCCTAAAGGGAGTGGCACTATTAGGAGGTAAGATCTTCTTGGAGTAGTTGTGGCCTTGTTGGAGGAAGTGTGTCACTATGAAGGCAGGCTTTGGGGTCTCATATATGCTCAAGCCATGCCCAGTGAGACAGACCACTTCCTGTTGCCTGTGGATCAAGATGTAGAACTCTCAGCTCCTTCTCCAGCACCATGTCTGCCTGTACACCACCATGTTGCACCATGATGATAATGGACTAAACCTCTGAAAATGTAAGCCGCCCCAATTAAATGTTTTTTTCCGTTATAAGAGTTGTTGTGGTCATGGTGTCTCTTCACAGCAATAGAAACCCTAGCTAAGACAATTTCCAAGTGTAAAAGACCGAAACCAAATGGCCATGCAAATCTCTTGGGCTGGAAAGACAACAGGAGGTGAGGAGTCCAAAGCAAAACCCATCTGCTTCTCCTGTTCCTGCTGCAGTGTATCCCTGTCACAGTGGCTACATCCCACCTCCACAATGCCTCTTCACCTTCCGTCATGGCCACCATTCCACTCTGGCTGTTCCCTCAACTCCTCAAGACTCTGCCCACCCACATCACCCCCTAAAGCCAGGCATGCAGGGGCATACTTGTAACCCAAGTGCTGGAGGGGCAGTGACTGGCCAACCCCTGAGTTGCTGTGACTTGCTGCCAGTGACTTGCTGGCCAGTCAGTCTAACTGGAATGGCAAACTTCAGATTCAATAAGACACTATGCCTCAGTAACAACAACAACAATAATAATAATGTGGAGAAGTCATTAAGGAAAGACATCCCAAGTCAACCTCTGGCCCTCCCATGTCCCCATGTGCCTGAGTGCATCCACTTTCACATGTGCTAACACATATGTGCCACACACATGTGCTCACACACATGTGCCACACACGTGCTCACACACATGTGCCACACACAAAAGAAAGACTGAGAAAGAAAAATACAAGCCCTTTACTCCCTGATAAACTACAGGCAGTTAATAGTTGCTGGGAGAGGGAGAGAACAGGGTCACCACTGGTAAGCTGCCCATGAGCCTGTAAGCAACTCATCAGATAAGAAAGAAATAAAAAATGAAAAAGCAGGATAACTAGTTGGAAAGAGGAAGAGGACAGAGGGAGGTGAACAAGAGAGGGTAGTGGAGGGGGATGAATATGACCAGAATAAATTATACACACAGATGAAGTAAACCTCCTATTATGTGCAATTAATATATGCTAATGAAAATGAAATAGAAACATATTAAACTGATATAAACACAAATAATGAAGCTGTTATGACACTCTATGGGAAGGCAAGTAAGTGATGGGTGGCAGATTACGTGGAGGTGGACATGGCACCACATGACCTATGTGGCAGCAAAGGGTCATTCCTGTTTCCTCGACAGCCTAGGGGGAGATGGGCATCTGACAGGGCACACTGTTGCCAGGGAGCAAAACCAGAGGGATCTCAGCCTTGGCAAACAGCGCCAGTTTCGGTGCAGAGACTGGCTGGGAGCCTAAGGCCATGGGGCCAGCAAAACAACCAACTTCCAAATGGGACACATGGATCTGAGCATAATAGGCTGTGCGTGTGGACTGAGGACAAGAGAGCCTTCCCCCCAAATGTCTAACAACCTCCTAACTCTGTCACAACCTTGATATAATAAACAACATCCCAAACATAGAGTTAGCATATTACCCAGGTGTAGTGGGTAGCCATTCCAGCTTTGGTCTGGAAGTTCCAACCCACAGTGAGGCTTCGGTAACTGTCACGCCTACAAGGCGGGGCCAAGGGAGGGCCCTGAAGACCTGAGATCCGTATGCACCTTGCTCTCTTCCTTCTTGAACCCGGGACGCTAGAGGTAGACCGAGCAGAGTTCTCCAGAGAACACCACTGGACTGCGCTGCGTCTTTCCCAGAACACGCAACCTATCTATCCCTTCATTTGTAAGTTACACCATTAAATAAATCTCCCTTTTAACTATGTGGAGTGGCCTTAATAATTTCACCAATACCCAGGAATTACACTTTTATGTATTCACCAAAGGGATGAATGATAAGACAACCCAAATGTCCATCAAACTGAGGAATGGGTAAATTCAGTAAGGCGTACCCTTAGTGGGATACCACTCAGCCATAAGAAGGCATGAAAAAATCTAGGTGCAGTGACATGTACTTGTAACCCCAGCACTCTGGAGGCTGAAGCAGGAGGCTGCTGAGGTCTGCCTGGGCTGCACAGCAAGTATCGGGCCAGTCTGAACTGTACACGGAGGACTTGTCTAAAAACAAAACAAGGAGTGAAGTTCTACAGTATGCTACAACATGGACGAGCCTTGCAAGCGCAGTGTGCAGAGTGAAAGCAGCTAATCGAAGAGGCAACTCCGTGCAGACACTGGCAGTTTTTTAGGAAACAGCGTTGAAGGAAATACAGTAGCTGGTAAAGGGCATAGTCTCTGTGGGGGTGATGAAAATGTTGTAACTCTGGTTGTGGCAATTCACCACCTTGCAAACACACTAAAAGTCATTGAATCACACGCTTTAAGTGGGTGGGTTGTAATCTATGTGAATTATAAATCAATACAGCTATACTAGATGCATACACACCATTCACACAAAGCTCTCTCCAGCCCTCTTAAGTAGCCTGGAGAAAAGCTTAACTTGATTTAGGAAAATAAGCCAACAGTCTGCTTCTTGCAGCCCAGCTTTTTGGAACAAGCTCCTGCCTGTTAAACACATGCTGATTTTAAATGGAGACTCTAGGCAGCCTTCTCAGTCTCTGTTCTCCCTTTGCTCAGTCCTGAAAACTCTGCCTTTTTTCCCCCTTCTTTTGAAGTCAGTTCAATCTCAATCAAAATGTGGTCGGCATTGGCTCCTACTTTCTAGCCTGCTAAAAAAACACACACCCGGATTCAGTCTCCAGACCCAAGGTTATGGCCATCACAATGGGAGGAAGGTTTGAAAGCCACATGCTCACTCCCCTCTATGCCGGTACAGCTGAGACTTCTCTCACCTGCCAACACTGTCTTCATTTTGGATTTTCAAATTCAACTTTTAAATTTCTCACTGATACTCCATTCCTGGCACTTCCTACCCTTTTTCTGGCTCAGCCACATCAAGGGCCAGCTTGTCATCTGTGCAGTCCAGACCCCCTGCCCATTGATGCTTGGCTTTCTGGTTGACGAGTCAGACCACCCTTGGCAGCCTTTCTCTGCCTGGATGTCCCCTAAGCCCCTTCTTCTACAAGCCCTTTGTCAGTTCCACATTCTGCACTTTTCTTTCTAATCCTGGCCAATTGCTGATGAGGAGAGGCCAGGTGGTGGCTTCCAGGTGGTCTGTGTGCCACTTGAATACCCTCTGGCCTCTCCTCGGAGCTTCCTTCCTGGTCACCATCCATGCAGATGAAGGTTTGTACCCCACTAGCTCCAGTTGGCAAATCCACTCCCATGCCCCTGGCTCAGCCTCTTTGTCAAACAAACACAAAAAGGACAAGCATGGGCACAATGGCCAGTGGAAAGGTAAAGTACAAGGCTATGCAGTTTTATAAACATCCACATAGGTCTTCACCTGCCTTGGGTTCAAATTCCCTTGCTGTCACTAACTAAACAATGGCTTCTGGGGACAATGTGCCTATGTCTCAGTTTTGTCATTTGTGAAAATATGAATTAGAAGTACTACACTGCAGCTATTTGGAGAATTAACTGAAATAAAACATAAAACAAAACCATAGATTGCCCTTTATAAGAAGGACGCCATAAAAATCAGATGAGAAAATGCCACTGCTGTCTGTGGCCAGCTCTTTAAGAGGACAGGATTGGAGAACTCCCTTGTTGCTATGCAGCCTTCTGTGGGCAGAGCGCTGAGCCCAGAAAGTCTGCCGCACGTGGTTCTAGCATCCCTGCAAAGCCCCCAAACCCCATTGCTGTGGCCCTCCCCTTACCTGGCTCAGGCCAATCTGTTTTCCCCAAAACCAAAATCCAGGCAAGACATGGCTCTGAGCAAACTGTTACCCATTCTTGGAGCTACAAAGCCAGCCAGCCACGCCCGTGAGGCTAAAACCAGACTTGACCCCCAAAGCTGTTAGCAGAGAAGCTGCTTGCAGTAGCTGCTGCAGAATCGAAGGTTGTGGTACGATCAATACCACATCATCGGTGAGTTCAAGGTCAGGGGAATCTGCAGGTCACAGAAGTAATGATTTGCATGTTCCTGGGGGAAGCGCTGTCCTATGCCTTTATACTGTAGGTAATTAAACCTTAGGGAAATTTTTCTGCCTTGCCCCTCTCATAATGAGCCAACATCACCCCAGATTGGACCATAACCTTATATACAAATACAGCCCACTCACCTTACCTATAGCTCACAGCTCTCTACCCCAGATGTGTGTGTGTATGTGTGTGTGTGTGTGTGTGTGTGTGTGTGTGTGTGAGAGAGAGAGAGAGAGAGAGAGAGAGAGAGAGAGAGAGAGAGAGAGACTGAAGGTCAGAGGTCATCCCTGGGTGTTATTCCTTAGTCCAGATCCATCTTGCTTTTTGAAACAGGATCTCTTATTGGCCTGGGGCCCAAGCCCAGAGATCCTCGTCTCCACTGTCCCACACTGGCGTTGTAAGCATGCACTACCACACCTGGATTTTTTATGCAGATTCTGGGGTCTGAACTCAGGTCCCCATGCTTATGTGACAAGCATTTTACTGACTGGGCCATCATTCCAGTCCCCAGACACTATTTTAAGAGAGTAGGTAAAAAAAAAAATCATTTCAAAGGCAGGCAAATCTCTGAGTTCAACACCAGCCTGGTCTACAGAGAGAGAGCTCAGAACAGCCAGGGCTACACAGAGAAAACCCTATCTCAAAGAAGAGAGAGAGAGAGAGAGAGAGAGAGAGAGAGAGAGAGAGAGAGAGAGAGAGCAGGTATCCTATGGCCTTGGGGCTGTTTCTTGGTTCTATGAACTTAGAAAAAAACGAAATATTTTTCCTTCAGTGATATGTATTGTATATGTATCTGAGCATCCAGCAAGCATTTAGTTATCACCTATTGTGTTTTGGTTATTATGCTGGGCTCTGAAGGAGGAAGGCAGGGAGCTTATACATGATAATCCCAAGAGGGTAGGATGTATTTAGACATAGCCACCTGAAGGGCTCACACACTAGATAAACACATCATCCAGACCCCTGGTGGTTACAAGTAGAAAATGATACTTTTAAGGCGCTCAAAAAGTGAAAAGGGGACCCACGTGTAAATGTGTGTGTGCACGTGTGTCCCTCTGTCCATCATTCCACACAGCCACACTCCGCCACTGGTCATTCATCACTGCGCCTTTCTGAAAACTTTCCATTAAATGTCTACATCTTGAAATTTATTGTGTTCCATCCCAGCAGGCAGAAGGTCAGAGAGAACATTTCTGTGAGTCATACCTCAGTGGATTTCTACGTCTTGTTAACGATACGGTCGGCCGCGCTTTCTGATGTGTTAGAAACAGACTACTTGGCTCCACTCCCCAGGGTGCCAAAAGTGAGTGGGTGGCATTCTTCTCTGGTGGACACATGTCCACCCCTTGGGCTCAGGTCCTGCCTCAGAGGCTGTCAGGAAACTCCTCCAGAGAGGGAGGTGGCTTAGCTCTCTTCTTATGTGCTGCAGTCCATCTATTGCTTAGCAACAGTCTCCTTGTCTATATCTTGTGAGGTTCTTGTCACTGGCCTGGTCATTGGCCCTAGATCACTAAAAAAATCACCTCACCCTGAGCTAGCAGAGTAACTAACACCTGTAATCCCAGCACTTGGGAGACTGAGGCAGGAGGATCGCCATGAGTTCAAGGCTAGCTTAGGCTACACAGTGAATTCTTGGCAAGAGTGAGACCCTGTCTTAAAACAAAACCCAAAAAATAAGTAAGC
This sequence comes from Peromyscus eremicus, assembly GCF_949786415.1. Classification (NCBI taxonomy): domain Eukaryota; kingdom Metazoa; phylum Chordata; class Mammalia; order Rodentia; family Cricetidae; genus Peromyscus; species Peromyscus eremicus. The sequence continues at coordinate 79,128,881 of NC_081419.1, forward strand.
AAACTAATAAATCAAAAACCACTCTGCCTAGCACCCTCGCTTTCTGGACTCTTAGTTAGCTAGCTTGAGATTTGTGCTCTACATTCATTCACTCACTCCTTCATTTAGTGAACTCCAGCTCTGCACTTAGCACTTTTCTAGGCACTAGAGATACAGAAGCAAAGAAGACTCACGGCTCTGTTCTCATGCAGCCTGCATCCCCACGGAAGAGACGGCTATTAGACAAGCAATAAGCAAGTGAATATGTAAGTAAATAAATAGAGGTTCCCATGGAGTGATCAGGTCTATGGAAAAGCAAAGATAATCAGGTAATGTGTTTCTTTGTGCCACTGGGGGAAGCTCTTTTTTTATAGGATGTACTAGCAAGGAACCATTAAAATGACATCTGAGCTGAGACCTGAATGATAAGCAGGAGCCACGGGACATATGGTGAAGAAAGTGAGCCTAGAAGAAGGACTAGCGAGGTCCTAAAATGACACTGAGCTCAGTGAGCTCCGGGGAAGGCAGCTAGAGTGAAGGGAGCCAGAGATCTGAGCCAGGTCATGACGGGCAGGTGCCAGGAAGCCACCGCATGAAGTCTGGGTGGCAATCCCAGTGCAATAAGAAGGCGCTGGAAGTTTCAACTTAAAGGTAACGTGATCGGCTTCATGGGCTTAAAGGTCCACTGCCTCAGAAGTGCTCTGCATCCTGGCCCCATGGCCCCTCTGTCTCTCTTCTCTCAGACAGCCACTCTGGATTTGACCCTTCACTTATGAAATTGAGGTTCTTTTCAGTCCAACATCTCTCCCCAATCTCCCAGCAGCTCCCAATGAGAAACAGAGAGGAACCTTGACTCTGACACCCCCCTTCTTTATCTAAATGCCCAATTCCATGATCAGCCCAGCCTCTGAGCTCATTAGCCAAGTCCCTGATTGCGGAGTAAACTTGTCTTTCCACAGGAGTGCAGATTCTCTTTCCCTTTAAAGTGGCCAGCTTGGCAGCCTGCCCATTTCAGCACAGTAACCAAGTGTCCTTCACACTTGCTGTGCTTCCTACGGCCCCACCCCCACCCCAGGATCAGCTGTAAAAGATCACATGGGGGCACTGTGGAGGCAAGTTCCTGGTACACCTGGGCACATCTGGACATAGACATAGACGTGCATGGGCCTCATCCCAGATTTGACAAATCACAGTGAGGGTGGAGGTGAGGAAACTATAGTGTGTGTGTGTGTGTGTGTGTGTGTATGTGGGTATGTGTGTGTGTGTGTGTGTGTGTGTGAGAGAGAGAGAGAGTGTGTGTGTAGGTCGAAGGACAAACTCAGGTGTCTTTACTTAGGAGCCTTGTTTTTTGAGAGAGGGTCTCTCACTGTCTCTTACCAAGTAGGCCATGCTGGCTGGCCAGTGAGCCCCAGCAATCCACCTGTCTTCTCCACCTCCCTAGTGATGAGATTACAAGTGCACACCACTATGGCCAGCTTTTTTATGTGAGTTCTGGGATCCACCCTGGGTACTTGCTGTGGAATATTGTTCTGTATGCTGGAATGTGTGTTGCTCTAATTGGTTGATAAATAAAATGCTGATTGGCCAGTAGCCAGGCAGGAAGTATAGGCAGAATAAGCAGACAAGGAGAATTCTGGGAAGAGGAAAGGCTGAGTCAGGAGTCACCAGCCAGACACGGAGGAAGCAAGATGACAAGGCAGAATTGAGAAAAGGGACCAAGCAACATGGTTAAACATAGATAAGAATAATGGGTTAATTTAAGTGTAAGAGCTAGTCAGTAATAAGCCTGAACTAATAGCCATACAGTTCATAATTAATATAAGCCTCTGTGTGTTTATTTGGGTCTGGGCGGCTGCAGACCAGGCGGGACACAGAAAAACTTCCAGCTACAGGTACTTAAGTTTTCATGGCAAGCGCTTTACTGACTGAGGTATCTATCTCCCCATCCCCAAACTATACATGAAAATTACCTCAGCCAACTCAATAATATGCACTTCTGTTTAAGATATACCAAACTGGTGATAAATGGGCTGTTTTTATATGCTCACCACTGCTAACTCTTTGAACAGGCCTAAGTAAAAAATAAATATGTATTTAGATACAAGTAATCACAGAATCAGAAGGGTTAAAAACTTTCCCTTTTATGTGTATCTGGGCTACCTAGGAAAAAGTGAGAAGTTGTGTTAGGCTGCCGGTACTCATAACTCTGGCCAGCCCTATTCAACAAATTTTTGTAGGAGACAGAGAAGTGCTCTTTCTGTGCCTGCTGTTTTAAATGTTCACAGCTCCACAGCACCAGTCAGCAAACCACACAGCCAAGAAGTTCAATACCATGCTTATAAACATACATATTCTGCAAGGCTTCCTATCTCAAATATTCTCCCAAATGTTCCAGATGCTGCAGCCTGGCTTAATTAACAACAAAAATTGTCCATAGCACCAAATAATTATAATTTCTGCATCCTCTCTCACTCTCCAGCAAGGACCACAGGCTGTTGCCTGGAGGAAGGAGGCCACAGATAAGCTGAGAAGCAACGGGTTTGCAGATACCTCATCTGGCAGGTGTTTCCTGAGTGCCTGTTACATGCCAGTTCCTATGCAATATGTTTTACTGGAGCTATTTCAGTTATGGTCAAAAGCATCTCCAAAGTGGATATTATCACTATGTCTTTTATAAATGAGGAATTGGGGGCAGGGGTATGGGGAGCAAAGGCCTTCTCAGAGGCCCAGTGTTAATAGCTAGGCAAAGAGAGAAGCCAAGCTTGTGTCTTGCCTTTTCAAGTAGCTCTCTTAGAATCTCATATGTGGCAGACAGTGTGTGGGATGTAAAGATGAGTTAGCCTTGCAGCCACACCCTAAAGTTTCTCACAAAAGAGAAATGAGGAAAAACAGGTGTATGACTAAAACCTGTGATTGGCTGTGACAGATGCTTCAATGATGAGAGACATGAGCTCTGGGATCACAGAGGCTGGCAAAGCGAGTGCAACTCAGGACAAATGTATGTGCTTGTGTGCATGTTAGTTAGGAGTTCACAGGAGAAGGATATGAGAAAATAGGGCCGGTTACTACAGGTCGATTATGCAATTGGCCAAGGTGAAGAATAAGGAACACAAGCAGGGAGCAGAGAAGAATCCACCATGACTAGAATGGGGAATGGGTAAGTCCAAAGTGTAGACAGCTTCTGGATGCCACACTCAGAGACAGGGACCACATCTTCAGTCAAAAGGAATTACAATCTTCTACCGCGCTAAGGAGTAAGATGATAAAACATGGGCTTGGAGAAGACAACTGTACTCAGTCGGTATGGAACTGTGTGCATTGGTGGTGTTTGTCCTTCACCAAACCTTCCCCGACACCTGAACAACCTCTTTTACTGACTTGTCTTGGTCATTGCCTCCTCCAGGAAGTATTTCCTGTTCCCCCAAGATTAGGTTAGGTGCTCTTCCCACTTCCAAGCTGACTCCACAGAACTTAGTATCTCCTATTGCATTTTCTCTCTGTTCCTGGCTCTTCCTACCAGGTAGATGACCCTTAAAGATAAAGGGCAGGGTTATCTTTGATTTCTCCCAAGTCTTCAATATCTTCCAGCCTAATTCTCAAGTGTTTGGTGAATTAACCTCACCTCCAAAGCCTTACATTTACAGCTGGTTAATTATCAACAAGGACAGCAAGACTATTCCATGGGGAATAACCATCATTTCAATAAATGATAGTGGGAAAATCGAACACCCATATACTCAAACAAGGAAGTGGGCCCCTACTTCATACCATATACAAAAGTAATTCAAAATGTGTCATGTATCTAAATGTAAATCTTAGAAGAAAATATATAATTAAATTTTCATGACTTTGGATTAGGCAATGATTTTTGTCTTTTTTTTTCTTTTTTTAACAAAAAAAGACTTATGTGGGAGTGGACATGTATGTGCACATGAGTGTAGGTGTCTTTGGATGCCAGAAAAGGATGCCAGATCTCCTGGAACTAGAATTACAGGTGGTTATAAGCCCTCTGACATGGGTGCTGAGAACCAATCTCAGATCCCCTTAGCTGTTAAGCCATCCCTCCAGCCCCAACAATGTGTTTTTATCTCTTATTCTTATTAGTATATGTTAATTATATACAATGAGTTTTCTTATAAAAAAACTTTATACATATACAGTGCATTTTTATTACATTCACTCCATTACCCTCTCTTGTCTCCCCCTACCTCCACTGAGCCCCTTCTTCCTTCCTCTTTGACTTTCATAGTTTTAAAAAATTTTTGATGACCCAGTGAGATTTATTAGGATTGCTTACAAGGGGATGGGTAGGCAATGGTTTCCTCAAGTACGTCACCAAAATCACAAACAAAAAGTAAAAATAGTAAACTGAACATTAAAATTTTAAGGATTTTCTTCAAAGGACAGAATAAGAGGAAATACTGTCCAACTGCATATCTGATTAAAAAAAAACTGGCATCTGAAACAGAATATATAAAAAGAACTTGGGTTAGACGTTCGGTGCTGTGGCAAAATATTGGCGAGACTAACTTCAAAGGAAGGAAGATGTATTTTGCCTCACGGTTTCAATCAGTGTCTGCCAGAGCACCCCAGTGAGCTACTTCCCACACCTAGGCTCCACCTTCACAGCCTCAGCACTGCTCAGTAGCTTATTCAAATCTTGAATGCACCAACAGCCTACACTGTCACACATGTCAGTGACCTGTCGTCCAGTCATCTCCGGAAGTGCCCTCCCAGACACAACCAGAGGTGATCTAACTCAGACCAATCAAGCGGGCAGGCAGAGTTCACTCTCCCTGTACTTTTCCAACTAACTTTAATTTTAAGATGGGCAGAGGGAGCTGGAGGTACAATTCAGGAGCAGAGCATGAACACAGCCCTGTGTTCAGTTCCCAGCACCAAAAATAAATAAATACGAATGGCCAGTAGAGCCGAATAGGTGTTTCTCCAAAGAAAATAAAGAAGTGACAACAAGCACAGGAGAAAGATGTTCTGAATCATTAGCCGTTTGGTAAATGCGAATCCAAACCAGAACTAGACACTGCTTCACATCCGCTAAGATAGATAAAATAGAAAGTAACAAGTGTTGAGAAAGTGGGGATGCTAAAGCCCTCATGGTTTGCTCATGGGATTGAAAAATGGTATACGGCCATCGACAACAGGTTAGTGGTTCCCCAAATGGTTAAATACAGAGTTACCATGTGACCAAGCAATTCTACTCCTAGAGATGTGTGTAAGAGAACAAAAAGCATGTGTCCACACAACAACTTGCACAAGAACATTCATAGATCATTATTATTATAGCCAAAAAAATGTGAGGGGGACCTCAAGCATGCAATCACCTGATAAACAGACATGTCATGCTCCTACAATAGAACAGTCCTCAGGAAGTAAACTGAAGTACTGATACTTGCTAAAATATGGATGTATGAAAGGCCATGTTATGTGATTCCATGTGTATGTCCATAACAGGCAAACCACAGGAAAGAGGGTAGATTAATGGGTTTATCTGAAGACTTAGAATGGTATTATAAAACCAGATAGTAGTGATAGTTGCACAACCATGTGAGTACAGTTAAAAACACTGAGTTATACCCTTAAAGCAGGTAAATTTAATGACATACTATTCATATCTCATAAGGATACTATAAACAAAACAAACAAAGCCCTTCCCTTAGAGCCCATTTCTGCTTACTCTCTTCCAGCCCCTGCTACGACTACCTTCCTGGAGACATTTTGAAGACTATTTGTTTCCCATGCCTCTGGCAGAAGGGGCACATGGCTACCTGTGATGCCCATCAGCATGTCAAAGCTCGTGCTGGCCTCCAGGTTCCCGCAGCATCACAGGCACCTGTTACCAGCTTCAAAGTCCACACTAGCATCCTAGCTCTTCTCACTTCCTTCTCTGCTCTAACCTCCCTCCAGCTCACAGGCTCCTTGTTCTTCCTATTACACCTGGCTATTCTCACTGTTCTCTCTCTCACGTACTTATTCTTTTCCCATCACTTACTCTGACTTACTCTAGCTCTTGTTGTCTACCCCCTCTCACTTTGCTCTACTCTCTTGATATCTTGATATCTCCACTATTCTCTCCTGCTCTCCTGTTTCCCTGGCCCTGACCATGTTCAGTCTACTTCTTTCTCTGTCTGCTTTAGAATCTTCCAGATGCCTCTGGCTAGTCTCTCTCTCTCTCTCTCTCTCTCTCTCTCTCTCTCTCTCTCTCTCTCTCTCATCTACAATTAAAACCTTAACCATAAAAAAATTATTTGTTGATGTTTCTACATTAAAACAAAACAAAGCAACATACTCACTTCTTCACTCTGCTCAGGACCAGAGAACAATAAAGTATACTTACAGGAATTACAACAGCATCAAAGCCAGACTTATGATTATGGAAAGCCATATTTCAGCAGAGAAGGCTTCATTACAATATATATTTTTAAAGCAGTGCTGAGAATGCTAATCAACACTCACAAAATTTAATCTTCTCACTGCATACATGATGTTTTCTACCCACATTTTATAAATAACCAACATCACTCACCAGGGAGAGCATGAAAGGGGATGATTGGATGGGGAGAGATGCAGGATCAGAATGCTAGAAAACACTCGTGCTGACACAGCATCATTCCAGATCCTGTGGCAGTGACAGAGTCCACAAGCATGTTCCAGTCTGAGACAAGATGTATGTGTCCTGGCCCATGCCACATAGACCACTAGCCCGGTCACTCTGTTGCTCCTTGCTGAGGCTTATTATTTTGCCCATCATTATGTACAGTGAAATGAGACTAATTCCCTTGTGATACTTTTTTATTTCAAAACCTTGAGACACCCTTAAAGATGACTGGAGCTACCATGGAGCATCAACTGAAACACAAACGCTTCAGTGCCATGGAAACTCCATACAGGAGAGATACGTGACAACATACACCTTCATGAAAGTTCCAAATGTGCTAAAATCAGCAGTTCTTGGACTACAAGAGTGTAATCTGAGCCAATTGATCTGTTTTAGAATCCAAATGGCTTTGCTCAAACTTCTTTAGCCCCACTGGGCGGGGAAGAAAAGCTTTGGCAGTTAAAAAAAATGATTTAAAACTCCCTGCTATTTATAATGACGGAGAAATGTCACTGAGAATCAAATGTTTTGTCAGTGGGGAAATGTGGCTGTCTGGAAAAGCCTGTAGATGCATGCAGGGAAGTAATGATAGGGAGGTGCAAGCTCACCCTGGAGAGCTCAACAAGCAAGTTTTGAGGTGTTGCTTGTTGTGTTGTTGTGTGTTTTAACGACAAGGTTTTCCATCTTGTTCACCAGACCTCCAGGATGGAATGAGACAAGCTGGCCAGACTTTCAGAACTACTTTTGTTGCTGTCGTGTGCCACCATTATATTTACTTCCATTCTAAAAATAAAGCGAGGGCCGGCGAGATGGTTCAGTGGGTCCAACACTTGCCATATCAGCATGAGGACCAGACTTTGAATACCCGTAACCACTGTAAAAACTGGGTAAGGGAGTTTGCTCCTATAATCCCAGCACTCCTACAGTGAGGTGGGAGGCAGGGGAGGAAGCTCACAGGCCAGCTTGCCTGGTGCAGGCAGCAGTGTGTACAGCAAAGAGAACCTGTCTCAAACAAGGTAGACGACGAGGATGCACACCAGTGGTCATCCCTCATCTCCACGTGAGTGCTGTAGTATGTGTGAACCCCCACACACACACACATAAACACTGATTGTTTTAAAAAACAAAAATAAAGTGATGCTCCATCTCACTGTAAATTCTCATTAAAGACAAAATCTGGCTCTGCCACTGTCCAGACAGAGAAGGCAAAGAAACAAAACACATTGGCAACATCGCTTTGAGATCTAATGTTGGAGATACTGTTGTGCATCCAGGAGAAATTACTGGACCAGCAGATAGGACTCCCCCCACCCCACCCCCACCACCCTCCCCCTTCCCCATGCACAACCTCTACAACTGCGAAGCAAATCTACTAACCTGCTGCAGCCCTCCTGCCCACTGTGTGCCTGTAGTTGACAAGCCACGGCATGGACCACACTCCTATTCCTCCTTTGACCTCTACACTGAAACTGCCTTGACGCGTAGTCATCTTCTGATGCAGGCAGTTTTCACAGAAATGTTTGAGCTGTCTCATTAGTGTGGGTGTCACAACATACTTTATTATAAAACAAAAGACACCGGCATCCTCATCTCCATAAACTGGAGGCTGCCTTTCCTACCCCTCACTTCTTCCTGATTTCGGGGACTTCCCAGATTTATCACCTAGTACTCTGGCATGCATTGTAGGCCAATCAACTTATCAATTAAAAAAAAATAGAAGAAAAAGCTAATCATTTTTCAATGAATACTTGCACAAAAGTATAAAGAGTTTCTGATTGCTTCATAGACCAGTAGGTGTATGAATGTATGATCTATTCATCCAGTGATGTTTATTGAGCTCCTACTATGTGTGGGGTCAAGGAGCCAGGTGCCCAAGACTCAACGCAGAACTAGGCCAAGCGCCTGCGCATTAGGCATCTCTAGACGATGAGGTTGGAAAACTCTACCTGAGTCATTTGCTCAGGGATAGAAACACACAACAGACTTCCCGGTGAGGCTCTGGCGTCAGAGAACACTTCCCATATGAAGAGACAGTGAAGAAAGGACAAGTGAGAGATGAAAGGAAGGAGAGGTAAGCTGTTCCAAGCAAGTCCATGTAGGGCCAAGGACCACAGCTCGGAAACACGCGGAAGGTCCTTGGGTTGTTTGGGGTAGGCCGCTTGTCTGAGATTCACAAAAAGTTCGATAGAGCTGGATCAAAGACTTGGGAGCAGAGGAAATCCAGGGTTGAGAAGGCTGGGCTGAAGCAGAAAGCTGTCAGAGTCATCAGGAAAGCTGGAGCAGGAAAACGATCTATTCAGATGTGTATCTGGAAAAACCACTTGGTGCAATGTAGACAGTAAAGTTAAAGCTGGGCAGTGGTGGTGTGTAACTTTAATCCCAGCTCCAGAGGCAGAGGCAGGCAGATCTCTGAGTCTGAGACCAGTCTGGTCTACAGAGTGAGTTCCAAGACAGCCAGGGCTACCCAGAGAACCCCTGCCTTGGGGGGTTGAAGGGAAGCAAAGCGAAAGAAATATGACAGGGACATGAAGATGCTAACACATGTGAAGAGGTGAATGTCACTTGGAGAAAGAGCTGTCACATACAGAGGGGGAAATGAGAGAGGGGGACGGGAAAAAGATACACACAGGGACAGACAGACAGACAGACAGACAGACAAGAGAAAGCACTCTGCAGTCATTCACACTATGATATATCACCAATGGTTTGTCTGCCATCCCCTGGGATGTAAAAGGAGACAGAATTCATTCATTTTCATGTATTTGAGGTCCAGCATGGTGCCTGACACACAGTAGACAATTGATAGGTGTTTGTCATTTGAGTGAATGAATGAGTGCCCAAGGACAGAGATGGAAAAGTGAATAAGTCAACGGCAGAGGATATGGACCAAATGTAAGCATGTGTGTCCATTGCCAGGCCAGGCACTGGGGTGCAGTGTGGTCAGCTGCTCCACACTCCTGTACAGTTAGAGCTATTCTCACCACCACATCTTTCTCCCCAGGATGAACTTGAACCCTCAAGCTGTGAGCCAAAATAATGAAAAGACGGTGGTCTGTGGAATCCAGATGGTCCTCATTTAAATCACTGACCCAGCGTTTACTGGCAGCTGGATGAACAGGTTACTGGGCAACTGTGAAAGTGTTTTTTCATTTGTAAAAAGAAGGTAATGTCGCTCAAAAGTGATCATAAGGATCAAATATGAGGGTGTGTTTCCAGTGCCAAGCAAGAGTCTGGCACAGGGTGAGGACTAAATAAACATCTCTCTGTCCTTTCTATTGATTAGCCCCTCCCCACGTGACGCTAGCACAGGACTCACAGAAATACAACACATGAAGAAAAAAATCTATAATGATTCTAGCACTGCCCCTGGAGGAAACTGGAGACTTATCAATGGGCAGGGGCCGGGGAGGTAGCTCAGTTACTAAGGTGCTTATCATGCATAAGACCTTGGGCTCAATCCCCAGCACTGAATAAACCAAGCATGGTGGTTTATTCCCATCACTCAGGAGGTGGATTAGGAGAATCAGAAGTTCAAAGTCATCCATTGCTACACACTATCCTGTCCCCAAATAATAATGATGATGATGATGATGATGATGATGATAATTAATAATAACAATAATAATAACAACAGGTAGAATTGACCAACCATCCGACCAGCAGCTACTGAGTCACTAAATGAGAATAACGTAATTGTTTAAAGAGAAAAGGCATTGCTAATCCAGATGTCATACAGAGTAATAAGCCAACACAAGACAGTCTTCCTCTGCCATGTCTGTCTAGGTTAGAAAACGGTCAGGTTCTCTGTGACCTACAGTTATCGACCAGAAAAGCAATCCCTGATTTGAACGGGATCAATTTTCTGTGGTGGCTCTTACATTAGCCTGAAGGAAGGCAGCTGTCATTTCTCTTCCTGTGAAGCACAGGCATGTGGGGTGGACTCGGTTGTTCTTCTTCAGCAGGGGTTGGTACTTAGGATTTTTATTATTTATGATTCTGGGTGGTTTGGTGGTAGCCATCACTAATGCACCTGACCACATCATCGGCTTTTTTGCTGCAATTTACTTGTCCTGGTAAAACAAAATGAATAAAGTTTAAATGTAAAGGGGAGAATGGCTAAGAGGAAAGAGACAAGTGAGTCAACAGCAAGGATGATCGTGGTTCCGGGGACTGGGTGTGAAAAAAGAAGGCAATGGCATTTCATGATGTGCATGTGCCAAGTGATTTTTATATACGGTACCTCACATAGTTCTTAGAATAGTCCCAAGAGGGAGGTACTGCATTTAGATAAATGGAAGGCATCATTAAAAAGAAAAAGATGTGTGAATTAAACCATGATGAACACTTAGATTTGGGAGATGTTAAAATTTTTTTAAAGAAAGTAGGTCTGAGAATCAAGCAAACATAATATTACTTCCATTGTAGATATAAGAAAATTGCCAAACAAAGAAGGACCTTGCTGGAGATCAGTGAACGAAAGAACTAAATGTGGTATTCAGTCTTCATTGTCAACCTGACTGTATTTAGAGTCACCTGGGAGACACACCTCTGCGCTCATACAGGTATATCCAGAGAGGAATAACAGCATGCAGATCCACATCGTCGGTACCATCCCATGGACTGGGGCCTCAGGCCGATTGAAAAGGGGAAAAAGGAGAATACAAGCAGGGTCCCAGCATGCATCTCTCTCTGCTTCCTGACTGCGGGTGCATTGTGCTCGGCCGCCTCACACTTCCGGGACAGCTAACGCTGCTTTCGGCACCATGACTTCCTTCCACCCACACGGTGAGCCCAAGCAGACCCTTCCTTCCTTGAGTTGTCTTTGCTAAGTATTTTATCACAGTCAGGAGACACCTAACAAGTACATTGGGCCTTGTACCTAAAAGTCTAACACTCAGAGAGCCCAGGCCACTGACCACTGAGTACACTGTCTCTCCTGTGCTGCTTCCTGGAAGATGTAGTAAAATATATACACAGGATGATGATAAAGACAGATGTGGGTTCATCATAATAAGCCTCATTACCTGAGGGGGGGGGAAAAACACCTATTTACTCAGGAAATTGAAAACTTGCCCTAGTATAAAACTCAAAAGTTAATTTTCTTAGAGATGTTGCATAGGATCTACACAGATGATTTTACTGACTTTCAGGATCCATTAGGAGGCAAATGTATAAGCATAACCTAGTGAAGACAGCTTCCATGACTAAAGTCATATAGTCAAGAATGCCACCTTATAGTCTAATCTGACCCATGGAGGAAAACGAACTTATCCAATGTAGGTAATATTGTAGTTGGTTGGTTTTTACTCTTTTATTCTTTTGGGGAGCCCGCCACCCAGCTTCCAAATAAGTCACATGGAGTCTTATTCTTTCTTACAAATGCCAAGCCTTAGCTTGGCTTGTTTCTAGCCAGCTTTCCTTAACTTAAATTATGCTGTCTACCTTTTGCCTCTAGGCTTTCACCTTTCTCTATTCCTGTATATCCTTTCTTTTCTTATTCCATGTCTGGCTGGGTGGCTGGGTGGCTGGCCCTCAGCATCCTCCTCTCCTCCTCCTCTTCTCATTCCCCAGTCCTCTTCCCAGATTTCTCCTCCCATTTATTATCTCTGCCGGCAGCCCCACCTATCCTTTCTACTGCCTGGCTATCGGCCGTTCAGCTCTTTATTGGCCCATCAGGTGTTTTAGACAGGCAAAGTAACACAGCTTCACAGAATTAAACAAATGCAATATAAAAGAATGCAACAGATCTTTGCATCATTAAACAAATATTCCACAGCATAAGCAACTGTAGCACATCTTAAAATAATATTCTACAACATACTATGTTACATACATCGCCTTTCCTAAATATTACTGATAACTATCTAGTTTTTTACTGGGAATAGATTTGTCAGACCTCTCAAAAACACTTTCTAGCAAAATGCTCAGCTGGTAATAAACCCTGTCTACACAGGCTCCTAGTTTTAAATCAGGAATTAGTGGCATGTTAAACAATTCAAACATTCTCTGGAATTGAGCACACATACCATCCTATCTTCCAAAAAAAGCCCTGTGGTTTTGGTCCCCGCTTGGAAGAGGCTCAGCCATCATGAACCAATAAGAGGAAACAGATTTTCTTCAGCATTATAGATTGATGAGGCACACTGCTGGGCCTAAGCCCTAAGGCCAGCTGGAAGACCCTCTAGCTGGGTGACCCTAGACAAGCCGAATTCTCTACATGCCTCAGTAGAAACATGTCTGCAAAATGAGAGGTTTAATGAGATCTACCTCCCAGGGCCACTGTGAAATCATAAGGTGACAGTTTGCATAAAAGACTTCCCACATCTGGCATATGGTGAGTACTCTATAAATGTTGGTGGATTTTACTATTTAGGTAGATTATTCTTACCACATAATTAATTTAGCAGTAGTGACACTCAGGCCCTTTGGGAACAGAGGTTGCAGGCATGAGATAGAATGAAATGTCTAGGGATACACAGCAATCTCTGGCTTCAGAATGTACCTACAAGTTCAGCACTCCTGGATGTCTGTGTGCTACAGCTAGCAGCCTGGTACGGAAGGAGGGCCAAACTTTAGAGTCGGGTAATTTAATTGCTCGAATCCCGGCTTATCACTCACCTGCCTCGATGCTTCGAGCATTTGGGTGAAGCTCTTTGTAGTCATTTGTAAGTGGAGATGTGGTGTTGCTGTAACTGAACATGTGTGGAAAGCGCCAAGCACACCATGGATCCTCCTTATATAATAGACATTGTTATGCCAGCCTATCTCTTTTTTTTCAATACTGACCTTCCTTTTATTTAAAAGGTGACCTATTCCTTTTCACTAAAAACAGGCATTTCTTATGGAACATGAAGTAGAATTGATTATTCTCCAGAAATGGAGAAATATGTATATAAACCAATCCCCCAAATCAGCTTAATGTTATTCTGCTTATATTTAAGCGTACCCAACAAAGCAATTTCACTGCAGAAAAATTAGAAAATACAGATAAATAGGTGAAAAAAATTAGTGTCCAATACCACTTTGCCAAGACAACCACATGTGACATTTTAGTGTCTATTCCTCCCAGAATATTTTTTTTTCATATAAACATGCTTTTTTAACCATCTCACTCAGCAAAGATCAGGAACCCCATTTCCCTCACCCCCACTGATCTTTGCAAAGCACTAAACGTAAATGTTTAAAGGGGATTTTTGCTTGTGTTCTTATACAGTAGAAGCACAGAGGTAAGGGAAATCCTTAATTAGCTCTCCTTTCCCAAAGCCCGCAGCCCCTCCTGTATGTATAAATCTTCCTGTAACCAACATTATGTAACAGCACCAAATTTACACACATATTCACATTCACAAATATATGCTCAAGTCAATCAAATCTGTGGGCATACACATAACCAAGCAATCACTGGGCGTGCCAGCACACAGGTGTTTTTAACCAGCAGATGGCTCTGATACACCAGGAACCCATTAACCCCACCCCTTACCCATCTATAGGAACACACCTATATAAGATCCATCAAATAGAACCTTTTCCTTCCCACAATCATCACACCATCAAGCCTGGGCTGCATTGCTCTGTGGCAATCCATCTCCTGAAAATCATGAAGGAACCATGCATGCTACCTGCTTCCCTTCCCCCATCCCCTCAACCCCTGCCTCCCACTCCCCCATCCCCCACCTTAGCCTCAGGCTTCCGCTCCCTCCCACCATAAGATACCAATGAAAAGCCAGTTTTCTACTTCTACTCCAGCAGAGCCACGGCCCCTCTCCAAAACCAGAAACACTTGGGACTTCCTGGTATTTGCTGTTTGGAAGATTCCTAAGTCCCACCCGCTGCAGCCATGATTCTTGAGAGCTAAAGTGTTTTAATCACTTTCTTGCTCTGATGAGTAGAGGGTGTGGTGAGGAGCAGAGATGTGCTATGAGCTGCTGAGGGACAGACAAAATGAAGAGAAAAGGAGCGGGTGGGATGAAGGCTATTTCAACAAGTAGGGAAAAGGCTTGATGGATGGTGTGCGGCAGGGACAGGCCATGAATCACAGTTTTCCATAGCCTCCAGGACACTGCCACTCCAGCTCCTCAATCCTTTCACAGTGTGACAAATAACAAGTACTGTGTCATGCTACTAACAAGATGTTGTTGTACGAAGCAAACCCTCCTGGGCTGAGTGTCATACACAGGCCTTGTGTGAGACACTGTCCAACGTAGCTAAAGGCGATCATCAGGGGGTAGACCTGTCAAGTAACAGCATCAAATGTATAATCATCTCCAGAGTAGCTGCCACAAACCACACTTCAGAAGGACCTGCCATGCCCTCTGAAAACAAACCCATGATAAAGGGGATGGCTGAAAAGGGAGAGTGCACGCAAGTACATAGATCCGAATGCATCCAGATGTGACAGTCTCACAGCACCACCCCACACCAGGCCAAAAGCACCAGTGTCTGCACTGGCCAGGGAAGCCTGCCATTCTTCTTTGTGGTTATCAGTTTCAGTTGCTGGAAAGCTGAGGCACCCTCTGCACTAACATCCAAATGCCCAAATTTATGCATTAAAAGAGCCTGTCTCATAGCAGCTGGCAACTGAGATCAAAACTGGGGGGCGGGGTTAGGATTATAAAAAGCAGTGTAAGTAATAAACATGTTGTTAGACTCCTCATCTTGCCATTCCTACCCTGCCAGCTGTCACTTTCAAGAGCCACTGCTTCCCCAGTTCTCTGTCTTGGACTCTCAACATTAACACTTAATTCTACGCTCTTGGAAACATGATTCAGTTGGTAGAGTGCCTGTTTCAAAGGCATGCAGCCCTCAGTTCGAGCCTCAACAACACAGAAGAAAAAAAAAATACTCAGCAGAAGAGGGGACTAGGCTGTTGATGTGATTCAGTTGGTGAGTGATTCCCTGGCATACATGGGTTTGATTCGGCACAAAAAAACAAACAAACAAACAAAAAAATCAAGCATGGTGGCATACACCTGTAATCACAGCACTTAGGAGGTAGAAAAGGAAAGAAGTACAAGGTCATCCCTCGCTCCACAATGAGTTCAAGGCTGTCCTGGGCTGCACGAGACCCTCTTGGGGGAAAATAAACAAATGAAAAAGCCAGAAGAGGAAACTAACTAGAGGGAAAAGAAAGAAAGAAAATCAGCTGTCAGGAGGAAAGGGTGTGGGGAGGAGCTGTGGGGGGGAGGGGACAAGCGAGAACACATTACAACAACACCTATGTATGGAGGTGTCATGACGCAACCCATCACTTGGTACTCTATGCCTCCCTTCAGTCTACCAAGAGCTTCTTTTCGGAGACAACAGTAGCATCCCAATAGTCACCTGGGCTCCCATGCTGACCATAGCAGTATGGTGACACTGTCACTTGACTAATGCATTATCAGTGGAAGGCTCACATGGGTAGATAGAAGCCACCCACTCTTTTGACCTTCTTGGATATTTTTTCAGCTGTTCTGTGTCTTACTGCTACCGGTCCTACAATGAGAACGAACCATCAAACAGCCACCAACAGTTATTCTCAAGTCTCGCTCCGTGCACTCCTCCAAGATAGTCCAACTTGACATAGCTCTCCTCTGACCTCCTAACCGTATGATTCTTGGATTCCTTCCTAATTAATCTAGAGATGTCTTCTAACCCCCATGACCTGAAGCCATGCAATAATTCGAGCAAATGTGTTTGCCTTTAGTGCCACTCCCAACACTTGGAGAACCTGGGGAAAGAGAACAGATGGCAGCCTGCATACCATAAATGATTTAAAAGTATGTTCTGTTCTAGCTTGATGTTGAGAACAGCCTGAAAGTCAGGTGTCAAATACAGCACTCACACTCTGGCTCTGGGCCCTCTCCCTCTACTGACTCCATCTTTTTTTCTTACTTCCAGCCCCATCCTACACCACAAGGAACTATGGGAAGGGTTTGAGCATACAAACCCTTTTAGCCCCAGCCTTCTCAGACAACCAGTTTTTCATCATCCCTCAAGCCTAAGAATGTACAGACTGGTGTTGAAGGCTGCTGTGAGGGAGAGAAAATGAGGCCCACACAAGCCCGTGAAGGCAGACACAGATAGGCACAGATAGGCATTCTAGGATTCCAAGCACCCAGAAAATGACACAAGTTCTACACTCTAGAAATGAAGGCATGGGCTTCAGATAGGCTTGGTCCATCGGCCCTGAAAAATCTCCTGTCCCCTGGAGACATACAACCAAAGAACATCAGGACCTACTGTCCAGGTCCAGGAATAGTACCATTCATCTTTGTGGGCATATCCAGTCTTCACTCCAAACCAAGGTTAAAGCCACCATCAACTCCAGGAAGCCTCCTTCTAATACTCTCTCTCATCAATACTCAGTGAGTGCTTATTAAATGAATGCTACTGAAATACCCTGATGAACATGGACGGCCTATGTACAGAAGGAACTTACATGCATTGGTCTATTCCCCCAACAGACTTAGATTCTTGCCGCAATGGCCATGATGGGCTAAAATGCCACAAACTGTAAGTATGCCGGAAGTGCAGTTCATAGCTGAGAAGTCTGTTAGGTTAGGTAGAGCTCCCCTTTATTGAGAGGTCCAGATACTTTGGTAATTAAGCGTTAATGGTCACTAGTTCTGTGGCCTCAGAGCCATAAGGAGCTGTGGAGCAAAACCATTCGGCAGGTGCCAGAACCCTTGAGTTTTGCCCCACCTTCTCAGAACTGATAAGACCATTCCTTATCCTTGACCTATGACCTTCCTCTCCCACATCTTCCCAACACCCTCACCACAGCAGCTAAGGCAAGAACATGAAGTGGCGGTGAAGAGTGTCACACATGTTTCTTCCCCAGGGCCCATTTCCGGGTCAAGGGGCAGCTGATGGAGAGGTTGTAGATTGGATGGGTGAATTAAACTGATTTTGACATTACATTAAACCTGATATGTTAAACCTGGGAAGGAGATGTATTTGTTGATTACCCGAAAGTACTAGAAAAACTAAAGGACTGAAAGGGAAGGACAGACATAGAGCAAAGCAGGGATGGGGGAGACGGCTCAGTGGCTAAAGTACTTGCTGCTCAAGCATGAGGACCCAAGTTCAGATCCCCAGATCCCACGTACATGCCAAGTGGGTGTGGCAGCCCACCTACAATCCTAGCCTCAGAAGGCAGAGAAAGGGGATCCCTAGAGCAAACAGGCCAGCAAGACGAGCCATGTCATCAAGCTCTGAGCTATGACGGACTCCGTCTCAAAGAACAAAGTGGAAAAGAAGCCAAGGATGGTTCCTGACATCAACCTCAGGTTTCCACGTGCATGCAGAACATGTATGCCCCCACACATGCAAACACACATGCACATTCATGCACACTACACACACACACACACACACACACACACACACACACACATGGAAACAGGAGACAAAGAATGACAAAGTAGCCTCCTTGCTCGAGTTCTACCAAGCTCAGTCCACTCAATAAGCCAATTACGCTTTCATTGGCGCGCACGCATGAAATGCCTAGGCAGCTGAAGACATACACAGGTCGTTATGATAGCCTCACAACCCTCATCCCCAACACAGCATCAGGTGCCCTTGGGGAAAAGTAATTAGGCCATCAATATGAGTTTTGTAAAACTGCAAGAGTCATTTTGTTCCCTGCTCAAATTGTAAGTCACCTATTAAACTGAGCTTAGTTTCCTCTCTCTTCATTTTCAATCCACATCCATCATGAAACCCATCAGCCAACTAAAGAGGGGTCCCCTTGGTCAGTAATTGAATACCTTTATCTCCCCCATAACTCACTGAGCTTCCACCTTTCCTGAGAGATGACTTCTTTCTCCTGACCATCACTCACAGATCTGTCCACTCGTGAACTGGTAATTCCTACTCAGGTAATTTAAAACATGAGTTTCCTCTGATCATGTTTCTTTGAAAGGCCTAGTTAGAAATTGCCCCCAAACTCCTAACATATATCTAATAAAATGAAACCATAACAAAAACAAAACCCTGTATAGAAGTAAGCCAATTACTTAGCATGGCGTTAACATAAAGCCTTGTGACCTCTGATTCTTCCAGAAACTTCTGAGCATTCTGAAGCCCTACATTTAAACTAGCTTTTAAACTGTGAAGAAACATTTAGAAAATCATCCAGACATGGTATTTTTCTGTAATTGTAACAGAACCATGCCATAAGCCAAACAAACAAACAAACAAAAACCCTGAAAGATACGTGTGTGTATGTATGTATATACATATATACATACACATTTTTCATTCTAGCATGAAGTCTTGCCTATAGGCATCTTGCCCCTTCCTGACTTTCAAAAAAAATTCTCTGTAGTGATGGAGTGTTTTTATAACTGCATTACCCAATATGGTAGCCATTGGCCTTGAGTGGACAGTGAGTACTTGAATCGTGGCCAGTGCCTCTGAGGCACTGAGTCCTTCATTTTGTTGATGTCAAATCATCATCATGTGTGACTTTAGCTACCATCTGAAACAGAACCACTTGGCATCATTGCCCTGGTGGGCAACCAAGGGAAGGGTCATGGTGAATGAGGCCTGCAGCTGGCCAAGCTTTCTGATAGGCTGAGAGCCATCATACATCCTTGCTTTACAAGCGGTTCTCAGGCTTCTTTGAAGGTGCCAACTCTTTTCCACCTTGTTTCTCTCTTCTTTTCAAAGCACATTTTTTCCTATGACAATGTCACTGCAATAGACATTAGCATGGATGTCTTCCTAAAATACAATACACTCGTGTTCTTTCTTAAACAGCGTTCTCTGAGCATAATTTAATCTTTCCTGCAGGCCTCAGGGTCACTGTTATGAACAAAAGCTATCAGACTCAGAAGAAATACATCAATTACTATAATGCACCTTAATGCAATGAAGCCCTCAGGGTCACTGAGCTCGGTGGGCCTATTGAGACCTCCCCCAGGCACTGAGTTTTATAGCTTTCTGTCACATCTGTCAGCTAGCCATTAATGCCAAGCTCTATTACCATCAGGATATCTGTCTATATTTATTTATTGTCTACCTTGTCTCACAAAGGTGGCTGCCTGTGGTGGTGGCAGCCTCCTCTCCCCCATCTTATATCTTGTCTTTGATTTGCTACTAGTGAAGTGCTGGCGATGTGGGGTTAGTTATAAGTGTTTGTAAATTAAAAGTAGGGTATAAACAAGGAGAGTTACCAGCAAATTGCAAAGGTGTTTGCTTGCTTGCTTGCTTGCTTGCTTGCTTGTTACTTGGTTTTGCAGTGCCGAGGATCAAATCCGGGCCCTTGCATAGCTAGGCAGGTTCTGTACCACTGAGCTACTTCTCCACCCAGTAAACTCCAGTTGAAACACCAGGCTCACTTGTCTATTTCACGAGCTCATCACCTCCTCTCTTCTGTATTCCACAGGCAGGGAACTTGCAGAAGAGCTGCTTGCATATAGGCCTTGGTTTTCCACTGGAAGGGAAGTTATTCTTGCCCTTAATTATTATGTAACTTTTATTATTAGATATTACTTGTTTTCCCAAACAGAATATAAACATTTTGGTGGCAGAGGGGTGAGAACCTAGGACTACTGAGGAGGAAAGAAGTTACTATTTTCATTTCTATTGCCTTCAATATTTTGCCTGGTACTATCCACCTAAAAAAGATCAACTGAATGTTGGGTGAATTAATAATGTGTTTTACTTTTGGTTTTTGTATAGCTTGGGCATAATAAAATAGTTTCCAAAGTGAAACATTACTCTAAACAGAAATTGCAGACATTCAGCAATGACTAAGCATCGATATTTCTTAGCTATTTTTATCTGATTTGATAGGAATTCAAATTGGCACTTAATTCCCCTGGCCATCTTCAATTATGTTTATAGTATAATCATACGCCACTCACCCACTGACAGTTCTTGTGTTCAAAACCAGAAACGTGATTCAGAAAGACTCCAGAATTCTCTAAGCAAAACAGACCCAGAAAGACTCCAGAATTCTCTAAGCAAAACAGACCCAGACATTCTAGAAATAAACCCGGTACTCTGGAGCATCTTCCAGAACCCTGAAGTCTACGGGAGCAAGCACAGCTCTGGGTCTAGGTGCTGCATTCTGATTCGTTCAATCAGCTTCTTTAGATGGCGGCATCATGCTGCTGGCTCATAGTTAAACTTACAACAACTTGATGCACCCCCACAACCATTTTGCTTTAATAAGCACTATCCTCTATTCCTTGTCCTTACTGAACATCTAAAAATCTGGAAAAAGCAGAAACTAAAACACTATCTAAAAATATTTAGAACCCCCCTCTCATCTTTTCAGAAAGAACGTGACTCCGTGAAATCACCAATGGTCACGGCTCAGTGTGTAATTCACTGGCACACGCAGTTTCTTGGTTGTTTTGTCCATTCTGCACATTTGCAAGGACCCCATGTCACCCTAAAAGAGCAGTGCTATCCTATGTGAGCCACTCAGATGATATATACAATGGGAAGGCAGCTGGAAAGACGCCTTTTCAACCCTTAGGGGGAGTACATTCTAGTCGTGTGTCAGTCATCATAATGAGCTGTAGAAAGCACGAGACCAAGAAGAAAAACTTTGACTTCATAAAGAGATTAGTTGAAGGCATTGGCCCACAATTTACACCCACTCACTCCAGCCTTCCCATCCTAGTAAATAAAGCAAAATAATCCACAGGATAGTGGAAGCATGGGCAGGACACAAGAAGATACAAATGCATTAAAGGGATGCTTAACGGGCTAAACTATGGAAAGAGAGGCAAAACCAGCTTACAGATAGCTAAGCTTTTTAGTGGAATAAAAAAAGTAGAACCACCTGTGCTGGTTAGTTTTAGTGTCAACTTGACACAATCTAGAATCACCTGGAAAGAGCATCACCATGAGTAATTATCTACGACATCATACTGGTTAGTGGGAATGTCTGTGAGAAACTGTCTTGATTATGTTAATAGAGGTTGAAAGGATCACCTTCTGTGGGTGGCACCATTCCCTAGGCAAGGGATCTTGGGCTATATAAGAGTATAATTGAGCAGAGGGCAAACACACATGCAACCTTCCTCTTTCTCAGCTTTCACCTGCCTCCTGAATAGAGAAGAGAGAGAGAATGAAGGGATTATCAGTGTGAGAGAGCTGAGAAAATGGTGAATTGGTTTTTAAAACCTGTAAAGCTGGGAGCTGGAGAGATGGCTCAGTGTAACTGGAGGTTTTTCTGCCCTGCCCAGTCCAGTAGCCATTTCCAAATAACCACTCAGAGGCTTAATATTACTTATAAATGTTTGGCTGATGGCTCAGGCTTATTACTAGCTACTCTTACATTTAAATTAACCCATTTCTATTAATCTAAGTATTGCCACATGGCCGTGGCATTACTGGTCTGCTGCCATGTGTTCCTTGGGCAGCTGGAAGGCGTCTCTCAGATTCCATCCTTCTTCTCCTATATCTCTGCTTGGATTTCCCACCTGGATTTATCCTGCCTTGCCATAGGTCAAAGCATCTTTATTTATCAACCAATGAGAGCAACACATATTCACAGCACACAGAAGGACAACCCACATCAGCTCAAGGATTAGGAGCAACGACTGCTCTTCCAGAGGACTCCCAGAACCCACATGGTGGCTCATAACTATCTGTAACACCAGTCCCAGGGATCCAGAGAGAGGCCTCTCTGGCCTCCATAGGTACTGCACACAAATGGTACACAGACATACATGCAGGAATAAAAAGACAAAACACACTGTCTTAGTTAGGGTTTCTATTGCTGTAAAGAGACACCATGACCAAAGCAACTCTTATAAAGAAAAGGCATTTAATTGGGGTAGCTTACATTTTCAGAGGTTTAGTCCATTATCATGATTTCAGGACATGGCAGCATGCAGGCAGTCATGGTGCTGACTGCATCTTGATCAGAAAGTAACAGGAAGTGGTCTGAGATACTGGGCATGGCTTGAGCATATATAAAACCTCAAAGCTCACTTCCTTCAACAAGGAGTCTACTTCAACAAAGCTACACCTCCCAATAGTGCCATTCCTATGAGCTTATGGGGAACAATTACATTCAAACTACCACACAGACACACAAAATAAAAAAAAAAGTCTTTTTCTGGGTTTTTTGTTTGTTCGTTTGTTTTTTGAGACAGGGTTTCTCTGTGTAGTTTTGATGCCTGTCCTGGATCTCGCTCTATAGACCAGGCTGGCTTCGAACTCACAGAGATCTGCCTGCCTCTGCCTCCAGAGTGCTGGGATTAAAGGCATGCACCACCACTGCCCAGCATAAATAAGTCTTTTTAAAAAATGTGGTCTTGTTCAGCTTCAACTGTTGTTGCTATCTTTGAAATGAAGGCTATCTCTTTTGGGGGGATCTTTGATTTAGAAGCAGCATGATGCATAGGAAAAATTCACACCTTTGAAGTCATTCAAACTAGGATCCGAATGGAAGCTTTGTGATCTAAATGAATAATTTGACTCTTGATGTCAGTCCTTCATCTGGGACTCCCAGAGATTTGAAGCAGGAATACATGAAATGCCAGGGTCATGGCAGATGCTCAGCAAATAACAGCTAATTGCTCTTGAACTCCAGAGGAGTCCCGTAGAGATGAAAAGAATGAGAAGGAAGCAGAAGCTGGCTGCTTGGGGACCAAGGGGGAGGTCCTTGCTTTTGAGGGTCTTTTCAGAACATTTGATTCAGTTCCCTAAACTTGAAGAAGTTCTGGGCAGCAGCTCTGTCCACTTTGGCTGGAACATGGCTGACCAAGGAGGGTGAAGAGTTGCTGCAAAGAGACACTTCTGGATCCCATCTTCCAGACAAGATCAGAACAATCCCTCAGCTACAAAACCAACAAATTAACTCAAAGAGGAGAGTGAGGAGAATTTAATGAGCTTTCTTTGCCACAGTGTGTACAAAAAATAGAAATAATGCAGGGGGAATAGCCATATGTTAGAGAAACTTCGGGAAAATAAACATGTATCTTACAAGCAGTAGAGATGCTTATAAATAGATGCAGGTTGGTTGTTTATATTTCATCTTGTAAATAGTTGGAACACAAGTCCATAGCATTTTATGCTTTCCTGGAGACAATGTCCACTTTCCACTCTGTAAAATCTACTTGTGTGTAGGCCTCATCTGTGCTTCAAGGCTATGGCTCTCCTAAGGGAGAACCCACTTCTTCCTGTTTTAATCTTCGAAGAGACGCACATTAGTAGGCTTTTCTAGAGAAGGTTTCTAAAGGGATGGAGGAAAGGGAACCCAGTGAATTATCTACAGACGTGTGTGGTGTTGTTAGTTTTTGCACCATTTCTCTTTCGGGGAGCCCGCCACCCAGCTCCCAAATAAATCACACACGGACGTTTATTATTACTTATGAATGCTTGGCCTTAGCTTGACTTAGTTTCTTGCCACCTTCTCTTAACTTTAATTATCCCATCTATCTTTTGCCTCTGGGCTTTTCCCATTCTCTTACTTCTGTAAATCTTAATCTTACTCTTACTCCATGGCTTGCTGTGTAGCTGGGTGGCTGGACCCTAATGTTCTCCTCCTCTGATGTTCTCTTCCTCCCAGATTTCTACCTCTATCTATTCTCTCTGCCTGCCAGCCCTGCCTATCCTTTCTCCTGCCTTGCTATTGACTGTTCAGTTCTTTATTAGACCATCAGGTGTTTTAGACAGGTGTAGATGTAACCATCTTGTTAAATAAGAAACACAGAGCCAATGCAGAGATGAAAGCCCAAGAGGTCAGAGTAATAGCTAAGTGCTAAAAAACCTTACCCTTCACTACCGCTGCTGTCCTCCTCAGCAAGAGACCTACTTCCTGTGTGTTTGTCCTTTTTATTGACTTTCTATTCTGCCTTCTCATTGGTTGTAAACCCAACCACATGACCTCCTTGTCACTGCCCATCTATACAGACCTCCAGGTCTTCTATGGTTGGTATTAAGATTAAAGGCATGTGTCTCCATGCTGGTGGTATTCTTGAACACACAGAGATCTGCCTGTCATGTGGTCAGGATTAAGGGCGTGTGCTACCACTGCCAGACTTCTGCTATGGCTTGCTATTAGCTCTGACCCCCAGGCAACTTTATTTATTAACATACAAATAAAATCACATTTCAGTACAAATAAAATATCACCATAGACAGGTGCAGTAACACAGCTTCACAAAGTTAAACAAATGCAGCATAAACAAAAGTAACACACCTTAAAATAAAGTTCCTCAACAGGCGTGTGCATGTACAAGTGCTTCAGGCTGACACCATCTCTTTACCACTAGAAGAAGTGGTTTGCACAGAGGGACAGATGGGTAGGCTAAAGAGATGGCTCAGTGGTTAAGAGCACGGTATGCATGGGCTGTGAAGAGTAATGGACATTTGAGACAAATGGGGTATGTTTGGAAGCCAGACCCAAGCATTCCTTAGATTTGATTGTAGGAATAGCCAGGTATGATGGACACCACATCTGTGTCACCAATCTCATTAGGGAATTTACTACAAATCTTCTTCAAGCTGTGGCTCCAATTAGCAGCAATATGACATCAGAATAAGATCTGCAAATTAAAAGAGATGCCATAAAAGCCAAGGGTGGTGGTATGTACTTGGAACCTCAGCACAGGGGAGGAAAGAGGATCCCTAGGTCTTTCTGGGTAGATGGCCTAGCCCAATGGGCGAGCTTCGGGCCAATGAGAAACCTATGTGTCTTAAAAGAGATGGATGGCAATCCTGAGTAGGACACTCAAGATTGCCCTCTCATCTCTACATACATGTGTACATATATGCATCCATTCACACCACACATGTGTGTGCACATGAACATTCGTACACACACAAGAAAGAGTTTTCAAAAGCCATATCTTGTCAACTCCACAGAGAAGACCAAAGGTCTTGCCTTGCGCCAAAGAACTATTTAACAAAACACTGCTGAGAAGCATTATCAGCGGGGAAAACGGAAAAAACCTGTGACGCCAAGAGTCCCGTCTCTGAGCATGCCGTGGCAGCTGCAGCACACAGAGCAGCTGTCAGCCAGTCGAGCTGTTCTATTCAGAAGTACCTCCCAAGAAAACTTCCTCAGGTGCAGTTCTCTAAATACAAATTCTTAAAGAAAAGTAGCTATTAGAAGATGCTCTTTTGTCTTGTTATTAAACTCTTGGCTTCATCCGTAGGGGGGGGGGGGGAGAGAGAGAGAGAGAGAGAGAGAGAGAGAGAGAGAGAGAGAGAGAGAACAGACAGACAGACAGAGGCATCATCCAGAATGGTGGACAGGCTCTTTATGTCTCCATTCCTGCTCGCAGAGCTCTGTCTTGAATGCCCATCCCCAATTCATCAGCCCACCGTGTTCAATTAATAGAGCAAACACTCTGAAAAGCTTTCTCCAATGACTGACTCCCCTCCCACCCCAGAGAGACTTGGCATTTCTTCTCCCCAGGTCCCACAGAATTTTCTGTGTACCTCTATCACCTTGCTTCACTTTTATTCAAACACATATTTATTGATCCCCTTAATATAACAAACAAAGCCCCTATCATCCTGGAGTGTCTACCTAAAAAAAGACACAAGTAATAAAGAACAATATAAAGTCAAATAGTGATTAGTGCTGTGAAGCAAGAGTAAAATAGTAGATACTAAAATGAAGGTGTGTGTGTGTGTGTGTGTGTGTGTGTGTGTGTGTGTGTGTGTGAACGTTGATTAGTTGAATGGATAGATATGTGGGTGAATGGATTGACTGGATCGAGGCATGGGCATCTGTGTTAGCTCTGACAAATGCCTGAAATAATCAACCTAAAAGGAAGAAATATTTACTTTGGCTCACAGTTGTGGAGGTTTTTGTCCATGGTCTCTTGGCTCTGTTACTTTGGGCCTGTGGTGGCGTGGTATCCCACAGTGGAGTACATAGGAGAAAGGCTGTTCACCTCATGGTGTTCAGGAAGCAGAGGGGGCAGGAGCAAGAGAGAAGCCAGGGTTTCAATATTCCCTCCAAAGGCATGTCCCTAATAACCTAACTTCCTTCCACTAGGCCCATCCCCTAAATTTTCCATCACACCTCCCTAGCACCACAAACTATTGATCAAGCCTTTAACATCTGGTCTCTGGGGGATATTGATGATCCAAACCATAACAGGTATCCCAAATACGGCAAATACTATAGAGGGTAAATCCTTAAAGACTGTGAAATTGTTTCACTCATTTATGAGCACAGTGTGGCTCTCCTGACATGCCTTAACCATCACCTCCTCATTCTCACATATACAGGTCAGTACCAAAGTCAACCTCCTCTTGCAGGATATTTGTGCGCTATGTGAAGGTCTATTGCTGTGGTTGGTGTAATAAAGAGCTGAACTGCCAATAGCTAGGCAGGAGGGATAGGTGGGATTTCTGGGGAGAGAAAGGAACAGGAGGAGAAAGCTAGGTATGTGAGAGAGATACCAATGAGGCTCTAAAAAGTTGGACATACGGTACAGATCAGAGGTAATCGAGCCACGAGGCAAAACGTAGATTGAAAAGTATGGGTTGATTAAATTGTAAGAGCTACTTGGGAAAAAGCCTAAGTAAAGGCCACCTTTTCATAATTAATAGATCTCTGTGTTGTTATTTGTGGGCCAGTAGTCCAAAGAAAAATCTGACTATATCCTATCAACATTTTCTGCCTTCCCAGACCAGGTATTCCACACTAACAATGCGCTCCAAGCTTCCATTTGCAGTGCTACCTAGAATACTTTCTCTGCTCATACATTAGGCCAAACATCTAACGCTTTAAAATCAGTTCAAATTTTATCCCCTCCTGTCAAGACTGACTGGGCTTCTCATTTACATCTTCCCACCTAGCTGTGGTAGCAAGCATCTAAGATAACTGTGCTAGCTAATCTTGCCTGTCCACTTGATTGGATTGAGGAACTACTGAGGAAGAGTAAAACACACCTCTGTGTGTGTCTGTGTGTGTGATCAGAGGCAATTAACACATGGGCTCTGCTCTGGTTTAATCTAGTGACAGATGCAAAGTTTGAACAGACTTCTGGGAGGTGGTGGAACTGTGGAAGATGGGGCTTTCTCAGAGAGAGTGGGCCTCTGGGGCAGGCCTTTGAAGTGTGTAAAATTGGCCCTGAGTTCTTCCTGTTACTTTTCTTTGCTTCCTGGCTGTCATGAGGAAAACATTTTCCTCCATGTTTCTGCCTTTTTCACGGGTCTAAAAGAAATGGAGCCCCTTAGCTATGAGTGAAAACATGAGTCAAATAAATCTTTTGTCTTAAATTGTTTCTCTGGAGTACTCATCAGAGCGATGAAAAGCCCTACTAACACAACACTTCTCAAGGATCCTCACTTCCAGTGTCCATGCTCTCATATAGTTCCCCTCCACACTGAATCAGTGTTGAACTATGAGACCAATAAAAATAAAGCCAAAGTGAAGGTATGTAGCTTCTGAGGCTAGGCCACAAAAGACACTGCTGTTTCTGGTTTGGGCCACTTGGATCACTTGTTCTGAGGACAAGCCAGGCCGCATGTCAGGATACTCAAGCAGTGCCATGGAGGACACCATGTGGAGAACAAGCAACTCCCCACTCATATGAGTGAGCTGGCTTGCACATGCATCTTCCAACTCCAGTAAAGCACTCGGACACCTACAGTAAGTCCTGACCAATATTTTGTTGAAAACACATGAGAGACTGTGAACAGAACTGCTGGTCCATGAGAATCCTGAACTCCTGACCCACAGAAGCTAGGAAGCACAAGTCATGTCAGTCATGTTTGCAAAGCACTAAGTGTTGAGGAATTTTTTACAAATGAAGATATAAATAGTGCATCAACCAGCAGATAACATTCATGTGTGAGTGTATTTCTGTGTGTTGATACACATGTTTGTATGTGTGCATGCAGGTTTGTGTGCACATACATAACGATACATGTGGAAAATAGAGGTCCAATGTTTGGTGTCCTCTATTTGGTATACTCTCTACCCTATTTTTTGAGACAGGGTCTCTCACTGAGCCTGGAGCTCATCAATTTGGCTAGACTGTCTGGCCAACAAGCTCTAGAGATCCACCTATCTCCACCTCTACTCCCAAGCAGTGGAGTTACCCGATATATAATGCCACACCCTGCCATTTATGTGGGTTCTGGAGATCTGAACTCCGGTCCTTTTGCTTGAACAGTAGGCAGTTTAATGACCCCAGCCCTGGATGACTTCTCTATAAAGAAACTATTTCCCCCATCTCTTAAGCCCCTGGGATCTGAAGTAGTCCTGGGATAAAGCAGGAGCTCCAAAAATGTTCAGTGAATGCGCTGGGTAGTTCTCATCAACTAAATGCAGACTAGAATCACCTGGGAAGAGAAACCTTGATTGAAGAATCGCCTCCATCAGATTGGCCTGTCTTTGGGGCATTTTTTAAATAAATAATTGATACAGAAGGGGCCAGCCCACTATGGGAGGTGCCACCCTGAGCACGTGGTCATGCCCTGCATCAGAAAGCAAGCTAAACAAGTTGTGTAGAACAAGCCAGTACGTAACATTCCTCCACAGTCTCTACCTGCCTCTGAGTTCCTGCCTTCACACTCTTGCTTTGGTTTCCTTGCTGATAAACTGTATACCCATTAAGCCAAATAAACCCTCTTCTCCCCAAGTTGTTTTTGGTCATGGGGTGTGTTTGTCACATCAACAGAAAAGCAGACTAGAACAGTCAATTGAGTTAGAAGGCTGACATTTGAGTTCTGATTATGTCAGGCACTGTCCTAAGCACCTCAGATCTGGTAAGCCAACTAGTCCTATGAGAAGGGACTACCATCCCCATACCACCAATGAGGAAACTGAGCCCCAACAGGTCAAATGACTTTTTCAGTGACAAGAAAGGAAATTCAGCTTTGAAGCCAGAAATCTGAACCCAAGATATTCTTAATCATTATGCCAAATTAGTTTTGCCTCCCTCGTGGGCCCCCAAGGCCTTGACAATAAATGTGGAGTAAATGAATGAATGAACAAATGAATAAGCATGATCAGACATCCCCTCCACACTTGATTACAAATCCGCTCGATAAATGACACCAATTCTTTCTTGTGGTCTTGATATTCACCAGCTTCTCTGTTCCTTCTGGATTCAAATCAAATTCTAAATATAAATTGGATTCCATTCTTGAAAGGCACTGTGAAATTCACCGAACAACTGCTGCGATCCGGCTCCTCTCTGCTCGGCTCCCACCTGCTGCTCTCTGTTCTGCTGGTGTTGCCTCCTCCCCAGCAGCCACCTCCACAGCAGAGGCTGGAGACGAAGATGAAGCTGTCAAGGTATGCTGTCCTCATCAGACTCGGCTCTTCTTCATTTGCCTTCATTGCCCTGGTCTTTCCCTCAGGCCCTCGTCAACTGAGAATCCCCTGGACGCGGGGCCTGGCTGTGCCACCTGCTCCACTGAAGGAAGAGCTGGGCCTGCATCCCTAGGCCTCACTCTTAGCAGGATCAAGAGCACCTTGTGTTTTGACCAATGATTGCAGGCTGCTGTGTGAGAGACACTTGTGTCCAGAATTCCACAGGCCAAGGCAGGAGCAGAGGAGAGCTCTAAAGCACTGTGTAAGCAAGAGTGTGAGTCCCAGTGTGCATCCAGGGCATGGGGAGCTCTTTCCCCTTGAACTCAAGTACCAGATGGCCTTATTTGGGGCACACCCAAATTTCCTCATGACATATAATGTGTTAGTGAAGTGTATTATTTGACAGGCTTAATTAGTCCATATTCTGTATATGCTCTCACTTCATTTCAATATCAATAGCTGCTAAAATTAAGGACAGCTCATTTTTAATGAATTAATTAGAACACTAATGCACACACGGCAAAACATTCCAAAAATACAAAGAGAAATATAATGAACCGTCAGCTTCTCCTGTTACTCTCAGATCTCAGGCCCTCTCTGCAGAGGCAATCACTACTGCCCATTATCAGAGTCTCTCCAGACTCTATGAATGAATGGTGTGCAGGCTTTATCAATGGATGATGTGCAGGTCACCTGGGAAGAGGGAACCTTGACTGAGGAACTGCCTCCATCAGATTAGCCTGTGGGCAGGTCTATGAGGTATTTTCTTGATTAATGATTGATATGGGAGGGCCCAGCCACTGGGAATGGTGCCATCCTGGGTGCGTTATTCTAGACTGTATAAGAAGGCAGGCTAAGCAAGCCTTGGGGAGTAAGCCAGTTCCTTCCTCCAGGTTCTGAGAGGAACAATGACTATTGGGAACTGGGTTAGGAAATATGTGTTATTTTAGCCAGGAATTTGGCTTCCTTCTGCCTGTGTCCTGAGAACTTGAGTACACTAAATGTCAAGGTGACGGGCTAATTTATTTAGCAAAGGAAATCTCAAGACAGGCAAGCCTTAAGCTAATGCTAAGGAAGCAGCTATGATTACTAAGAGATTAGTGTAATAGCTAATGCTATATGCAAATCAGATAAAACTCTTCAGGGTAAATACCAAAACTTGAATTTATCAAGGAAATGGTCATGTCACAAACCTCTGTGAAGGATTTTCATTAGCCCATGTCTTAGTTAGGGTTTTCATTGCTGTGAAGAGACACCATAACCACAGCAACTCTTATAAAGGAAAACATTTAATTGTGGTGGTTCACTTACAGTTCAGAGGTTCAGTCCATTATCATCACGGTGGGACATGGCGGCATGTGGGTAGATGTGGTGCTGGAGCTGAGAGTGCTACATCTTGCAGGCAACAGGAAGTCAACTGATTCACTGGGCAGTATCCTGAGCATAGGAAATCTCAAAGCCCACCCCCACAGTGACACACTTCCTCCAACAAGCCCATACGCACTCCAACAAAGTCATACCTCCTAATAGTGTCACTCCCTATAATATTATGGGGGCCAATTACATTCAAACTACCACAGTCTCTTTTCATGTTTTTTATTTATTCACTGACTTTACATCTGTATAAAATGTACAAATTACCCTCTCTTATCCCTTCCTACTCCTGCAAACTTGTCAACCAAGAACTAAAGAGGAGGGCCCTTTGTCTAATTAAAACACACATGCAGGGGTGAGGGACACACACTTCTCCATCTATACATGGCCTAGAGCCCCAGAACGGCTTCCCAGATGGCCCACTGGTAGGGACAAGAAGCTTAAGAAGTAGTCAGGTCTGGTCATTATGAGTGCAAAAGATGGGTGGGTAGGAAGAATGAACAGATGAACATCTTCAGAACATGCACCTTGGGGTGGGCAACTGGAAACCACCAGAGGGGCAAGAACTCATAACAGTTATGATTTCAGCCATGAGCCGGACCACATTCTCATTCTCACAGCCACCCTGAAGGTACAAAGCACAGCTCCCACTTCACAGATGAGGAAAGCAGCAGGAAAATGGCCTGTGTGTCTATTTGGTCCATGGCAGAGCCCAGATGCAACCACAGCACTGTCCAGCTTCAATGTCTAGTTTCTATGACAACCTCTGCTGAACCAGGACCCTCTGGTCTCCATCAGAGCCGCCTCCCAGCAACCACTTTGCTTGAATAACCACTCTTTCCTCTTCTGGCATCTTCGCATAACTCAATTTTTTTTTCTTTTCTAAAAGGAGGTAAAAGCCTTTTATTCCATTCATAGCCATGAAAGCCACAAACCCCAGAGTAAATCCACTTTATGGAGCTAATCCATTTTAAAATAATGCATATATAGGAGAGTACTCTAGAAAGTCTGAGGGTAAAGTATTAAAATAATTAGCACACTTGTCCAAGCAGGCTAACATGGCTGAGAGCATTTTTGAGAGTGGGGTGTACTGTAGAGAGAGTTCCAGTGCAGGTAAGGTGAGGTAGTGAGAACTCAGCTCAGAGTCAGTGCACAACTGAAGTTCCACTTGTCTCAGACAAAATCTCCACTACAGAGGGCACCTCACACTGGAGTTGAGGAACTCCCGGAGGCTGGGCAGGGTATCAGGAGACCTAGGTTCAAATCCCAGGTCTCCTTGTAATAGTGTTGATACTCTCAGCACAACGCAGAACTCCTTGACTTCACTCTCTCCCTCCTCCTTTCCCATCTTCAGCTGAAAGTCTCTTCGCTACTCCTGCAAACACTGAAGGTTCAGGGATCCAGGCTCCCTGGGCTTGTTTCCTTTCTCCACTGTTACTCTCACGTGACCTTGGCCAAGATGCCTAAACATTCTGTACCTGTATTTCCTCGCACTTACAAAAGAATGAAAACGTTATCTACTGTATGTGCCCAGATATGGGTTAAACGTTACCTCTGGCTGCATCTGTGAGGTTGCTTCTGTGTAAGATTAACACATGACTAAGAAGCCCTGGTATTAGTGGGCCCATCTAATCCGCTGAGACCAAACAAAAAGTTAGGTAAGGGAGAATTTGTTTTCTGTCTCCATGGTGGGACATTAGTCTTCTCCTGCCCGCTATGAGACTTAAGCTATGAGCTCTGCTGGATCTCCACTCGACAAATGTAAGTTTCAGACTTCAAATTTTCATAACTGCATGAGCCAACACTTTATTATATATTATATATTACATGGTATACATACACTATATATGCATATATATTACAAGACTACTTTTTATACTTAGTATATATAGTCCTCAGCTTACAGTGGTTCAGCTTAGGATTTTTAAAATTAATTTTTTAAAGATATATTTCACTTGTGTGTGTGTGTGTGTGTGTGTGTGTGTGTATACACATGTGCGTGAATACCTACAGAAGCAAAAGATCCCCTAGAGCTGGAGTTACAGGCATTTATAAGCTATCCAACATGGGTGATGGGAACCAAACTCCAGTCCTCTGAAAGAGCAGCAGGTGCTCTTAACCACTGAGGTATTTCTCCCATCCTGATTTTATTTTTACTTTATAATGGTACAACAACAGAACTCTACAAAGCCATCCTTTTACATTTTCATTGTGTGTGTGTGTCTGTGTGTGTGTGTGTGTCTGTGTGTGTGTGTGTGTGTGTGTGAGACTTGAGCCCGCACATGAACCATTATAAGTGAGTGGACATCAGAGGACATCTTGCAGGAGTGGGTCTATTCTCCTCTATATTAATTCTGGGATGGAACTCACGTCATCTGGATGACAGTAAGAGCATTACTGTTTTTGATTTTCAGTATAGTAATCAACAAACAACATGAGACACTACACACTTTTTATAAAACATGCTTTGCATCAGATGATTTTGTTAACTGCAAGCTAATGTAAGTGTTCTGAGTAAACTTAGGGTAAACTAGGCCATACTAGGACGTCTGGGAGGGTGTTATATATGCGTTTTTCACTGTCAATATTTTCAGCCTCTGATGGCTTTATTGAGACAGTCCCGTCACCAGTCGAGGAGCATCCTCTATCACACCTAATTTTATCACCCCTTCTCCACTCTGTTAGTTTATTTTCTTGGAGAACCAGAGTCACTTTGGAATTAAGCTAGAAATGCTGTTAGGAGAGAGCCTAGCACACAGGAAAACACAATAAATCTATTTGGCCACTAGTCACTTAGCATCCTAGTTCAGTGAGTCTCTTTAAGAAAACAATCCTACATAAGTATGTGTAAAATTGCCATGTGTCACCTAAGAATTTTACAAGAAAGCTGGATATGGTGGTGCACATGTGCAACCCCAGAACTTGGGAGACAGAGGCAGGAAGAACAGGATCTCCAGGTCGTCTTTGGTTACATAGTGACTTTGTCAGCGTGGGCTACGTGAGACCCTGTTTCAAAAAATAAAAAATAAGCACTGTGGTAACAACTCAGGTAGTAAAGTGCTTGCATTACAGGTATAAGGACCCAATTCCATCTTCCGGAACCCATCTTTTAAAAACTGGATGTATGATTTATATATAGGATCCCACTTGTAATCCTAGCACCGGAGAGACAGAGACAGGCATATCCTTAGAGTTTGAGAACCAGCCCAGCCTACCTGGTGAGTACCAGACCAATAAGAGACCATGTTACAAAAACAAGGTGCATAATACTTGAACAACAACAGGCAAGGTTGTCTTCTGGCCTCCACATGCATGTGCACACATACACCTCTGCACACATGAACACACATGCAAATGTACACACCATTTTTAATATTATAAAGCAAAAAGATAAAAATAAAAAGAGAGCCATCAAATGGGAAGAATCAACACATTCCTTGAAGCCATAAAATTAGGGCTGAGGTGACGATGCATCCACTGGGTAAAGTGTTTGCAGTGAGTGCATGAGAACCTGAGCTGGAATCCCTGGGTGTGTGGTCCTGGGAGTCTCAGCCTGCCCAGCTCAACCTCCAAGCACCAGGTTCAGTGAAGAGACCCTGTCTCAAAAACTAAGGTAGAGTGTGATTAAGGAAGACACTCCATGTTGACCTCTGGCCTCCACAGGCACACAGATGGACACCTGCACACACACACACACACACACACACACACACACACAGAGAGAGAGAGAGAGAGAGAGAGAGAGAGAGAGAGAGAGAGAGAGAGAGAGAGAGAGCATCAAAATTGTAATAATTGAGGTCACTAAATCTGCAATCATAATTTTCATTTTTCCCTACTCTAGTATCAGTGTGATCTACAGAGACTGTAACTATGGCGACATCTAAGAAAAACTACCAAAACCAGAGCTGATGCAATGTCGGGTTACAGCCCCATTGTCTTGTTTGTCTGTCACCTTTAGTTTTCTGCCTCTCTCTAGAGCAGCTGTCCATCTTGTCCCTAGTCAGGTGGCCTCTGAATTGGATGGACCTGATTGGAGCAAGTGAAGGCGCTAATAACCAGACACCAGTACTTGAAGTTAAAGATGCCATTCTTTGCAAACAGGCTGAAATACCAAAGTCTTGGGCTTTTCCAAGTGACCTTTAATTTTTCCAGTTTCCAGAAATAGCACAGCTTTCCTTTTGACCATTTCTAGAAAATGAAATATCAAACCCCAACTCACATTGTGGGCTGACATCATTCCTTCCATCTTCCTAAATTCAACAGAACACACAGACGATCCATCACAGCAAACTTTCTTCTGGGAATGCTGCTGACACACGTTGCTTATATGAGCTGCAGAGGCTTTCTAATTAGATCCCCAGTGGGATCCTGTAATCTATTTAAACTCCCTGAAGCATCTTTCCAGGAATGTCCATATTATTGTTTTGAGCTTTAAATAATAGAAACAGAAAGAGAAGATAACTTTGAGTTCCATTCCACATCTCAGCAGTTTTATGAAATGATCATTGTGCCCAGATAGGGTAAACATAATAGTGCTCATGTAGGACCCCTGTTTGGAACTGGCCTCAAGGAAAATACACATGACAGCATGAGATGGGGTCGAGTCAAAGGAGACCTCTCTGGTGTGGCTTCAGACGTTCACTTGATAGACATATGAATTGGCCACCCATCAGCTGAGCAGCATGGTGCTAGAGATTTGGGTCTATGGTGACCAAAGAAACAGACTCCCCCCTGCCTCTCGGAGCTGCTTCCGATGAAGTCCAGGGAAGTCTGGTCCTGTAACATGGTAATAGCCACACAAGGAACCCTGCAGTATGCTGACATCCCAACTGAGAGATCAACGGAAAACTAATTTTTAAAAAATGCAAACGAAGCAGACTTGAGCTACTTCAACAGCTCTAGGCAAAGAGGCCTTAAAATGTCCTTGCTTAGAAAGACAGAAACGACGCAAAGGCACTCAAATGCAAGACACCTTCAGTCCAAAGAAGGAATAACTGGCCAGATCTTACCTAACAAGTTATCAAAGAACAGCCTCGGGCTGAGCTTGGGCCTGCTGGATGAGCACTTTCCCTTTGTGCTGGCATGTTTTATTAGTCAAGGGAAAAGGCTCAGGTTATATAACGCTGGCTCCACCTACCTCACCCCAAACAGGACTTACTGCAAATAACACTTGAGGCAGCATGTCCCAGAAATATTTCAAGAAAAACAGCAGTATGGGTGGAAGGAAGGAAGGAAGGAAGGAAGGAGAGGAGGGAGGGTGGGAAGAGGGCCACAAACACATCCTCTCCTCGGGGATTCATAATGAACACTGGCCCAACCGCAACCTAGGAGGAACTTGGGGGTCAGTGTTTCGTTGGAGGCATAGCTGTGAGTATTGGGGCTGAAACAGTAAATGACAAACAAAACCCAGAGTCTTCACTTTTGTGGCATTAAGTGACATTCTGATATGGCTCCACAGTCAGTAATAGCTGCTAAGGAAAAATAAATAAATAAATAAATAAAACTAAGGAGGACGGGGCAGGAGGAAGATGTTGCTAGTTTGTCTACAGTATCAGCGGAGACCTCACTAACCAAGTGACTGTTAGGCCAAGACAGGAAGGAGAGAGATGCGTGGCCTTCTGTTGGACAGACACAATGGCACGTGCAAAGCCCTGGGGCAGCTTTAAGGAACAACAGAGAGGTCGGCATGGCTGCTGTAGCTTGAGCAAAGGGATGACAGGAATGTAAGATGGAAAAGGAAGCCAGAGCCCGGATAGACATTTCAATTCCAAAATGAATAAAATGAGAGGCAACGGAAGAACAGAGCCCAATGATCTGAGAATAACCAGGAGTTAGTGGTACCTGGAGGGCCGTGGGAAGAAAACACCCTGGAGAGGTGTAGCACTTCTTCCTTAAATGCTGCTGCGAGGACAATGAGCACTGGAAAGGAACACTGGAGTTAACCAAATGGGAAGCTGGAGTCTCATTGGTGAGAGACACTTTGTAGAATGGAAAAGTCTGTTGGTGGGGGGGGCACGTGTATACACGTGGGTTTGTCCATGTTTGCATAGGGACACCCACATGTGGACACCAGAGGGTGACTCCAAGTGCTTTCCCCTATCACTTTCTATCCTGTTTGTTTGTTGCTGAGGATGTTTTTCTTTTTAAATAACATCATTCAATTTGCAGGCAAATATATGGAATTAGAAAAAAAATCATCCCAAGTGAGGTAACCCAGACCCAGAAAGACAAACCTGGCATATACTCACTTATAAGTGGATATTAGCTATAAAGTAAAGGAGAACCATCAACAACCCACAGACCCAGAGAGATTAGGTAACAAGGAGGGCTCAAGGGGGGGATGCATGGGTCTCCCTGGGATGGGGAAGTAGAATTAATTTTGTGGGTGGACTGGGAGCAGGTGGGAATGGGAACAGGAGGAAACAGGTGGGGAAAAGAGTACTTGGGGGGGTACATTTCAGGGGTGAGGTAGAAATCTAGTGCAATGAAAACTCAGGAATCTACAGGGATGACCCTTGCAAAACCTTCTAGCCATGGGGAATACGGAGACCGAACCAGCCATCCTTTGTAACCAGGAAGGAAGGCTTCCAGTGGAGGGACTGGGACACCAACCCAGCCACAAAACCTTCGACCTACGATTTGTCCTGCCTGCAAGATGTGCTGGGATAAAGCAGCACAGAACTTGAGGGAGTGGCCAACCAATGACTGGCCCAACTTGAGACCCTTGCCACGAGAGGGAGTCCACTCGTGACACTGTCTAGAGGGCCAGGAACCAGAGGCTGGGACCTAGGATAGAACCAAACGAGTCTGGTAAAAGAAAAGAGGAAAAGAGAAAAAAAAGGAAAAGTCAATGAAATGATTCTTAATGATACTCTGCTATACTTGAAGACCAGAGCCTAGCATAATTGTCTTCAGAGAGACTTCATCCAGCAACTAACGGGAGCAGATGCAGAGATCCACAGCCAAACATTAGGCGGAGCTTAGGGAATCCCACAGAAGATGGGGAAAAAGAATTATAGGAGCCAGAGGGGTCAAAGACACCACAAGGAAATCCACAGACTCAACTAATCAGAGCTCATAGGGGCTCACAGAGACTGAACCAACAATCACGGAGCCTGCATAGGTCTGACCTAGTCCTCTGCATATGTGTTATAGTTGTGCAGCTTGGAGTTCTTATGGGACTCCTAACTGTCTCTGACTCTTTTGCCTGCTTTTGGGACCCTTTTTCTCCTACTGGGTTACCTCATCCAGCCTTAGTATGAGGGGACATTCCTAGTCTTATTGCAACATGAGATACCATATTTGGTTGGTATCTGTGGGAGGCCTGCCCTTTTCTAAAGGGAAACTGAGGAGGAGTAAATCTGGGGGAGAGGGAGGGTTGGGGAAGGACTAGGAGGAGAGGAGGGAAGGGAAACTGTGTTCGAGATGTAATATATGAGAGAATAATAAATAAAATTTTTATTTCATTTATTGTTGTATGGGTATGCATGTGGGTACAAATGTGTGTGTGTGTGTGTGTGTGTGTGTGTGTGTGTGTGTGTGTGTGTGTGTGTGAACATGTCCCATGGCACATGTGTGGAGGTCAGAGAACAGCTTTGTCAAGTTGATTCTGTCTTTCTACCTATATGAGAATTCCAGGGATCAAACTCAGGCCATTAGGCTTGGCAACAAGCCTCTTTACTGATGAACCATCTAGCCAGCCCCACCTTAATTTTTGTAATAGGGGAACTCATTGAACACAGAGTTCATGATTGGTTAGACTAGCTAGTCACCAAACTTGGGAGACCCATCTGTCGTCCCCACCACCCCTCACTCCGCCAAGCCCATGCTCCTACACTAGAGCTACAGACCCACAGCACCATGCCTGGCTTTTCCCATGGATACTAGGGATCTGAACTAAGTGAAGTCCTTGTGCTTGTACAGAGACACTTTCCCAACATTAGGCAGGCCCTGAGGAGGAGCTTTTGAAGATGAACGATTAACTGATACATCTATCTGTAATAGAGACAGGACAGTCACAGAAGGAGATGCTCTGGCCAGAAGTCCTCAAGAACAAATCAGATAACTCCCCTGCATAAGGATCAAGAAGAAAACACAGTGGGCTAGGCGAGTGAGCAGAGAAAGAGAGGAGGTTACAGAAACACTTTCTGGATGACTTGCTTTTCTTGGGAGATGGGAGGTTTTCTGAAGGAGGAGAGGGTTGGAAGCAGGAGCTCCAGAGAGTAGGCAGATGGCTGAGCCAGGGAAACACGGTGGCAGTGCTGGGCAGCAGAGTCCTGTGATGTCCATGGCAATCAAGTGATAGGACTGTCCAGCCTGGGCATGTAGTACCCCCTAGCACTCTGTTCCCTGAGTAAATGTGGGGATCTATTGGACTCATCCATCCCTAACTTCTCCTGAACCCATTTGACCATAGAAACTAACAGTCCCAAAGAGCCTGTGTAAAATTCTAGTCCGCTTAAACAGATCATAGGGGTTAAGAAAATATTGGAACCCCTAATTTCTCTTTTCTAGTCAAGTGATAATGCAGGGGCTCGGGTTGTAAGGAAATATAGGTTTTAGTCATGTTGGGGTGTCCTGCTAAGAGGAAAGGAAAACAGATTGACACCAGTCAAAACAGATTATCAAAGTCAGAGCTGGAAGTGAGATCTATACTTGCCCAGGTGACCTTGGGTAAACAAGTCTTTCTGGGATATATCCTGAAAAGGGGGGACATCTCCTGCCCCTCAAGGACGCTAGGAGGGTTAGTGCCAATAAACATCAGCACTCAGCTCCTAGCATAGAAAGGCTACCTGAGGAGGTAGCCACACTTCCTAGCCAATGAGCACTGCAAATCATCCAGGTGAATACTAGCCCATCCAGGGCATCTCCTCCAGGCACCCAACCACTGTGCCCCTGGCCACCTCAGCATCCACAAGCCTTGCTCTCAGTTTATAGCCAGGAACTTGATCAGTCAAGACAGTTTAACTGCTCTGTCTCAAGAATAAATTGGTCTTTCCAGCAGCTAAGTTCATCTATAACAAATGAAGCCCCTCCACTTCCTGCAAGACAGA
Organism: Peromyscus eremicus; assembly: GCF_949786415.1. NCBI lineage: Eukaryota > Metazoa > Chordata > Mammalia > Rodentia > Cricetidae > Peromyscus > Peromyscus eremicus. The sequence continues at coordinate 79,169,142 of NC_081419.1, forward strand.
ACACTTTATAAAGTCATGCATATATCATAGTTCCCATTTTTGAAATAATCTTTTACTTACAGAAAATTACCAAAAGCAGCATACAAAAAGAGCTCAATATCCTTCACTCGGCTTCTGCTAATGTTTCCTCTAACCTCCCATAAGATACAGTCGCCCAAATCAAGAAAACATCGTTGACAAATTAATGTCTACTGTTTAAATTACTCCTCCATGGGCCTTGCTCCAATGTTGCCAGCGTGCCTCTAGTGTCCCTTTTATGATTCAGGATCCAGTCTAGGGCCCCATATCAAACTTAGTTCTCAAATATCTACTGGTCTGAGACAGTTTCTCCGAATTTCTCTGTCTTTCATGACTGTCTTAGTTAAGGTTCTATTTTTGTGAAGAGACACCATGACCATGGTAACTCTTATAAAGGAAACCATTTCATTGTGGTGTCTCCCTTACAGTTCAGAGGTTCAGTCCATTATTGTCATGGTGGGAAGCAAGGCAGCATGCAGGCAGACATGGCGCTGGAGAAGTAGCTGAGGGTTCTTACATCTTGACTCACAGGAAACAGAAAGTGGTGTGAGACACTAGACAGTATCTGGAGCATATATGAGACCTCAAAGCCCACCTCCACAGAGACACACTTCCTCCAGTGTAGCTGGCACCATTTGTAGCTGGAGAATTTCTCTCCAGCTCCTGCCACCAAGTCCCGCCAGTCCCAGAGCCCACTTATAAAATAAACACACAAACTCTTACATTATTTAAACTGCTTGGCCATTAGCTCAGGCCTGTCATTGTCTAGCTCTTACTCTTATATTTAGCCCATTTCTATTAAACTTTACTTTGCCACATGGCTCATGGCTTACCGGTACTTTACATTTTCCTTGTCCTGGCGGCAGCTCCAGGCAGTCTCTCTCTTCCCTTCCTGTTCCCTCAATTCTCTTCTCTGTTAGTCCCGCCTATACTTCCTGTCTGGCTATTGGCCAATCAGAGTTTATTTACATATAGCGATATCCACAGCACTCCAGCAAGGTCATACCTACTCCAGCAAAGCCACACCTCCTAATACTACCATTCCCTTTGAGGGGGGGGGGCATTGTCTTTCAAAGCACCACAGTGACCCTGGCATCTGTGAAGAGGGATGACTGACTGGCCAGGCATTTTGATTCGGATTTGGCTGATCTTTTCTCATAATTAGACTGAACTTGTGTGTTTTGGGTAAAATCCCCCAGAAATGATGTTTGGCCTGCTCAGTACACCAAAATAGGAAATTCATGTTGATAAATCTCAGCACTGGTGATAAAACCTTTGTTTATTTGACTGAGGTGGTGTTTACCTCATGTCTAATGTAGAATGAGACAGAATTCCAGCCTTTCCTAAGAATTGTGGAAATGAGTAGATGCTATCCTCTGTGTTCAGCCAAAGACGTGTAGAATAAGAACTTGAACTCAGGTGTTCCACATCCAAATGCTTTCTCTTTCCCGTTCTCACTGCTGCACCTGCATGGCCTTCATGCACTTATCTCATTCCACAGCTGGTTTTCCAGGGGAAACACCACAGCAAGTCACGCTGTCTCATAAGTCAGGGTTTCTTCAACGAAGGCGATAGCACAAGGTAAAATTAGAGGAGCAAACACGAACAGGAAACTCCCAGATGTGGTTCAGGACACTTAACAGCTGCACCTAACTTACTACAAACACGGGAAGAAAATCAGCATAAGCCTACAAAACCAAGAACCCTGGAACCGATAAAAATTAAAAAAATAAAAATAAAAAAATCTTTTTTTTTTTTTGGTGTGTTCTTTTTTTAAGTTTTTTTTTTTAATTTTTATTTTGCAATACAATTCAGTTCTACATATCAGCCATGGATTCCCTTGTTCTCCCCCCTCCCGCCCCCCTCACCTAAAAATAAAAATCTTTAAGTAGCTGCACAGTGGTGGCTCACGTCTTTAATCCCAGCACTCGGGAGGCAGAGCCAAAAAGGTCTCTGTGAGTTCCAGGCCAGCCTGGTCTACAGAGTAAGATCCAGGACAGGCACCAAAACTACACAGAGAAACCCTGTCTCGGGGGGGGGGGGGGGGGAGTCTTTAATTAGCTCTTGAGACCCAAGGATTATAGCTACAGGGAAGGCAGGAAGAGTTTCACGGTACTGGGCATAAAACCCACAGGCACACCTTTAGGACATCTCCCCCATCCCTGCACTCACAGCCTCCGAGACAGAGTTACGTCACACACTGACATCCTGTCCCACATGAGGCACATGAGACACAAAGAGGTTAAGAAGAGGCGTGGGGCTGAAGTTCAAAGTCAGGATTTCAATCCTTCATTCATTCACTCATCCATTCACCTAACAGTCTAATCTAAGTGCTGATGACACATTCATACTGGAGATCCTGGCCTCTGGATTGGAAGACTTAAGGCTTCCCCATGACCTTTTCACAGGAATCTAGACAGGCAGCACTCCCTCAAGCCCATGCCCCACTGAGAGCACATAGACATCAGGTTTCCACAGAATGGTTGCTCTGTGGTAGAGACTCTAATGGGAAGGCAGCCCACGCTGTAAAGCCTGAATGAAGGTCACCGCCTGAATGAAGGTCACCGTTCTCTTGGTAGATTACCTTCTCTTTGCCCCTCTTGTCAGGACTCAGCAGGGCCTGAATTTCTAAGTGTAATAAACAGCAAACCAGAAATAGTATCAAGTTATTACTGTTACACACACACACACACACACACACACACACACACACACACACACACAAGTTGAAGGGAGTGGACTTGGGAGGGACTGGAGGGGAATCAATGTAATTAAATTTAAATCAAAAATGTTTAACATAAAATGTTCAGATGCATTTCTTGTTCTTGTTTTACATGGCCAAGTCCACCACCTCAAGACAAGCTACATATATTTGCAGGTTCAACTCAAAAGAAGAGGGGCCAGAGGGGGGAAAGCCATCTTGACCAAAAGCTCAAGATTGGCATCTTGTTCTTTTTTTTTTTTTTTTTTTTTTTTTTTGGTTTTTCGAGACAGGGTTTCTCTGTGTAGCTTTGCGCCTTTCCTGGAACTCACTTGGTAGCCCAGGCTGGCCTCGAACTCACAGAGATCCGCCTGGCTCTGCCTCCCGAGTGCTGGGATTAAAGGCGTGCATCACCACTGCCCGGCTAGGCATCTTGTTCTTAAAAAGCTAATTTAAAAAGAAAATCGTGATCTACAGGAAGGAAGGAAGGATGGTCTCGGGATGATGCTAAGCTACAGAAATGAGGTGATTTCTTAGCAGAGTCCCAAGAAGAAGACTTGGAAGGAGGGAAGAGTCCCAGCAGGTGAGCTGTGACCCCAGAAACTAGGAATGCAGGATACCAGGGAGGGATATACATGGCAACAGCTGTTCATCACACGTGCTTGCAGCCACCTTGGGATACTTTGAATAGTCTTGTACTCTGCTCTGCGGCTTCCAATCACAGGTCAGGAGAGGAAGTCCCAGGAATCCACAGGTCTGGGTGGCCATTGGATGATGGTTTGAGAATCAGTCATGAAGAATCGGGAGAGTCTTGGTGGAAGAGAAGGCTGAGTCTAGGCACAGAACAAGCACTACAAGGAAGGATATCGTGAACAAGTGTCATGGGACAGATGACCAGAATTACACTTGAAGAGTGTGACTGTCACAGCGTGGTCCCCATGACAGAAGTAGCAGCAGCAGCAGAAAGCATGTGAAAAATTTAAATTCTCGGATCCAGTGAATCAGAATCTCTGTGGAGAGATGCAGCAATCTGTGTTTTAACAAGCCCTCCAGCAATTCTATTATATTTCTATTCATTTCGTAAGCACACGGGGGTGTGATGGTGAGGAGGGTCCATGTGTGCCACTACAGGAACAGAGGTCAGAGGACAACTTTGTAGAACTGGTTCTCTCCTTCTACCTTGTGGGTTCCAGGGATGGAATTCAGGTTATCAGGCTTGGCAGCTAGCACCTTCAACAGCTCACCACCCCACTCTGTTAATTCCAACTCAAATAAAGGAAGTGCTGTTTTGAGTCCATACCATGGTCGTTACCAATCTATCACACTGTGTCAAACTCCAGTCCCAGTCAAATTCACATTGTGTTGACAACATTATCCTGTAGCATGGAGTGACGACAACCCAGCATGCACCTTAATGCCTTGCTCATCTACTCTATAAAACACAAATGCTTGACCAAGGTTCTGCAAATGCATTAAAATGAAACCATTACACTGGTGCTTCTCAACACTAACATGCATACAAACGCCTCAGATCTTGCTAAGATGTATTTCTGAAGCTCCAGGTCTGAGGGCAGGCCTAGGATTAGGCCTGTCTGTCATGTTCCTGCACAGTGATGTGTAGGCTGCTGGTCTGTGGTCCACCATGTGAGCAGCAAGACGTGGAATTAAGTCTAAAAGCCTCGGTGACGGGACACCAACTCCCTACCCGTGAGATGTTCCTCTCAGGCCTGGTGTCCCCACCCCACAGTCGCTGCCATCACAACCTCAGCTCCCATCCCCCTTTCTCTTAGCCACTGAGTGAATATGTGTTAGTGCAATCTCTTCACCCACACAGCACGTGAGAGTGAGAAGGGATGCTCAGCGGAGCGTGTATGCTCACAACACCAGCACAGAGAATGAAGGGACGTCCCCAAGTGTTCTCCTTGTGCCTCCAGAGGGACTGTTCCAGGCAGGAAGATCCACCTCATTTGTTTGCAGAGCTAACTACCCGTTATTTAAAACATAAACTCTTAGCTTTAGACTCGTCAGAGGCTGCAAATCAATAGGCCATCCTCAGTGCTACAGGGACCTCTGCCACGCGCCCATGAGCTCCCATGAGCTCCATCCAACCAGGGTAGCCAAAAATCCCAGCTGGGACCACCACGTTAACCCAGTGAAAAATACATGATGCTTGGAGACAGCCCATCCCTAACAGGGGGTGGGAGGGGAGTGTGTTTTCAACCTGTGTGTCACACTTGTCTCCTGCCCCAGGCACTCATGAAATACTCCAAAGTTAGGAAATGTTTATGTGATTACACCTGCAGGGTTGCAGCCAGGTGTAGATATTTACTAAATATGGCCATCAAGACTCAGTCTTCCTCTTGACTTCAGGGTCCATTTCTGGGTTTTCCCTATAGAGTGATTCATTCTTTCGCCCCTTCCCTCCCCCGCCCCCCAAAACAGGTAGTTATTACATAAAGTTGTCTAGAACCACTCGACTAAAATTAATAAGGGATTTCTGAGATAGAAATCCAGATTCTTAACATTTAAATGCAACATGCAAGGAGCAGCTTTGCAAATGTTCTTGCTGTTAGAGAGATCATAAAGCCATGACTTAATCGCTGGGGAATATTTATCACAAATGGTGACAGATGAGGCACTGTGAAATTCACGTAGCTGAAACGCTCAAGCCTCCAATATAAAGGGATTAATCTAATGTCTTGGACATACTGGCCCTGTGCCACTGTTTATTACATGGAAGTCTATGTTCTCTTTGAAGACTTCCTTTTGGAAAAAATGCAGCCACTCACCACGCTATTTTTAATATGTATATTAACAAAAGAGGGGGAAGATAACACCATTATTACAACTCTCTAATGAAGGAAAACCCAAGAAATAATAAACCTGATGCTACGGAAAAGATGAGAGAAAAGAAGCTGAGAATAGACACCCTTTGTTTCTGAGGATCACCGACATTTCTGTAGTGTAAACAGAAACCGTTGAGTATATAGGTACAGCAACAGGTAAAATATCAAGGCATAATTATAATTAGATAGCTATCCACCAGCACATCATTTGATTCTCACAAAGCTTGCTACTCAGCATGAAAGCCGTGGAACTTTTTAGGTTGGCCATTTTTACTCCTGTGAGACAAGATAAAGGGTATCACTACCACGCCAGCCCTTCCATGTAAAATTCTGTTTGAGGTTATTTCCTGGAACTGGCAAGTGGCTACTTTGTCTACACTCGCTGTTTGTGACTTTGGAAGATGTAAAATCTCCATAGACTCCTCTAGGCATTTCATAGATGTGCAGACTGTAGGATCAACTCCCAGGATCTCGGCCCAACCCATTTGCCCCACTTCCTCACACATTGTTCTCAAGAATAACAGAAGAATGTGCTGGAGTAGGAAGAGGCTGGCCACAACAGCCCAGGCTTCCTTTCCCCTGGTAACATGTAGAAATAGGATGGCCTTCAGTGCTTAAGTCCCTTGAGTTACACAGCCTCAGACATAATAAATCCATGAGCAGTTGTTTGTTAGGGTCCCTCAGCTGCAGCACAAACAGGGCACGAACAGAAGAGGCTCCACCCCCCTTGCCTGATCCTTGGACTGTCCTGTAACGAGTCTCGGGCCTCTGTTGTCCCTCACCACCTATCTGTAAGTAATGAGTCAACTCACAGAAAGCATTGTGTGGGCGTGGTCACTGGACTCAGACACATCGGTAACCGTAAACCTGTTGCACATAAACAGAGCAGCATTCCTGGACCCAGATGGAGCAGAGATCGCAAAGCTATTTCAGTGCCCCAAGACAACAAGGACTTATCTGCCTCCTACTCTAGCACATCCATCCCCAGAGCCCAGAGGGATATAAAATCATTGTCTCTGAGGGAACAAAGGAAAGATTCCACAAGTCTCTCGGTGCGTGAAGCCACAATGAGTTCATCATTAGGCTGTGTCTGCTCAATTATTCAACAACAACAACAAAAAATACACTGAATGCTTATTAGGGAAGCTGGAATATAACAAAACACAGTCCCCACCCTCATGAGGCTGATAAAGTTGAGAAAGCATATGATAAACAAATAGACCAAGAATAGAAATACTTTGTGCCTTCAAAATGCATTTGATAGCCACTAACATATCTATGGTATAAGCAGATGATACCAATGAGATAATCCACAGTCATCCATTGGTATTTATGGGAGGTTGGCTTCAGATTCCCTCATACAGATACCAAAATTTGTACATGATCAAGTCACTTATACAGACTATCACAGTATTAGCACATAATCTAGGCAGATCCTCCCATGTATCTGACTCAGATCTAGACTATATACACTGCTCAAGGTAATAAAAATGCTAAACACATAGCTTGTCCGCATTTCATTTCTGTTGCTGTAACCAAATACTTTGACTAAAAGCAGCTTTGAGGAGGAAAGGGTTTATTTAGCTTACAATCCCATCACTGATGGAAAACCCAAGTAGTAATTCAATGCAAATAGTAGTATATTCATAGTCAAAAGCAGAGAAAACAAATGCACCCATGCTTTCTCTCACCTAGCTACCTTCTGTGTTATGAAATCCAGAACCTTTTACGTAGGGAATGGCGCCACCCACAATGGGCTGGGTCTTCCCATATCAATTAACAATCAAGACAATCCCCCACAGACGTGCACATAGGCAAACCTGATCTAGCCAGTTCTTTATCTGAGGCTCTCTTCTTGGATGCTTCTAGGTTGTGACAGGTTGGCAGAACTAACCAGCACACCATTGTTTTACTGCATTATATAGGAACTGATGACAAGAAAAAGATCTACACACGTTCAGTACAGACACAATTCTCCCCCAAATATCTTCAATCCAGACAACACAGAACCTGTAGCTGGTAAGAGCCGCCTTTAAGTCAGATGGTAAGACTGCCCCAGAAAAGATCAAAATAAAACAAGGGCGATAGGGAGATCTCCACGCTAGTCAGGGGAGGAAGTCTCCAGTGAGCAGAAACCTCAAGCGAGACATAGTCCTAGGTGACAGCAGAGAGGATCCCAGGCACAGGAGAACAGCAGGCACAAAGGCTGGATATGAAGACAGAGGACTAGACAGCGGACATGGCCGAGGTGAGGGCAGATCATGTACGGCAGTCAAGAAATCATAAGCAGGCCAGGGACGTAGCTCAGTAGTGCAGGACGTGACTAGCATGCAAAAGGCTCTGTATTTAACCTCCAGCACACGCAAATAACAAGTCAGTCTTAGAGCCGGCCTGTAGTATACTATAGACCTGGGCTGACCAACACGGTATCTAGCCACATGTGACTAAATTCAAGCAAACAACATAAAACACAGTTCAGTCAGCAAGATGGCTCAGCGGGTAAAGGTGCCAGCTGCATAAACCTGACAACCTGAGTTTGATCCCTGGAACTGACCTAAAGGTGGAAGGAGAGAACCCACTCCAGAAAGTTGTGCTCTGACCTCCAAACATGCCCCGCAACACATATGTACCCATGTCTTAGGGTTTCTATTGCTGGGAAGAGACATCATGACCACAGCAACTCTTATAAAGGAAAAACATTTAATTGAGGTATTTTGGAGGTTAAGTCCATTATCATCATGACAGGGAGCATGGCAGCATGCACGCAGACATGGTGCTGGAGGAGTTGCTACATCTTGATCCATAGGCAACAGGAAGTAGATTGTCTCACTGGGAGTGGCTTGAGCATATATGAGACCTCAAAGTCTGCCTCTACAGTGACACACTTTCTCCAACAAGGCCACACCCACTCCAGTAAGGCCACACCTCCTAATAGTGCCACTCCATTTGGGGCTATTTTCTTTCAAACTACCACACATAGTCATTCATACACACCACACACACACACACACACACACACACACACACACACACACACTGAAATGTAATTTAAATGCCATTCAGCTGCACTAACCACATTTCTGAAGTTCCATCACCTACACTGGTGACTATCACTGGGAAGAGCAGACATGAACTACTTCCAACAGAATGCAGAAACTTCTCCGGGAGTGCAGTTACACAGCACTCTCTCTCCGAGTGTGTGACCTCTGGTGTCCCCTGGCAGAATCACAAGTGTATCCACAATGAGCAGATGAATGGGTTTCCTGAATAGAATGCTCTGGATTTGTATTGTCTCCCAACCCAGCTGGCATCCAGCTGCAGACAGAACCAAAATCACTCTCACATCTACTGGCCACACATGGCTCGTAACAGTTACTCTGCTTCAATTTCCTTCTTCCTAAAGCAACTACTAACAAATAATCACCCAGTATTTATCTTGGATGGGAATGATTTAACAAGGGGGTAAAAGAAAAAAACCTACAAAATTTATGAGATCCCAAAGAAGAACACTTGAAGATTGGGAGCAGCTGCCTAACAGCGAAATACTTAAATTTTTATTTCTAGCCGTCCCCAAGGGCTGAAATCATATCCAAGGAAGGTATAATGCATGGGACTCCACTGATAATCAGCTGGCATTCCAGAAAACGTCCTGCAGCAGAGAGCCATTGCGTGGAGGGGTTTCCGGGCACTACTCATGGGTGGCCACTCAGCCTCTGGGATCTGAGGCTGGCTGGTGCTTGAAAGGGGTCTTTTAAAGACAGACGTAGTCAGTGTTTGCCAGCTTCTCTTTGGCTCATTTCCATGGCAACAGTGTAAAGAAAGAAATCCGTGGACAAGAGGGTCCTATCTCAGGCTTTGACTCATCTTGTAGCTTAGAGGGACAAAATGGCTATGCCAGCATGGGCAGCAGGAGCCAGGAAGAGAAGACAGATGGGATGTGGTTTTTCCACTGGAGTATTCCACATAGACGTTGTTGGTCAAAATCTGAAGGAGAAAGCTCACACCCTCCCCTTCAGCAGGACACTGGCTCCCTTCTAGCTACAGGCCTGGATGATGCTCTCGCTTTCTGCATGCAGGTGGAGGGAGACCAAGAAAGACACACACACACACACACACACACACACACACACACACACACACACGCACACACCCCTAGTTAAAAATAACACAACACACACACAGCCCTAGTTTAAAAAAAAACACAAAACAAAACTTCATTTTCTCCACTTGCCATCAAAAAAATGTACATGAAAACAAAAATACAATATCACTTCAATTGTCAGACTGACAAAGGCCTTTTGTTGTCTGGGTGGAGGGGGGCCCAGTTTTTTGTTTCATGAGTGTATATTAATTACAGAATAGTGAGTTCTGTCATGACATTTTCATACATGTATATAACACATTTTGATCATGTTCACCTCGTTGCCCTCTTTTGACCTCTTCCCACTTCTGATTCTGTCTTCTTCCAACCCGCTCCTCTCCTGCTACGATGCCAGCTTGAGTTTGGTTTCATTTGGTGTTTTGGTAACCTGGTGAATTGCACTGAGGTTGTTGACAGAACCCCAAGTAATTCACCATCAGCTGCGGTGTCAATAAAGGAAAGGTCTCTGCCTCCTCCAGCCCGCAGGAACTGCCTGTAGATCCTCAGGGAGAGGTGGGCCCTGTGCGCTCCTCCCTGTGAGCCTTTTAACAACAGCCAGCACTGCTGATGTGCGGAGAAATGGGCTCTCCTCTGCATTGCCCGCACAGCAGAGACGGTTACTTGACAGGTGTATCTGAAGCCTTAAAAATGTGCTCCCCCTCTGATCCAACGCCCTTCCAGGAATTTACGCTGAAGAAATAACCAGAAATAAACCCAGCAATTTATATGAAAGGCTTCCATCATGAATTTATTTATAGTAAGGGTTAAGAGAAGTCCTCTATAAAAATCCATCAATAAGAGGAAGGGTAAATGAACTACATTGTCTGTGATATATATTGTGTGTCATTGTTCTAAAAGTTCTTTTACAAGATTATTGATCATGGAATATTCATTTCCTAAATTACCATATTATAGAATAATATAATTCTGTGTTAGATCCATATGGCACGCAGTTTAATTTTTTACTCCAAAAGCACTTAAGAACACTGCACGAATAATCCATAATGATGATCCACATGGCTGGGAATTATGATTTTAATAGACTCCTAGACTGGTAGTTAATTCATAGTGGCAATTAATAAATACTCAATGGTAGATTCACTGAATTAAGAAATGTTGATATCACAGAGGCTTTGCCAATGGCTAACTTCATTTTCTAGGGCATTTCAGGGGAATTCTAAAGAGTCTATGTTTCCAATAAGCATCCAGATCTGGAGATTTTGTTTTTTGTGGACACGAACATCCTACCTAGAGACACAGGACACTCAATACTCTCTCCCTCTACAACAAGACAGACTGAAGGACCGTGCAGAGAGAGACGCAGTATCCGAGCCTCAGTGTAGTGCAGGGTCCATGCCAACAATTCTCATGGACTTCCAAAGACATTAAGGTTTTCATTGTAAGGGCCACTTTCTTTGTGTACCCAGGATGCAGCCTGTCAATAACGACAATTGTTTAAGTGATAAGTAAAAAATAAGTCCATAAATTGCATAACTTTTTCTAAAAATCAGAAATTTTTAAATTTGCATATATGCTACATGAATGGATGACACATCTTCTAGAACTAATTACTATAACCCTAACAAAAGTCATGTTTTAAAAATCACTCCTCATGCGTGACTGTGGTGTATGTATTTTGTTGTGAGAATTTGATCCATTCAGCCAATGGCTTTGGGGCAACAAGCCCTAGGGCATGGTCTTATCTGCCTACATGAGCGGTTAAGAGCTAAGGAAGAGGGGTCACGTGCTTTCTTGGGTAGTCGAAGCAGGAGCCAGCAGCAGAGAACATGGTTTGTGGTTGGGCTGCATCGCCCCTGGGTAGAATGAACAGCAGGACAACTACAGCTGGATTAGCAGCAGTGTCTTGTTCTGTACTCATGAGTCTGTTTTTCCATTGCACCCCTTAATAAATTATTGATCAGACTTTTGTGGGCTCTCATTTCATATGTTCAAATGCGTGAGGGTGCAAAGGCCAGAAGTTGACATCAGGTGACTTCATCAGTCATTCTCTACTTTACCTGCTGAAGTAGGGTCTCTCACTTGAACCCAGAGTTAGATAGCCAGTTTGCCAGCTAGAATGGGGATCCCAGTCCCTGCATCCTGCCCCGCGTGACTACATACAGATGGGCTGCCATTCCAAGTCAGCACTTATGTGGGGTCTGGGGGTGCAAACTCCAGTTCTAACAATTTACCTGCTGAGCCATCTCACTAGCCCCTAAAGATGGGTTCTGCATAAAAGGCTTCTACGCTTCGATAAGCTTTAGAAGCTCTGGGATGGGCTGAGTAAATGTGGTTTCTTTGCAGCCAAGGTTTGTGGGATTCAGCAAGTAGATAACTGCTACACATTTCCCTTAACCATCTCAAAAGAAAATGTTTTCAAATGGGATGCTCACGGGGGTTTTGTTCCCCAGAATTGGGAAATCTTAATTTTATTCATGTCCCCTTTTGTATTTTTCTTTTTAAAACCAGGTCTCACTGAATAGCCCAGTCTGATCTTAAATTCATCATTCTCCTTTCATGGGCTCCCAAGGTGCTGAAGTTTCTTTAAAAAATATATTTGGTTTTGCCTGCATGTGTGTCTGGGTACAACATGTGTGCTCAGTGCTCATGAAGGCCAGAGAAGGCATCAAATCCCTTGAAACTGGAGTTACAGATGGCTGTGAACTGTCATATGGATGCTGGGAATTAAAACCAGGTCCTTTGAAAGAGCAGCCAGTGCTCTTAACCACAGAGCCATCTCTCCAGCCCCAAGTATTTGGATTATAAGCAGGCATCACCATATCCAGCAGTACTGCCTCTTGGAATGCCTTCAGATACACTAGGCTAATGTATCTCCCTAGTGGTAGAATGAACGAACACATTGGTTAGGACTACAGCCAGAATCAGATTTCCCGGTGTTAAACCCCAGCACTGCCACTTACTAGCTTGGGCAAGTTAATTCAGCTCCTCTGCATCTCAGCTTCCTTGTTTGTAAAAAGGAGAAGCTAACTACACCATTGTTGATCGTGTAATGAATCGCTATGTGTTCATGGTTGGACTAACATTTAATCAGTCTTCATTATATTTCAACCAATTAAGAAGTCACAAAAACGAGTTAGAGAGGCAGCTGCTTTCACTTGGTAGGAGGAGTTATCGTCTTTCTAACCATGGGTAACCAGCTCTCCATGCCACCAATCCTGGTGCGAATGGCCAGCACTCATTAATGCAGACGGTACATTAGACTCAACTGCACTACCACAGTACTTACTCTAGTACATAAACACCATCTCTTGCCTCCTGGTAGCCACTGCAGAGTCCAGCCCACACCGCCATTATTTATAGCAAGTCTGTAAAAGTTCTGGTAATTCAGAGAGTGTCTGTATTAGCAAGATTTAGCCAGGACATTTAGTTTGCAAAACAAGTCCCAAGAATAGTCAGTGGAATTCTTCTCACAATTTGTATACACAGCACAGAAGTTATTCATTTAATAACCCACAAAGACATGTTTCCAATAGCCAGTGGCCATAATGTTAGATAAACTTATAGATTTTTTTTCTTCCTGTATACGTCATATAAAATATTCATCTAAGAAAGAGAACATTAACCCGTTTAAACATCACCATTTTTATTAGCCTTTATTGGCCATAACAGGGGCTTAGAAACCTTTAACTCTAATGGAAATTAAGTGCTCTACATTTCAAATGTTTCCTACTATGACCTTCAAACATTAAAATAACTAGAAGTGCCACAGTGCCAAATGAAAATGTTTCAGCATCCACGACCCTACATTTCAAATCTGAGAGTGTCAGTTAAAAAAAAAAATCATCCCCAAGGTCAGAAAATACTAGACACCCTGAGATCAGCGAGACTGGAAGACACAGCTGGCCACAAAAAGCCCCTCCCCGACAAGAGAGGCTCCCGGAAGCCCAAGAGGAGGATGTCCAGAGTACAAGCCTCTGGCTGGGTGCCTCATAATCTTCAATGACACTTGGCCTGAGAACCCAAGAGTGACTTACAGTGTTCCTTAATTTGTAAATATACCCGAGGATGGTGTATTGAGGCACCTGAGGACTGCCACTCTCAAAGGCACATAGTGATAATTAATCTTAATTGTCAACCTAAGAGGATTAAGAAATGCCCAGGAGACTGGTACCACATATCTCTGGGTGTGCTCGTGAGGGCATGTCCAGAGATGGTCAGATTAAGGGCTTTTGAGGGAAAAGGAGGAGATGGGGGCAATTAGAGGGACTGGGGTCAATATGTCCTCGATCTTGCCTGGACCCCTTCCAATGTCCCTCCTTTCTCTACTTCCTGTCCACCATGATGGGAGTGCTTCTCGTCCTCCACAAGCTCCTGCGACCATGATGTTCTGTCCGGTTACATGAGGCCAAGCTCACATGGACTGAGTCCTCCAAAACCGTGAGCTGTAGAACTCTTTCCTCCTCCCAGTGGTTGGGGTCAGTCATTTCGTCGCAACAACACGAAAAGCAATGAATACGAATGTTAGAACAAGCTCTCTTTTGTCATCTAAAAATCCCTGTCACTTGAATTTCATAAAGCCTTAAGGTAAAAATTAGGCCTAAAAATGACAAAGAACAAAATAATCAAGCAAGGTTGAGCAATGAGTCATGTTTCCGATCTGTGGTTTTTGCCAAGGATGCTCATTTAAAACATTAAATCAAACCTGGCAGTACTATCTTTTTGAAAACTTATTTTTATCATTTTTAATTATGTGGGGGGGAGGGTATATATATATATATATATGAATGCAGTTATATATAACATATATGAATGCAGGTGCTCTCAGTTGCCAGAGGTGTGGAATCCCCCTAATGCTGGAATTATAGGTGATTGTGCACTACCTGGTGTGGGTGCTGGGAATCAAAGCCAGGTCCTCTAGTCCCCTTGCTCTGAAATACTAAACCATCTCTCTAGCTCAGCACCCCCATCTTAAACATCCTGCCATACATTAGCAGCTAAGTACACAATCTAGCCAGACAAGAAAGGCACCTCGGCAGCTGAGGACACCTCCCAGCAGCAAGGCTGCCCTGAGATTCTGATTCGGTTGTCTGGTAAGTACCTCATTATTTCCCAAAGCTCTCAAAGTATCTGAATGAGTGGCCAGGATTGAGAACCACCATCATTTTCTAAAAGAAAAGGCCTTTTGAAACCAATAAAGTAAGGCTATAATCTCAGACTATAACGTGCTATTAAGGTAAATAAAATTAGGCTTATTAAAAAACACCCTATATTAACTTTGTGTTCAATAAAGAGCTTGTAGGCCAGCATTTAGGAACATCTGGTCTACCCCAGTGTCTTAGTTAGGGTTTCTGTTGCTGTGATGAAACACCATGACCAAAAAGCAAGTTGGGGAGGAAAGGGTTTATTAGGCTTACACTTCAGCATTGCTGTTCATCACTGAAGGAAGTCGGGACAGGAACTCAAACAGAGCAGGATACTGGAGGCAGGAGCTGATGCAGAGGCCATGGAAGGGTGCTGCTTACTGGCTTGCTTACAGTTTCAGAGGTTCAGTCCATTATGATCATGAAGGGGAGCATGGCAGCATGCAGCCAGATGTGGTGCAGGAGCTGAGAGGGCGACAGCTCGCAGGCAACAGGAAGTCGACTGACTGTCATACTGAGGGAAGCTTGAGAAAAAGAGACCTCAAAGCCCACCCCCGCAGTGATACACTTCCTCCAACAAGACTATACTTACTCCAACAAAGCCACACCTCCTAACAGTGCCACTCCCTTTGGGGGCCATTTTCTTTCAAACCACCACAACCAGCTTCCCTATCACTCTCTTTGGAAGCCCTTACACAAGCCCTGGTTTGTGCCCTCTCCCCTAGAGTAGCCCTTTCAGAATTCACAAAGAATCTTATGTGACCAAATAGGATCTCTTTCCCTAATTTCTTACTTCTTCCTCTGCAGTATTTCCCAGAGGAGGCTAGATCCACCTTCCGACGTCCAGATTCTGGGGCTCCTGATGTGCTTTCTTCCCAGTAATCCCCTTCTGCCCTGTCCACAGCCCCACTTCCTACCTCTTCTTCCAGGACAGAATCGAGTACGAGCCATTAAGTACACCTATCTGTGTTCTCCACAAGGGCCCAAGGGGAACCTAAGCACAATTTATAGTGCAGTCTTCATTCCAAGAAATGAGACAAGGTTGTAACTGAAAAGCAACCTCAAGGTCAGAAGCCATGAAGACTGGAGGCACTAGATGGCAGAGCCAGGATGGGTTGAGGTGGGTGAATCAGAACCAAGATGCTTGGTAGTGCCCTTGATAAGAAATCTGTTGTAAGAGCTAACTAGGGCCAGGTGGTGGTGGCACACGCCTTTAATCCCAGCACTTAGGAGGCAGAGGCAGAAGGATCTCTGTGAGTCTGAGACCAGCCTGGTCTATATAGAGTTCCAGGACAGCCAGGCCGACACAGAGAGACTGTCTTGAAAAAACAAAACCAACCAAACAAAAGCGTTAACTAGGAATGACCTCTAACAATACTGTGATAGTATCTAGGGGTTTTGAGTTACTTCCTAGGTATTGGCCTAGGAATATGACATTGATTTCTCATTTAGCCCTTATAACAATGCTATGAGAAAAATTGTGAGTGTCCCCAGTTATCAATGCAATATAGAGCAGCAATTCAGAGTGGCCCAAGAATATCCATCTCATTAAGTGCTTGAGTCAGGATACGCATCCACTCCCTTGTGATTCCAAAGTCTATGAGAAATCTCTTGGTGACAAGTCACCATTTCCTCTAGCAACTTCTCTAACCTACCTAGCTTCCTTCTCCAAAAACAAAGAGTGTTTGCTTTCTGAATTCTCATGCCCCACCCTCCAAGTCTAGCATCCCCCCAGTTCTACCAAAACAGAGAGACAGAAGTAAAGCCACAGCAGAGGATCATAAATAAAGAAAAACAAAACAGGCAGGCAGGCAATCGCATTAGCCATAGAGACACAGCAGAAAAGACAAAATGCTCTTTGTAGGGCTCCTCCCCACCAGCCAGACTCCCTCGGGGTTTCTCCCTGGCTGTGTGAAGTATTCTTTCCACTGATGGGTATAAGGTAACTTTATATTGCATTGAGTCTTCCTTCCAAATCTCATCTCAAAATGCCCTGAGGACTTAGAGAAAACCACCATGGAAATAAAAGTACAGGGAGGGGTGAGAACACACCAGAAAAGTGAGCTTTGGGGTTTTATTTTAAATGGAGAAAAGGGGGGGTTGGAGGGAGGTTGGACGATAATGATCATATAAGTCACTCAAAAGGTGTTTCCCAAAGAAAGAGAATAAATCAGAGAGGAGACAAGAAAGAAAAAAGCAAGCCGAGAGATTTTGACTTAGCAAATGCTCATTATTGATTTTCTTTACTTTCTTGCTTGGGTCTGGGGAATGTCCCATCCAGGCCTCTCTCTGTCTCTCTCTGTCTCTCTCTGTCTCTGTCTCTGTCTCTCTCTCTGTCTCTCTCTGTTTCTCTCTCTCTCTCTCTCTCTCTCTCTCTCTCTCTCTCTCTCTCTCTCTCTCTCTCTCTCTCTTGTATGTGTGCATGTGTGTCTGGTAGGTTTCACCTGTGTGCATGAGTGTGCAGAAACTAGCCATCAGCCTCCAGTGTAGTTACCCAAGTGCTTTCCACTTTGGTTTTTGAAGCCTGTCTCGATGGCCTGGATTTCACCGAATAGGCTAGTCAGACTGGCCAGGGAGCCCCGAGGATCCTGTCTCTGCCTCTATAACCCTGAGATGACAAGCACCCACCACCAAACCCAGCTTTACACTCAGGTTCTGGGAACCCACTCACATCACCTTGCTTGTAAGGTAAGCGTTCTACTCACTGAACCATCTCCTCAGGTCCAGCATCATCTACTCCCAACAAGATCAGAATGCACAGTGTGCCAGGCACACACCTTTCATCCCAGCATTCAGGAGGCAGAGGCAAGTAGATCCCTGAGAGTTTGAGGCCAGCCGGTCTACATAGTGAGTCCAGGCCAGCCAGGGCTAGATAGTGAAACTCTGCTTCAAATGTATATTAAATATAATGTAACATATAGATATATAGATGTCTCACATGAAATACAAATATTTTAAAAGAAACACTGCCTCCTTTAATCACTTAGGAAAACTAGCAAGGAAAGCAAGAACTCATGAAACCTTTCAGGCTGGTAAATGTCAGCCACTCCCCTCTCTCCAAAAGGCCCTTTAGAGAACAATTATGAACCATCAACTCTCTGACATCTGATGAAAGATTGTGCAAAACCTTCAAACCAATCCCTTCACATCCTGAGACCTTAAGAAACTCTGCAGTTCTACCAACATAATTCTACCTTGAGAACGGAGGCAGTGTTTGGAGACTCTCTCCAGAGTTCACAAAACCTTGCAGAAAAGGAAAATACAAGCTAAAGGCTAGGCCACTCACCTCTGTCCCACCATTGGCTTTACCTAACCTCTGTTGAAACGTTTTCTACACAAGCCAAAAGGTGGGTCATCTAATTTCAAGATGCTGTCAGAGGCCTGGCAAGGTGGCTCAGTGGATAAAGGCATCAGTCACCGATCCTGACAACCTGAGTTCGATCCTAGGGGCCCACAAGGTAGATTCAAACCCTGAAGGTTGTCCTCCGACCTCCACATACACCATAGCATGTGTGAACCTTCACACACACACACACACACACACACACACACACACACACACTAAATAAAATGAAACAAGACTGTAATTTAAAAAATTTAAGATGGTGTCAGAAGTGGGGAGGGCAGCACCCTCTCAGAGGAAAATATGAACCACCTTGGACAAAAGAACTGAAGCACAGAGTTGGCAAAAACTTGTACACACGGACATCTGCGTGTACACAGCTTTCCTAGAGATCTGGGAAACTCTAAAGTTTAAGTAAATGTAAAATAATAGAGCTGGAAAACATTAGAAATCATTGAATCCCATTTTGCCAATGAGGGGTAGCCACTGGCAAGTAACTGGCCTAGTACCAAGTTCTTAAAACTGCCAGGTAGCAACATCCCCTGGACAACACTCCCAACTTAGCATTTAGGCTCATGGGGCTCCCCAGGAGTTAACTTCTCTCCCCTTCTTCCTTTTTGTAGGCAGGGGCTCCTGAAGCCAGACCGGCCTCGAACTCTCTATTGTAGCAGAGGCTGCCTTACACTCCTGAGCCTCCTGTCCCATCTCCCAAGTGCTGGGATTACAGGTGTGTGTCACCATGTGCGGTAAAATGATTCCCCTTCTAAAATTAAAATCAAATTGCTTCCCTTCTAGTTCCAGATTTGGTAACTCAGCTATTGTGTGTTTTAGAAAAGATGGTATTCTAAAAGACACTTTCCAATCTTTCTGCTTTATAAATAATAATAATTTATTTGTATTTATTTGCAGTGCTGGGAACCAAAGCCAGGGCTTTGTGTATTCTAGGCAAGGCCCCTTCCTCTGAGCTACACCCCCAGCCTTGTTCTTTTAGAAGAGTAGAAGTTATTGGATTTTTTTTCTTTTCTCTAGAAAATATGTAATTAAGTAACACAGTAAAAATGGCTTTTTTTCCCTCATGGTACTAAAATTGAACCAAGACCTAGTACATGCTATGCAAGAGATCTTCCACAGAGCTATGTCTCCAGGACTCTTTTTTACTTTATTTTGAGACAGCATCTTGCTAAGTTGCCCAAACTAGCCTTGAACTTGTTCTGCAACCCAGAGTGGCCTTAAACTTTCAATCCTCCTGTCTCAGCCTCCTGAGTAGCTGGGATTTCAGGTCTATGCCACCAAGCCCAGCTTGAAAATGCTCTTGTTCTAACAGCTCTTAAAGTGACAGTGGTATTATAGTGGAGAGGCAGTCTTGATAATCTCAGGTTTAGAAAGTGACCCTAGGGACTTGGTCATTCAGAATAGGAAAATGACCAAAACTTGGGAACTGAGTGAAGATTCATGAGGAATTTGGGGGTGGAGGTGAAAGGGAAGAAGGAAGAGAGAGAGAGAGGAAATGGAGAGCCAGGGCAAAACTCTGAAGCAGGCACGTCCAGCCTTTGGACATTGCAGCCTGTCACCTGTGAGGTTCACAGGAGAATCGTGCAATCGATCGAGTCAGGAGGAATAACACTGGGGCTGGGAGAGCTCAGCTGGTCAAGTGCCTGCTTTGCCACCATGAGGACCCAAGTTCAATCCCCAGAACCCACAGAAAACGGAAGTCAGGTGTGGGGGCACACACTTGCAATCCCACCACTGAGGAGGCAGAAACAGGCAGATCCCTGAGGCTGGCCCACCAGACAGTCTAGCCTGCATGGAGAACTTCAGAACAGGGAGAGATCCTGTTTTCAAAAACACAAAGTGGGCAGCACCTCTGGTACAACTTCGGAGGGTGTCCTCTGGCCTCCACATGTGCATGAACACATGTGCACCTGCACACACGGCGTACACAAAAACAAACTTAAAAATAGCCTCAGAATATTAAGTAAGTTTACAATTCTGTTTCGGGATGTGTTCATAGGGCCGTGGGTTACACATGCCTTTGAGGCTTTTCAGTGTTTAGATTTTTTTTTTTTTTTGAACTTTTAGATTTTTTTTTTTTTTTGAACTTTGTGGAAAAGAGATCCAGCACTAACTCTGCACTGCCATTTTTGCAGTACAAATCATCTGGCCTCCCCAAACCTCCTTAGAATCCCCATGTGTTTGTAAAGGTAAAGTTAAGATGGGAAGTTTGAAGAAAATGGCATTTTTTTTTAAAGAAGGGGCAAACTCCACATTTTTCTAGACGGATATAGAAAGAAGAGGATGGAGAGCTTTGAGACAAACCGATCAGTGGAAGCAGAAGCTCAAAGGCAGAAATGAGCCTAGCTGAGAGCCTGGTCCCTGAGGAGTCTGCAGGCACCTCGAGGCATCATTCCTCCATCGGCAGCAGGCAGCAGGGGGCTGAGCCATCTAAGTAGGGCTTGTAGGGCAAGAAGTCCTTACCAGACTCCTGGGTGTATGAAACAGAGATTAACAAAATAGTTATCCAAAAATAAAGATTGCAAAGAAACGGCCACAAAGTAGCTGCTTCCTTGGAGGTGCTGATCCTTTTTAATTCCATCTAGAAGAAAGTCTCGGTGGGAACTAATCCCTTTGAGGCATCATGGAGCAGGAGGACCCAAAGAAAGAGGAATAAGGAGCAAGAGCAAATTCTAAACACCTGCCCTGAGCTACAGGGGCTCCTGCCCTAGGGAGTTTTGCTCCTCTGCCCAGATTACAAGCCAGAATTAGTGGAGGGCTACCTGTGTGGCCAGCTTCCCCACTTGGGTTCAGCTGTTAAGAGGATGAGGTCATGCAAGACCAAAGACCCCAGGAAAACAAGCGCCAAATGGAAAGCCCAGGAGTCAAGCCACCGAGTCTCCTGTGCATATGCACACTCCTGTCGCCATATGGCCTACACAAGTGGGAAGAACACATTGCAGGCGGCAGGAGCCCCCATCCTCCCAGCCATCCCCCAAGCCCGCCAAGCAAATGAAAGCAGCACTCAGTTCCTAGCAGGAAGGAGAATGGCAGGGGCATCGAGACCTTGGGATCCAGGATTAGTGCCCCTTCTCTGCATGACAGTTTTGGAAGAACAGCATGGCTTTATTCTATTCACTACCCAAATAAACAAATAAATAAATGATGAAATGTTCACCACATTGCTAAAGTGAGAAGGGAGGGCTCGTCTCGGTGGCCATTTTTCATTCTTTGACTGTTGGAGTAATGAGTTCGCTTTGCTCCAGCTGCCAGAATCATTCAAAGGAGGGACACACATGGCTGGTAATAAATGCACCTCTCGGAGAAACCATTGCCTTTCCTGCAGCAGGCTAAGTCAGTGGGCATGCTGACACCATGTCCCCTTCTGAAATGGGGCTAATGATTGCCCACTGTTACACACACACCTGTAGAGAAACACAACGGAAGCATGTCCCTGGGCATGTTTCATTTTAAGATACTTTGTTGCTTGACTACGTAAGTTTCATTCATTTCTCTTCCTCAAAACTGCTTAACAATTTTGTAGCTCAAAATAATGTTCTTCTTGTGACCCCTTTCTGTGGACTCCCTACCCTCATACTTCTACAAATAAAAACTAAAAAAGAAAGCAAACAACCTTACATTTCTTTATTTACTCATTCATTTACTTGGAAGGGGGATGCTTAATGGCACACATATGGAGGTCAGAGAACTATTTGTGAGAAGTCCAATGTCTCCTTCACCATGAGGGTCCTGGGGACTGAACGTGGGTCTTCAGGCTGTGTGAAAGTGCTTTTACCCACTGAACCATCCTGCTGGACCTCGGTTCTGCAAATTTGATGTTTCCCGTTATATATTTCTGCATTAGCACATTATTCTCTTTGTATCGGTGCTGTGGTGATCTCTGGTTGTTTGGGGGGTTGTTTGGTTTTCTCTCACTCTGCTTTTCAGAGTTGAAAGATCCATAGGGGATAGATCTCTTCTGCTTACACTGCTTTCCCCATTCCTGTCACCGAGGATGGCTGTGGATATCCACCAAAAATAGAAAGGAAGGAAGAAAGAAGGAAGGGGAGGAGAGGAGGAGGGGAGGAGGGAGGGAGCGAGGGACAGAGGGGAGAAAGAAAAGAAAAGGGAACTGTTTTGGAGCTGTTGCTTTAGCTTTACCTTTTGGAATAACTTCCCTTTCATTTTTGTTATAATTATAAACATTGCGTTGCAGCCTTGTATTCCTTGTTCATGACCATCATCTTCCTTTCTGTTGGTTTATGTGTTGTTTTTTTTCTGTGCATTGTCCAGACTTAACTGACTTAAATGGAGGTTTTTATTAAAAGCCTGTCACCAAGAAAATTCTTTTTATGTGTCTCCCCAGCTTTTCACCTCCTCGTGTGTACAAAAGATTTAGAGGATCCATCTCACTCTCCCTAAGAATCTGAAAATAGTAACTTCATTGGACAACAGATGATACAAGACCCATCAGAGACCTGACACCCATATTCACCATCATTACCACCAGTCTCGAGAGCAGGAACTTGGAGATTAAAATAACATTCCTAAATCAGTGGTTATGAAATCTGTTCTCATCATGGGCCCCTTGGAAAGCAGAGCAAGTTCTTCCTACATTGAGACATGCAGGAACAGCACACACTGAATTTAAACCCAGAATGCCAAGGATTTATGGATATACAAGCTTTTCACTAAGCTTGGATTGTGATCCATTAGTAGCCCATGAAACTGATTTAGTCATGAGTAGTTTGAAAGAAAGGAAAAGGTAAAGAGTGGAGGAGAAGAAGGGAGCTCTGAGTCCTATCTCCTGACCCCATTGTTTGGAGGAGAGGGTGCATTGTGCACACAGGAACATGCATATGTGTTGATCAAAGTATAAAATGCTCCACTTCTAGAACACTGCCATCAAAAATGATTTCAAAGAGACTAAACCCCACAGGCTCCCAGCACACACACGGTAAGAATAAACACACCTGATCCAAGTGCTTAAGGAGAGGCTGTCATCTTACTTGGCTGCCCAGAGTCTCAGAAAAGAGTACTGCCTCTCATGTAAGTTGTAGCCAGAGGGTTTGTGCCAAGATAGAGGTGTGAATAGAGCACCACTGTGACGTCCACCAAAAAGGCAAGCTCTGTTGGTTCTTGGAGTGAGGAGCAAGGGTGGGACCCTAGCATCTGGAGCAGACTCACTTCATGCCACAAGCCAAAGGCCAACAACTCCAATGCCAAGGGAACCAGGTGAGTGGCACAGTGAGAAAGTGGGAATCTACGGATGCCTGAAAGGAGGTTGCCTATCTAAAGGCACAGCTGGACCTGTTGGCTATTCCCACTGGAGAATACAAGAGCCAAGGACCAGGACTTCTTATTTGCAAAGATAAGCTGCTGATTGAATCTTGATGCAAAACCTGCTTTTAATAAAGGCAAGTTAAGCCCAATGAAAATTGCTTCTAAATATGGCAAGAGCTAATACTTGAGTCAAATAGAACACCTATGGGCTAAGTACAGCTTTTCCCCTGAGGAAGATGTGATTTGTCTCGTGATTTAGTGGGAAAATCGGGAGGGTAGATGACTTAGCAGTTAAAGCGTGAAAGCAGGAGGACCTGAGTTCAGATGCCCAGCTGGCTAGAAAGACTAGCTATATAGGTGAGCTGTGGGTCCAAACTAAAAGACTCCACCTCAAAGAATGAGGTAGGAGAGCAATCAAGGAAAATTCCCAATATCTACCTCAGCCTCCACCTGTGCCTGCTCACATATGCTCAATCACCCACAACTCAGGAATACATGTATAAACACACAACACCCACACACATATGGAAAGAAGAAAAGAGAAGAAATATCCATGGAGGGTGGACTGGGGTGGAGTAAGGAGGGAGACTTACTGGGTGACTGCCAGAAAGCTACAGAAATCACCTCTGAGAAAAGGATAGGGGAAGAGGATGTGCACACAGGAAATATTAAGGAGTCAGAAGTGACAGGCCAAAAAAAAAAATGGGGGGAGTCTAGGATGGCTCTTTGGTCTCTGGCTTGGATGGTCAAACAGAGAGGTTCTATTCATGGAGACTGGGCAAGCATCAGGAAGGCCAGGACTAAGAAACAGCTGACTGCAAGGTAACTAAAGACTATCTGACTAGAAGCATCTTAAGAAACGGATCCTGGGGGTATCCCCAAATGACACTAAGTCAATGCAACATAGAGAATGTTGCTCATCCATGTTCATGGCTGCACTATTCACAGCCAAGACAGAGAAGCAGCTTAGCTGCCCATCATCGGCTGAGCGGACAGAGAAAACGTGCTATATCTACACAGTGGGCTTTTATCCTGCCATAACGAGTGAAACTGTCATTTGCAGGAAAATGGATGGAACAAGAGATCATGTTCAGTAAAAATAATCCAGACTCAGAAAGACAAATATCATGTGTATTCGCTCAGCCACAGACTTTTATACTTGGTATTTAATATATATTATGATACAAATTTCTATTGATGTAAGTATATAATACATATATAAATATATGTGATATAAAAGTAGAAAGAAAACTATCGGAGGGAAGAGGACTAAAAGGAGGGAGAGGATAAAAGACAAATACTATATGTTCTCTCATATGTGAAACCTAGATTTAAATACATACGGATTTAAATATATTATAAAATGTATAAAAATGTCATTGAAAAATACATTTGGAGGAGTCTATGGAGATACCTAACTGAACAGCTTACCTCACAAGCATGAGAACCTGAGTTTGACCCCAGAACCCACATCAAAGCATTGGGCATGGAGCATGCTTATAATCCCAGCACTGGGGAGTGAAGACAAGGAGGATCCCTAGGACTTGCTGGCCAGACAGTCTATCCTGGTTGGTGGGCTCCAGGTCAACGAGAGACCCTTCCTCAAAGGAGGTGGGACAGCATTGCTCAAGGAGATAACTGTAGTTGGTGGTTTTGCTCTTTGGGGGCCCACCACCCAGCTCCCAAATAAATACACAGAGACTTATTCTTACTTAGGAATGCCTGGCCTTAGCTTGGCTTGTTTCTAGCCAGCTTTTCTAACTTAAATTATCCTATTTCTCTTTAACTACATTTTGCCTCTGGGTTTTTACCTTTCTTTATTCTATATATCTTTATTTTCTTTTTATTCCATGGCTGGCTGTGTGGCTGGGTGGCTGGTCCCTAATGTCCTCATCTCCTCCTTTTCTTGCTCCTCCCTCTTCCCTAGATTTCTCCTCATTTATTCTCTTTGCCCGCCAGCCCACCTATTTCTCTCTCCTGCCTAGCTATTGGCTGTTTAGCTCTTTATTAGATCAATCATATGTTTTAGGCAGGCAAAGAAACACAGCTTTACAGAGTTAAATAAATGCAACATAAAGGAACGCAACACATCTTTGCATCATTAAACAAATATTTCACAGCATAAAGGAATGTAACACATCTTAAACTAATATTCCACAACAGATAATCAAAGTGTCCTCTGGCCTACACACAGATACATACACATAGGACATGGAGAGAGAGAGAGAAAACATTTTATATGACTATTTAAAAAAACCTCTTTTGTAAAGATTCAGAAGAGAAAAAAATTACAGAAGCCAAGAACTTTTGAAACTAGAGGAAGAGGGAAGGTAGATTATAAACGTGAACCCCAGTGCTGGTGGGACAATGGCAGGACTTAGATGGCATGGAGAGAAAGACGCTGGGCAGCATTAAATCTTCCACAGATGAAGCCAGGGGCCTGTGACGTCAAAGCTAACAGCATCAGGGAGAGACACGGAAAGGCACTCAGTGGAAAAGAAGGCTTCGGATGAAGGCAAAAGAATAAAGGTAACCGGCTGTGGTGGTGCACGCCTTTAATCTCAGCACTCAAGAGGCAGAGGTGGATGAACCTCTCTGAGTTTGAGACCAGCCTGGCCTACATAGAGTTCTAGGCTAGCCAGAACTACATAGAGAAACCCTGCCTTGAAAAAAAAGGAAGGGAGGGAAAGAGAGATGGACAGATGGACGGACAGATGGATGGACAGATGGATGGAAGTAGCAAAGAGAACCAGGTAAGATATTCAATATTCAAACCAGCTTCCCACCTGCACATTCCAGTTAATGCCAGAGAATAAGCCACCTCATTGGGGAACTTAAGGTGCAGGAGTCGGGCCTTAAACTACCAGAGTACTCACCCTGCATGCCCCGCCTCTTCTATTATAATCTATTCTCTTCTTCTTCCTTCTCCTCTGCCCAGGCCCTATCATGCAAAGACCCTGCTATAGGCAGGATCTATGGACAAAGAGACTGGACACTCAGGTTCTATCCAGTATGAGTGACATGAGCCCACCATCCAATCCCTGTGTCTAAAGCTATCCCCTCTAAGAAAGTGGGGTTAATGGTACTCACTGTCTCCGCCCTAGTTTGGGGTACTTAGAAAAGTATGAAAGTCAAAACAGAACAATGACTTACATGACACTTTAAATCTTATCAGCAGTACTTAAAACTAAAGAAGTTGTGGCTAAAATGGGGAAATGGTAAATAAAATTCAAATGCTTACTTAATTTGACTGTTTCCTCCCTGAGTCTCAGTATCTTCTCTGAAAAATGAGGAGCTATATTAAATTATTGTTACCTTCCTAACCAGTATTTACTTGACTGGTTGGTTGCTTGGTTGGTTGCTTGGTTGCTTACTTGCTTGCCTGGTTAGTTGGTTAGTTGGTTGGTTGGCAGGCTGGCTACCAACTTGCACATTGCCTAGCTGGCCAGTTGGAAGGTTAGTTAGCTCCCTGATCATTTGGTTAGTTGTTTGATTGGTTGGTTGGTTGGCTGGCTGGTTAGTTGGTTGGCTGTCTGCCTATCAGCCTTCCTGGTGAGTTGGTTGGTTAGTTGGTTGGTTAGTAGGTTTGCTTCTGAGGGATTCTCTCTGGGCTTTAGTGCTGAGTAGCTTTCCTTTGGTTGAGAGCCCCCTGAACTAGGATGCAGTCTAGCATACCACAGGTATCTCCACCCACACCCTAGCAATCATACCAAGTACCTGGCATCCAGTAAATGCTTACAGAGTGGGTGAGTGCTTTGAGTCCCTTAGATGTGGGTAGTGGCTGCCTCAGGAAGCAGGCTAAACAAAAGCAACACTGCATCTTCAGATCAGAGAAGCACAGGCCTGGCACAGGGCAGACATTCAACAATGGCAGCAGAAAAGATGAACGGTATACGGAATTTATTGAAATTCTTAAGTTGAGTATATAGGGGCAGAAATTGCTAACATCCATCTCAGATCTTGTTTTCTGGCACAAATTCATATGAATCCTATAAAAGGTAACTGGAAACCAAAACATTATTTTCAATATTGCTGGCATGAAAAATATAGCAGCCACAAAGTGCAGGGAAATGATTGGTCCCCTGGACAAACTCATAACTCATCAAGCTCAAAGGGCAAGTTCACGGCCATGTCTCACAGCCTCTAAATTTTATTTAGATGTGTCTTCTGTGTGACTCAGTCCTATGACAAGAGCAAAGCGAGTTGGCTCTACTGAAGTGCACGTTTTGAAGAAGTCCATAAAAATTCTTCAGAATTCTTACCAGTATATTTGAGTCTTCACACAATGGAGGGAAGGGGGAAAGAGACCACACAACATGCAGCTAAGTCTCACATCCTCAGTAACAGTGGACTAGAAGAAAATATTGCCAGGTGTAATAGCACACGCCTAAAACCCCAGCAACCCAGAGGCAGAGTTCCCAAGTGTGAAGTCAACCCTACATGTAAGACTTCTGTCTCAAAAAACAGAAAAGAAATACAATTTGTGTGTTTGAAGCCTGAAATAAGGAGACAGAAACCAAGAGATCCTCATGGCCCTAGTGTGCTCACACACTCTGAAGTGGTGCAGAATGGCAGGTGTGAAAGGCAGATAACAAGTGCTATCAGACTCAACTACCCTAACTCATCTTTGGCCTGGGATATAGCTTCCTTGTCAGGGTAGGAACAAGGACAGTTATAGATGATCCTGTACATAGACAACAGTATGCCCTGGCCTTGGGTTCAGAGAGACAGACCTAAGAGCACCCTATGTGGACAGAGGCAAATTACATCACCCCCCCCCACTTCCTCATCTATGAAATGCAAATAATTATAGTCTTGTTTCATAAAATGATTGAGAAGATTAAATCCACAATGAACATGCCAGGCACTCTGCACAGTGTCAGGAACACAGCAAGTGCTGGCAGAAACTGTTCCTTTGACTTCAACTTAGATTTCACAGAGCTGTTTGGTAAAGATAGTCTACAATTCCAAAGCAATTTGAGTAAGAACGGCCTCATAACCATCTCATTCCACAATCTGCACTGTGTGTTGTGAGTGAGAAAATATTTCCGAGGGAAAATGCCACTTCTCTTTCAGAAATTCAGTTGCTAGTTCCTGGTCCTCTAACACATGCTCTGATAAAATCAGTAACTCAGAAGTTCTGGGGGACCCCAGCCACCATTCCAAGCCCCAGAGTCCCAGATCATGGACACTCTATATCTGTTGCTCCTTCAATAATGTTCTTAGCATGAGGAACTCAAGCATGGGAACTCCATTCCCATCGTAATGCAGAGTAAAACAGATGCTGATTGACAGCCCTCTCCACAGGGAATAAAGAGAGAGCAAGTGGCCACACATGGTAGCTTGTGACTTTAAGTCAGCACTAAAGAGGCAAAGACAGGAGGATCTCTGTGAACTAGAAGCCAGCCTGGTCTACATAGTGAGTTACAGGCCAGCCAAGGCTTTACAGTGAGACTTTGTCTCAACACACACACACACACACACACACACACACACACACACACACACACACGCACACACACACGAAGTGCTTTAATGCTCAGTCTCTGTACCACTTATTGTATGCCTAAGTGGAATGAGTCTTTCTCTGTCCCACCAGTCAGCTCCCAAATAATGACACAGAGATCTCTTATTAATTACAAAAGGTAGGCCTTAGCTTAGGCTTGTCCCATTAGCTCTTACAACTTAAATTGATCCATTTAATCTATGTTTTGCTTCATGACTTTTTACCTTTCTTTCATCTTGCACCTCCTGCTTCCTCTCCATCTCTGGCTGGCCACTCAGCCCTTTCTTCTTCCCAGAGTTCTCTCTCTCTGCCCAGAAGTCCTGCTTATACCACCTCCTGCCTAGCTATTGACCAGGCCACTCTTTATTAAACAAATCACAGTGACACATCTTCACACAGTGTACAAATATCCCACAACATTTCCCCCTTTTTGTCTAAATAAAAAAAAAAGGTTTTAACTCTAATACAGTAAAAAATATACACAACAATAACAATTATCAAGTAATAATTACATTCACAATGTCCAGTCCATTTGTATTTGGCAAATTCAAAGAAATTACTCTATTATCTACCTTATCTTGATGAGACCAAAGTTTCACACCTAATTCACTTTCTATCCTAACTTGTATTACCAACCCAAAACTTTTTTATACCTCAAAACATTTTCTTAGAAAAACAATTTAAGCTTTTATGTCTCTCAACCTTATACACTTTATACCTCTTTTGTGAGTTTCTTTTCTGAATCTGGTAACAAAATAAAAAACTGTAACTATAACTATCTCATCTTCAACTCCATCAGAGACCCAAGAAGGATATAATATTACCTGAGTAAACAGAAAATGCAGAGCAAACATCTTCCAAAACTATAGAAATGAAAGAAGCAGCTGGATGCCTAGACAATCACTCAAGGTTCCTCTGAAACATTGGGGCATCTATCTTTGGCCCATGGACCTAGAATATCTGACAGACTTTTCTATGAAGCAGGAATTTTGAAGGACTGTCCTACCTTGTCTTGGCAAAGTTCAGCAGTTGCCTTCTTTTGTGTCTTGCTTACCAAATTTGTACAGCAATCTGTCAGCAGTCAAGGCACGGGCAGTTTCTTTGGCTAGCTTTGCCACATTGGAAGCAAACTCCATATGGAGGTTCTTTGATGCCCATCCTTTCATGAAATAGATTGGTGCTGCCAGGAGCAGATATGTCTCACTGTCATGAAAAGCCTTAGGCTATTAAATATATTAAATGCCACATTCTGTAAGTCTCTGAAGCATTTGAAGAACATCTATCTATCTGAAATACATCTGTTTAACCTTGAAAACATACTTAATATGACTACAAGTTTGATTATTACAGATGACTAACTACTAACCTGTATTTCTTAATTATACATTACATTTTTAAATGAGTTGCATAGGTACAATACCTTAAACAAGAATAGAAACATATATACAGTACAACAAAAATAACCTTAAGTTAGTATCAATATACAAAAATACCTTAAACAAGAGTAGGAATGTATATAGATTATGTCCTAACAAAAATAACCTTAAATTTGTATCAATATACAAAAATCCATACCAATGTAAAATATTTGAGAGTAATAATTTCTTTTTAGTTTAAAGTAGATTCAATAATCTACCCTTTTATTCTATCCTTTCTATATCCCCCTTTTTCTTTTCAGAAAGAGATCCTTGAATCCAACCTCCTTTGCTTAGTTTCCTCCCTTAACATGACTAGTAATAATTTGCAACCAACCCCCCTAAATGATGACAAATATTCATAACCCACCAAATGACCAAAAACCATCCACCCCACCTCTTGGGAATAAGGGCATCATGTTCTCTAGACTGTTTTCTGTTGCTGGGGGCAACAGCATCCTTACAGGACCCTAAGAAAATTGAGATGATGGTCAAGTCCTGGGAGAGCTAGCTGAATTATTTAGTATTTGTATTGTTTAGTCTCTGTGTGGGAAAATGTAGAGCTTATCTGAAGTCTTGCCTGGATAGTCTGTGAGGCTGGACTATCACAGCTAGTAGCTTTGAAGTTGTTCTGGGTGTAGATTTTTGAGGAAACTACAACAGAGACATTCTGAGAGGCTGGATCACCAGGGCTACTTGTCTTTATTGGTGTCTGGTCCTTTTTTTCTGACAACACATAAACTTTTAAAGGTAACATATATATCTTCATTAATGCAAGTATAAAATATACAGTGTGCACAAGTCAGCTAAAAATTTTTTTATTCTGTGTTTGAGCAGGTGAAAGGCATCTGGTTAACTTTATAAATCTGTTTGGACTATATAACCAGACTGCTACCCATGCCATATAAAAGGATGGCATGTCATGAGGATTCTGTAGCCAACAAGATTTATTATGTTTCATCCAGTCTCAGAGCTGTTCCCATGTTGAGAGATCACTATATATGTCACCTGTCCCATAGTCTTTCTTGGTTTTTTCCCTCATGTCTGCAGCCAAGATCCTCAGGAGATCTCACCTGATCAAATCTGATCTTTATTAATTTTGAAGAGAATCATAAATCTTTGTTTCCTGTGGAAACAAAGGCATAACCTCCCCCTCAACGAAACTTATTTTCTGACTTCCATTTTGAAGTTAAGGCATTATTAAAATATATAGGTTGGTTTAATTTAGCAATTTTCATAATCCAATGTCTCTCGACAGCTATTGTTTTTTGTACATTAGCATTTTAAAAATTCAAAGCTTCAAAAAACAAAGCACCATACAGGATCCAGACACCCTGTGTATTTCCCATCTTTACATGGCTTTTTTTTTATTACTTTACTTTCTCTCTAAATACTTTTTTTTGCTGTGGGATGAGATAACTGTTCTATTATATGTAATTTTACTATGTTAAAGTTAAAACTTTCCTTTTTGATTAGACAGAAAAGGAGAACTACTATGGGATGTCTTTCTGTATGCTGTAAATATATGTTGCTCTGATTGGTTGATAAATAAAGCTGCATTGGCCTATGGCAAGGCAGCTTAGAGGCAGGCAGGAAATCCAGGCAGATATACAAGGAGAAGAAAACTGAGGAGAGAGCCTGCCACCAGGAGAAGCAAGATGTGAAAATACTGGTAAGCCACAGGACACATGGAAACTTATAGATAAATAGAAATGGGTTAAGTTATAAGAGCTAGCTAGCAAGAAGCCTGCTATAGGCCATGTGATTGGTAATTAATATAAGCCTCTCTGTGTTTACTTGGGTCTGAGTGGCTGCAGGACCACAGGTGAGAGAGATTTGTCTGGACTGTGGGGGAGGGCTAGGCAGGACCAAAGAAACCTTCCTATGACAATTTTTAAACTATATTTTTTATGACTATCTATATCTGTTTTCTTTAGCATCTAAGTACATTTTAAACATACTGTACCTTCTTAGAGGTTTTTTTATGTCTGGATCTGGCCTTACTAAGCACCTGCAGCATTATCTGACTGTGTGAAACAAATCTTAAACTACAATGTCAGCCACCATGTGGCTCAGCTTAATGCATGGCATTAGTGCATGGTGCTGTTGTATGGCATTGGTGGCTAGCTCCAGCCCATAGTCAGCAGCCAAGAGCCATGTCCCTGTACAGCCAGAGAGACTGCAGAACTAGGAATCCATGTCTGGCTCCATGTTTATGTGTTTTGGAACTTTTCTTTTTAAGGTTTCTCAGGTCCTATGGGAAATACGTGCCCCATGTTGGGCACTATATGGAATGGGTCTTTCTCTGTCCCACCAGCCAGCTCCCAAATATAATGACACGGAGACTTATTATTAATTATGAAAGCTAGGCCTTAGCTTAGGCTTGTCCCATTAGCTCTTAATTTAACCCATTTACATTAATCTATGTTTTGCCTTGTGGCTTTTTACCTTTCTTTCATTTTGCACCTCCTGTTTTTCTCTCCATCTCTGGCTGGCCACTCAGCCCCTTCTTCCTAGAGTTCTCTCTCTTTGCCCAGAAGTCCCACCTATACCTCCTCCTGCCTAGCTATTGGCCATTCAGCTCTTTTTTTTAAACCAATCACAGTGACACATCTTCACACACTGTACAAATATCCTACAACATTTAAGTGCCTTGCTTTCCACATTTAGTTTGCTATTTCAGGCACTCATGTCTTTGTGTACACTCCTCAAAGGCATTACTGGTACTATTTTGGAAATTTCATCTAGCACTAGTTTTACTAAGCATGTCATGTAAATATTTGATTGGCTGATTTCTATACCCTTCACCCCTAAACATGAGCCATATCCAAAAGGTCATAGGTTAACAAGACTGTCCTCAAAACCATATTTCTACTAAAAAGACTAAGTTCAGAACAGATAATTAAACATCTTTCCTAAACATGCCTGATATTCTTAACTGGGTAAGAATCAGAAGTTGGTTTTCTTTACCATGTGTGTATTGAGCTCCTTTTCTGCAGTGCCTGGCTTTCCATTGCACTGCTAGTCACAAAGCTAAGCCTGAAGGTAGATGAGCTATAACACGGAAGCCAGGTGCAGAAATATCACCCAAGCATGGCCACATCCTTCCTCCTTCAGCTCTGCCATTCTGATTCACAACACTGAATACACTCTGGTGTGGAGAGAGATTTTATTTTTAAAAACCAAGGTGGGCTCAGGTGACTTAGAAGAGATCCCATCAGGCAGTACCAAAAGCCAAAATTAAGCCTGGAAGACGCAGGGAACAGATGGCTGGTGGGCGGTGGGCAAAGCCAGGGGGATTCAGAACCCAGGCCCTCGGGATGTCGCTCCACCATGGGAGATGGCTGTTTGTAAAGGATGATGGCCATTTCACCAGATGGCCTGCTTACCTCCCAGGGTCTCAACCACCAGGTAAGCTTGATGGCATGTAAGAATTGTATCTTACCTGAACAGAGAAAACTAACAGAAAATTAAAAACTCATGGAGTGCAACCCCAAAGGTTAATGAGAATAGAATCCAGAAAAGGTAAAGATGTTTGAGTGTTTTCTAACAGTTCTTGGATGGCAGGACCACAAACCTGTTAAACTTGAAAAGAGTTCCCCTTTACTTCTCCATAAAACAAAAATATTAGGGCATTGCAAACATTAATTGGATATTAATGAGCTGAAAACTTATAGGAAAAAATAGAATTAGGAAACATAATTGATCACCAGTTTATTTTACTAGTTATTAGCTTATCACACACAGAAACTTTTTTTTTAAGTGTGGCATCTCCATACCTGTCCCATCACACTTTTGTGGCCATAATCTTTAACACAGACATTATAGAAAACTCAAAATTTTCCCATAATGTTTTAGCTAGGAGCCTATAAAGATTCAGAAACCAGCCAGGTGGTGGTGGCACACGCCTTTAATCTCAGCACTCGGGAGGCAGAGGCAGATGGATCTCTGTGAGTTCAAGGCCAGCCTGGTCTACAGAGTGAGTTCCAAGAGAGCCAGAGTTGTTACACAGAGAAACCCTGTCTCAAAAAATCAAAATAAAAAAAAATAAATAAAAATAAAAAAAGAATCAGATACCACAATGGACTTGGCCTACAAATGTCATACACATACAACAACACTAAAGATTCAGGAAAGACACTAAAGAAAGGAAGAATACAAGTCCTGTAGGTGACATGTTAGGTTGTTGGAATTACTCGATGGTTTTCTCTTTCTAATTATGCTGTGAATGGTCACAAAGTGTTGACAAAGTGCTCATAGGGTGAGTGGTCACAAAGCAGCAAACAGTGTAGAGCTCACAAGGGGGGGTCGAGACTCTGTTCATTTGTCCTTTTTTAACCCTCTGGCCCATCACCTGCCATTTTGTGACTTGACAGCTCATGCCAATCTGCCAATCACCATGTCAGTTCAGCCACGCCCAAACTGCTCTAAGAGACAAGTGATGATCACATACCCAGGTGCCCCAAACATGTCCACAGAGATTGTTATAAACATTTCTAAACATCTAGGTCCTATGCTAAGCTTACCACACAGATAGAAAGCAGCATGGACCTATAACACTGGTGCGCTGTGAAAGTGGGGCTGGTGTATTCTTCTACTTTTTCTCCCTACGTTAGGATTAAACCCAGATTGGCATTCACCCTCAGAATATGCTCTACCACAGCTGCCCACGCCCCCAGCCCCTGATGTTACTACTAATCAGCCAGCCTCCAAATTGAAAATCAGCACTGAAACTGAAAGAGCTTAGTATGGCTGAGATAGTAATACAATCTGTGAGTGATTTTTCTCATTTCAAGCTTTACTTTTTTGTTTTTTTTTTTTTTAAAGATGGTGTCTCGCCTTAAAAATCCCAAGTGCTGGAATTATAGGCATGATCCATCATACCCTTCCCTCAAAACTTTATTATCACTAAAAGGTTGTCTTGGGCTATCAAAATGGCTAAATGGGTAAAAAGTATTCGCTGAGCAAGCCTGAAGACCAGAGTTCAATTCCCAGAATCCAGATAAAGGAAGAAAAAAATTGGCTCCACCAAGCTCTCCCTTGACCTCCACACAAACACCACAGCATACCCACACCTGTGCTCTAACACATACACAATAATGACAATGATACACACATTTTTTAAGTTAATAAAAGTTGTCAGGCATGGTGATACACATATTTAATCCCAGCACTCAGGAGGCAGGGACTGGCAGATGCCTGTGAATTCAAAGACAGCCAGGGCTACATAGAGAGACCTTGACTCAAAAAAATTAAATAAATAATTAGTAGTAATTTATTAAGTTTATTTTGTAATTTCAAAAACAGAGTATTTGTCTCCCTTTTAAAAGATGATAAAATTTGGAGGGAGACATCTAAAGCAAATATTAACTCATTACTGGAAAGTTTTATTTATTTAACTTTTATTTATTTATTTTAATGCATATGGGTGTTTTGCCTGCATGTATAACTGTGCACCATGTGCATGCCTGGTGCCCCCAGAGTCCAGAAGAAGGCTTTGGATTCCCCTGAAACTGGAGTTAAAGACGGTTGTGAGTACTAGGAACTGAATCTGGATTCTCTGGAAGAGCAAGAAGTGTTTTTAACCACTGAGCCATCTTTCCATCCCCTATTGAAAACTTCTAAAAGAACAAAAGTACAGTGCTCTAAATAAGGGTACAGGAGGTAAGTTACAGAAAGAAATGGATAAGTTTAACGTGGGCCCTCACTCACTCCAATTGACCGACCTGCTTCAGTCTTTGTTGAGTTAATATAACTAGAACATTCCACTTAAGTCAAACTTTTCCATTTCACTCCCAACAGAATCCTTCTTCAGATTAGCCAACCTCATCAGAAATGCTGTCTGAACAGTCCATATCACCCTTTCCTTTCACAATGCTTCTACAGTATCGTAATTATCTTTTTCTTTTGTTTATGAGTATGCCTCTCTCTCTTATTGTTCTATGTTCTTGGGCACTTTCCTGGCAAGAGGGATTGAAGTGAGTCTTCAAGGTCAAGAAGACCTGCATGCTGCAGAGCTGAGACACACCAACATTCCTCTTGAGAAAATGAGGCTGTGGTCACATAAAATGCACTTCTGGGGGAGCCCACAGTGACTCCAGCTTGTGGCTTGATTCCATCTTGACTCAAGGTCAGAGAGTTCAACCTTGTCTTTGCTCCTGAATGCTGGATAACAGGATGATTGGCCAAAAGTGTGGCTACTGGATGTTTTGCTCTTCAAGGCCAAATAACAGGATGTTTGGCCAAAGTCGTGGTTACTCGATGTTTTGAGTCTTAAGGAGGTGTTTATGCTTGTCTGTACCTTGAATCATGGTGTCCTTGAGAGCAGGAGGTCTTTTGCACCCCCTTTGCTTTGGATATAAAAAGGCTGTGAGAAATAAACTTGGGGCTGCTGTGGTATTGACTCAGAGCCCTCCCAAATCTAGCCTGTGTGTCTCTGTCTTTTCTTTTATGTCTCTGTTTTTCCTATCTGTTTCTTCTCTATCCTCACTCCCCTATTCAGGACTGTTCGACAGGTCAGGCAGGACTTGACACATCTCCTGAAGATGTCCTCTCCCCCACCTTGCCCCTGTCACTGTAGTGGGCAAGGGAGCTGACCCGCCTTCTTATCGGCTGCAGCACTCAGGAAAGTGGGCCTGCACCTCATCAGGGCAGCACAGCAGACCTGACCCTATTGACAGGGGTAGAGGTGATGGGCCCCAAGAATGTGAGCATGGGAGATCTGGCCCCACCCCTCATCTGCCGTAAGGTGATGTGGGTGGAGGAGAGATGCCTTCACCCCACCCCACCCCCACCTCTCACCACTCGTGGCAGGCAGACGAGCTGGCCTTAAGGTCATAATAGTGGGAGAGCTGTCCCTACCCTACCTACTGCAGGTCTCGGGAGAGTGGCCCCTGCACCTTGCCTGGGCAACTCAGTAGAGATGGCCCTGATGGCCCAGGTGTGGGAGTGCTGACCCTGAGGGCATGAAGGCAGGAGAACTGGCCCAGTCCCTTGATCAGTGCTGCAAGGGGTGAACTAGAGCTGGCGGGCTGACCAACCCAGGGTTATGAGTTGGCCCACTCCAATATCCACCCCATCTGTGATCTGCAGGAGCATGCGAAGAGGCTGGTCCTGCAGACCCAAAGCTTCAGGGTCTCCACAGGAGATCCAGGACAACAACAGGATATTTAAAAGGAGTCCCAGTGAAGGCCCAGCATCAATAGCGTAGCAGAAACCAGAGGCCTCAAACCAGACCAATGACTCCTTGCGATGAAAACTTTTATAAGTAAAGATCCATGCATAAAAGGGTTTACTATGTGACTCACTGTGCCACACTACAACTTCCATGATGAGGGTTTTTTTCCATTTATTTTTTTTTCTTGTTTCTTTTTGTCTCTTAAATTTTATTTTATTGGGGGAATGTTGCAAGGGCAGAAGGCAGATAAGAAAGGACAGGGAAATGAATGAAATCAAGATACATGATGTGAAAGACATAAAGAATTAAAAAAAAAAAATTCACATCCTGCAAGGGGATTTACACTTCCTGCCGCCAGACATGAGTGCCGTCACCTTAAACAGTTTGAGCCTATACAATCACAGGCAAAGACGCAGGAGCAGGGATAACAAGACACATGGGAGGGTTGCTGGCATTCCTTTGAGGATGGAGAACAACACAGCCAGGCCCTTCTGCTTTGTCCAAGTGTGTTGTGGAATATTATTTTAACTGTGCAAAGATGTGTTACATTTGTTTATGCTGCATTTATTTAATTATGTAAAGATGTGTTGCATTTGTTTCACCTTGCCTGCCTAAGGCACCTGATTGGTCTAATAAAAAGCTGAACGGCCAATAGCTAGGCAGAGGAGGGACAGGCCAGGCTGGCAGGCTGAGAGAGTAAATAGGAAGAGGAGAAATTTAGACTTGAGAGAGAGGAGAAAGAAGAACGAGAGAAGAAGGAGGAGAGAACTAGGGACACGCCCACGGTCAAAGCCAGGCAGCCACCAGCCCGCCAGACAAAACGACAGCAGAAAGTAAGAAAAGGTGAAAAAGCCCTGGGCCAGAGGTAGATGAAGAGAAACAGGTTAATTTAAAGAAAAAGAAACAGCCAAGCCAAGCATTCAAAACTAGTAAGTCTCAGTGTCATGACTTGGGAGCTGGTTGGTGGCTGAAAGAAAAAGCCCGGTACACAAATGGTGCCCCTAAGATAATCGAGAGCCATGGTAGCAACAAAACATGGTGTCGGGGGTACCGCAAGCGGCAAGTCAAACCGTAGGAAGGGTCAAAGGTCAAACCTCCTACCCTGTGTGCTGTACGCTGCCCAAAGACTGCAAGGGGACTTCAAGAAGTAGCAGTAACTTTCCTGACCGTGCAAACACAGCTCATCATGGTCCAGCTGGGGGACAATTGGGTTCAGTGTCATCAGAGATGGCTCCATACAGGAAGAAAAACTTTACCTTGAAATAGCAACCATTTGTCTACCGAAACTACAAAAGACTGAATACAGTTGTTTTGGTTGTGTTTTCCCATGCAAACACTCAGCCAAGAAGAAAATACGTTGCATTTTCTCATCAATTTATCCCTGGAAGGCAGTACCAGAAAAATACCGAATGTGAGAGCCAAGACAAGATGGAAACGATTTTCACATCCGCCTTCTTTCTCATCTTACAACTCTACCACTGCCCAAATCTTAACACCTGTGTCAAGAGACAGGCCCCAACCTCCCACAGAGTTAAGGCACCGAGCAAATGCGAGCCATTATTATTGTCTGAGAGGAGAAGGTCATTTACGCAATCAACACGGACTTACTGAAACCTACTGTGTGACAGATCCTGCTATAGGCACTAAGTATGAGCAGCGAACAGAACCGATAAAGTCCCTGCCCTGCCGGACCTGATGTCAGCGAGGTTGGAACCTCAGTTTCTATAAATCCAAGGCCTGTTGCAATTAAACCAGGGGCCACAACTTCAAACGCCTAAAGGGACCAAGCAGAGGAAATAAATGAGTTATGTCTAAAACCAACCGGCAGATCATCAAACTGCCCTCACTCCCTCTGGGGAAATGCTCAAGTGGCCTTCTCCAGTTTTACAGGTGGGTGTGGCTAAGGGGCAGAGCATCCATATATGTGGAATGGGAGTAGAGGATACACTCTCCCTTTCTCATCTGTCCACCCGTTTCTTCTCCCTTCCATCTGCTAGATGCAGACAAGTCCAGCAGTCCTGGGACCACCCACTCTGTGAAAGAAGGACCTTGAGTTCCTGAATCATTGCTTGGAAGACAGATCTCCCAGACAAGAACTTGCCCTCAGTGAATGAAAAACTGAACTCTGTGCTATGGTTCTGTAGAGCTGGTTTGTTACTATACTATGGCTAGCCCCCAGCTAGCCAGGGAGAAAGCGGCTGTGACAGATGTCCCAGCAGACACCACTGCTCAGCATCAGCCCACAGGCACGGTGCAGCAATGTCGAACTCTTGTGGTCAGTTTTGGAGTTATTCCAACAGAATCTGGAATTCCTGATACTTTATTGTGGGAAAAACCTTTGACTTTTTTAATGATTTTTTTTTTCATTTTGGGAACAATGCTTGTCTAGTATGCGTAGGCACTGGGTTCAGTCCCTAGTAACACACACACACACACACACACACACACACACACACACACACACACACACACTAATTTTGTGGGACAAGTGTTCACTTTTTGAAAACATAAATGTGAGCTGCAATCAGCCTCCTCCACTCCATCCTACCGTCAGAACTATGCTATCCATATATATCTGTTGGCAGAATAAGCAGAGGAAGATATAGCAGGTCTTTATATAGTGAGAACAAACCAGGAGATTATTCTTTCTTGCTTTCACATACATTCCCCTCATCCTGTGTATGCTACGGATGTGCAAGATCTTGTGCTAAGGTGAGTCAAGCATGCCTCAGCCTTGACTGCGGCTCTCATGTGTTTGGCATTGTCTGCTCACCTTCACACCCTGACCTTAAGCTGACCCCACAGTTCGCCCACCTACAAACAGCTGCTGTAGCACAGCTTCCTGACCGCCTTTCCTGAGTGCTCTGGGATGAGGATGCTCAGAAGGTCAAGTGTCTTGGTTTTCCTTAATGCTGGCTTGGTTTCACAGTGTACTTGTCCTTCTTTCTCTGAGCAAGTTGTCTCATCCACATGGCTCTTCATTACTAATGGGCATGGCTGCAACAGTGTGTGTCCTCCTTTCTAACGACGAGAGCCTGTACTCATGGATCACAGCTCTGGGAGGGCGGCTAGCCTCCCGTGTGCTTAGAGGATTTTGAGAACTACTGCTTGGAGGAGCTCCGTCTAGTTGAGGAGACAGGTCAGTGGCCATAGAGGGTGGCACAGAGAGTTAGCAAACCACGTGGCATCCAATACCACGTGGGACAGAGTGGGTACCAAGGAAGGCTGCTGAAAGAGCCTATACTTGAGTCTTGAAGTGCTAAGCAGGCAGACAGGGCTGGGAAGGTCTTCTTGGACAGACAGAATAAGATGTTATGGCCGTATAAGGGCTTTGCAGCTACTTAAAGTCTAGCTGTAGGGAGAAGTTTGAGTTAGGAGTGGTTAACTCATGAAGGACCTGGACTATTCGGCAATGGGATTCATCTAAGCAATCGGGCAGCAGAGGCACTAAAAGCCTTGAGTATAGCCATGTTTTATGAACCCACTGGCTGAAGGGTGAGGCTAGTTTGAGGTCATGAAGGTCATGAACCTTCCCTCTGGTTTAGGAATGAAATGTGCTTCTTCCCACCACCGAGAGCAGTGCCCATTTCTCCCCTTGGTCAGATGCCTGGCTTATTTATCTACTGGTCACCCTTCCAATGTTGGCTCGAATCTCACTTCCTCAGGATAGCCTTCCCTAGCCATCCTCCTCCTCACTCAGCAGGCCAGTCCCCTCCTCCAGCCATCCCCAGCACCCTGGCCTTCCCCCTCAGAGCACCCACCTCCACCATGGCTCTGAGTAGATGACTAGTACCATGAGTAGATGTCATCCACAGTGAGTGCTGGGACAAGGAGGCCAGCAGCTGCCCATGCCAAGGGCTCCATAAGTCATGCCTCAATTAGCACATATAAGAAAATTCGCCATGGAAACAAGCTTCATTATTTAAGATTGCATGGGGAGCTCTGAGTGGTGGCACACATCTATAGTCTCAGTACTCAGGAGACTGAAGCAGGAGGATCAGGAATTGGAGTCAGTCTTATACACATATGTAATCTCTCTTAAAATAATCACACAGAGAGAGAGACAGAAAGAGAGGCAGACAAGGTGCATATGAAAATATGAAATGTTTAGGACGAAATACACTGATGTTTGAAACTTACTATGAATATGTAAAAATAATAGGAGAGGGTGAGTGTGTAGCTAGGTTGGTAGAGTGCTTTATGAGACGTGCATAAAGCCCTGGGTTCGATCTCCAGCACCACATAAAGTAGGCATAATTATGCACATCTGTTATCCCAGCACTCAGAAGGTGGAGTAGGAAGATCCACCTGGGCTACCTGAGACCATATGCTGGGAAAGACAGACAGAGAAACAGAGACCGACAGAGAGACAGAGACATGGACACAGAGAGGGAAATGTGGCTGGGGTAATAGAGTTCTTACAGAGTGTGCACAGGACCCTGTATTTGATCCCTAGAACTCCAGAAAAAGAATTAATGGCTGGATGATATGACAGGCTAAGTTAATGTCAATCATACCATCTACATAGCAGCAATATAGGTGTTCACTGTGTAGTTCTTTCAACTCCTTTTATGTTTAAAGTTCAGTACAATGCTGGGTGGGACTATGTGGCGTAGATGAGACTATATTTATGTCCCAGTCACAGTTACTCACTAATTGCTGTCCTGGCACGGAAGCTTTAGGCCAGCTGGGTTCTTTAACGTCTCCTAAACTCCAGCCTCCTCCAAACACAGTGAAGAAGAGCCATCTAATGGTATTGCTGTGTGGATTAAATGAGATAAAACTCTTGACCCAGTGTCTAGCAGTAGCAGCTGTGTTTCACAAGTCTTAGTCCTCCTGTTCCGAAGTCAACAAGTCCACAAACTAGGACAAATCTTCAATACATCATAAAAAGAAGAATCCTGTGTGTTTTTTTCCTCTTGCTATATCTCAAGGGAAATTAAAAGAATAAATTAATTATGCTATTTTTATAGGTAAAGATAACGACCTTTCAGCAGTAGGACACTTAGGTTGCATGTGTGGAGAAAGTGGCACATGCGTACTGTTAACACCT
Organism: Peromyscus eremicus; assembly: GCF_949786415.1. Taxonomy (NCBI): domain Eukaryota; kingdom Metazoa; phylum Chordata; class Mammalia; order Rodentia; family Cricetidae; genus Peromyscus; species Peromyscus eremicus. Next base: position 79,211,718 of record NC_081419.1, read on the forward strand.
CCGTACCTCCCCGCCCAGTGGCCAGGGTGAGCAGCGCAGTCCTATCAGGGTGATGGACGGGGAGTGTGGGAGGAACTGTACGCAGCACATGGAAGCCAGGGCTCCCTGCCACACTCCCAGATGTGCCCCAAGATCTTCAAAGGCAGGCGACATGCTTCCAGAAAGGTTGTCTGGGCTTTTAACATAATTATATGAATGGAGAGATGGCCTTGGGATCATAAATAAAAGCCTCCAGTTGAGGCTGATTGTACATGTTCAGCTGAAAGATATCTAATGGGCCACCACGTGCATTTCACATCTCTGATCTGGAAAAAAAAAATCACAAGCCTGTTGTGACAACCCCCCAAGAGGAGAAGGTGGTGACATCCAGACTCATGGAGAAATTACAGCTTCTGGTACCACACGACAAAGCCAATGCTCATTTGAGAAAATGGGGTCCAGCACGTGAAAATTCGTGAACGGGTTAGGTATATGTCCTGAGTGAGAAACCACAATCAGTGGAGATGCAATTTTGTCAAAAGTGTCTCTGTATGCCTATGAGATCACACACACTTAAGACGACAGACTTCAAGCTGTTTTAGACCGCCTGCACCCTCTCTACGTGGAAATCTCATTTCCTTTGACATAATTATAAGCCTACCTACATGATTGGCCTATTAAGCCCAGGCTTTGAACTCCTTGGAGACCTCACACACTACCTGTATGAGTGGTGTACATGTCGCCAATTTGTGGTTAGAAACATTACTGGGCTGGGACCAGTTATTACATCATTGCAGAGCCAATGGGACAATCACTTCCCAATTCACTGTGGCATCAGTGGCCTGAAATCAGCCAGGGTAAGGGTATTTATACCCATAAATTAGTCAATGCTGTGAACTCGGCTGCCTACCCCACTGTTGTTTTATATAAAGCCAGCTTGGCAGTGCATGGTCTTGGTTTTCGTTTTGTGTTGTTGTTGTTGTTGTTGTTGTTTAAGACAGAACCTCACTGTGAAACCCTGACTGGCCTGGAATTGGATATATAGACCAAGCTAGACTCTGAGTTCTGCCTGCCTCTGCCTCCCAAGTGCTGACATAAAAGATGTGTGCTATCTATCACATCCAGTGGACCTGTTTATTGTTGCTATTTGGGAAGAGACAAATTTGGGGGCATTTTCTCCACCCCACACACCTTATTTTCAGATGAGTCCTGGCTGATGGAGGGGTCAGGCTAAGAAGCCATTTTTGTGCTACGTGCCTGTGCTTACCAAATGGAGGATATATCCCTAATTCCATGGGCCAGGCTGCAGCCCCGGATTCCCCCTCTCAGGAATGTGGGCCCGGAGAGAGGCTAGGTAGGTAGGTACTCAAAGAATAATCCTGTCACCTCTTGCTATGGAGAGCACCCCAGCAGCTGGAAGGCCCTACGCACAGGTTCCCTACAGTGCAACCAAGAAGCTATGTAAGGATTCAGCCAATGCCAGTTACAGAGGCAGGTGGAACCAGTCATGGGACGACAGACTATATCCATGAGATAGAAAGCCAATACCCTCAGTCTCTTAACTTTCCAGGTGCCATACAATAAAGGAGTGAGGAAACAGGATGAACTGCCTGGGTTCAAATCCTGCCTCTGACACTGGGCTGTGTGAAATCGGAAGAGTCACTACTGAGTCATTCTGTGCCTTGATTTCTTCATCTGAAGCCAGGGGATTAATGACTTGCTTTATAGATAGTTGTGAGAACTGCATGAACTAAACCTCACAATGCCAGCTATACATTCTGTCAGTTATTTAGAGTTCACCTAACCGAGCCATAACTCACTCCTGTTCCGAGTACATCCAGGAGGTTCCCCAGGGCCTGGAGGCCCAACACGAGCTACTTTGAAGAGGTAGGGAGACCATCTGTCCCCGAGTCAGAGGGGCAGGGGTAGATCCTAGACTACCCTGTGGCCTTTGTCCAGTTATTTCCTGAATGCTCTTAGTACAGTATGAGATTCAAATAGAAAAAAGACCGAAAACTTGAATAACTAGGAGGTGTCTGCCAAACTGTGCGGACTGTTATCCCTGTAGGAAAAAGCAGTGTCATTGTCCATAAGAAAAAGAACAACACATGGGGCTGGAGAGATGGCTCGGTGGTTCAGAGCACTTGCTGCTCTTGCAGAGGACCTGGGTTCAATTCCCAGCCGTGTCAGACAGCTCACAACACCCTGAAACTCAGCTCCAGGCCCTCTTCTGGCCTCTATAGGTATCTATGCGCATGCATGTGTGTGTGTGTGTGTGTGTGTGTGTGTGTGTGTGTGTGTGTGTGTGTGCGTGTGTGCATGTGTGCGTTCACATGCACACGCACACACACACTTTAAAAGTTAAAAAGAAAGAAGAATAGACTTGAGATATTGGTAATTCTGGACCAGAGACAGGAAGTATTCCCCATCCCATTGAAGGTTTGGTGTTTGTGAAACTCACCACAGTAAGTCAATATCAGGAAACTGCCCAAGACAGGCTCCATGGTCCTGATTTTTAATGTACTTTCATCCTTTTAATTATATTCAGAACAGCTCTCTTAATCCAGATCCGCCTATTCTATTCAAAACAAAGACTCTTTATTTGATAATGAAGTGTGTAGGTTTCCAGATATTTTTGCTCAGCTCTTTTTGACAGGGGCGTCTAGGCTGAACTATTCACTTCAACACATTTTCTTCTCAGACTTCCCATTTTCTTCAGTCCTGCTGAGTTTGCTGTTGACATTTGGTAAACAGACACATGACAGGGCAGCAGCTCTCACTCCTAGGGTGGAGGGGAGGCAGCTCTGGGGCACTCACATCCCTCTAGGCATTGATTCCCTGATTCACAGGAGTAAAGTTAGATATGCCCTCAGACTCCCTATTTACTCATATCATACACACCAAAGCCATTTTGTGTTTCCATTTTGTGTTTCTAACATCAGGAGCTGTTTGTTTGTTTGTTTGTTTGATTGTTTGTTTGTTTGTTTGTTCCAGCTAAGAATAGATTGAACATATAAATCAAAATCGAAATCAAATTCCCCTTGAGGTTAGGACACATTAGTAAAGCCTCGCCTGAGTGGACTGAAGGCAGGTGCTGCAGTGACCTTGGCCTCACCAGCAGCAGCTACTTGGCTCCACTTACATCTGCATTCGTTGGTTTAAACAGCACAGTTTGCTGGGAGAGTGATGGTGGCACACGCCTTTAATCCCAGCACTCAGGAGGCAGAGGCAGGCAGATCTCTGAGTTTGAAGCCAGCCTGGTCTACAGAGTGAGTTCCAGGACAGCCAGGGCTACACAAAGGAACCCTGTCTTGAAAAACAAAAATAAACAAAAACCGTGATGCTTATCCACTCTGTGTAGTGTTTGAGGATCCACAGTTTCCCTTAAAAACCTGTGGGAGTATCAGATATGGAAGGAGTGGAAAAGATAGGAATAATTTAAGAAGCTATTATTCTTCTTCAATGTTGAAGTTGGGCTGGGGTCTTAGAGCTACTCTTCCATGGCAAACGCTTTTTCTTGCTACCATGAGAACATTAAATAGATTGCTACATGAAAAAAAAAAAAAAAAAAGAAAGTGCTCAACATTATACCCTTTATATCCAGAAGAAAGTTAAGTAGAACTGTGTCTATAGATATGTCTGTAGAAAAGGTCAGGAAGGACTCAACACAATTGCTTCAAAGCTCAGCTGTACTGAATAATGAATAATAATAAATCCAGCAGAACTGTGCTGTGATAAAACCCCACAATCCAAAGCAGCTGGGGAGGAAGTGCTCTGCTTCACTTTACAGCTTGTAGGCCGTCATCTAGGGAAGTCAAGGCAGTACGCAAGCAGGAAGCTGGAGGCAGGAACTGATGCGGAGGCCATGGAGGAGTGCCTCTTCCTGGCTTGCTCACCATGGCTTGCTTAGCCTGCTTTCTTATACACCCCAGGATCACTTGCCGGGGTGGTACTGCCCACAGTGAGGAGGGGGCGCCCTCCCACATCAATCATTAATCAAGACAATACCCTCTCAGACTTGCCTACAGGCAATATCTCTGCAGGCATTTTGTCAATTAAGATTCCCTCTTCCCAAATGACTCTGGCTTGTGTCAAGTTGACGGAGGTTGAGTCCACTGTCATTATGGTGGGACGTGGTGGCGTGCAGGCAGACATGGCGCTGGAAAAGGAGCTGAGACTTCTACATCTTGATGTGAAGGCAGCAGAACAAGTCTGTCCACACTGGGTGTAGCTTGAGCAAAGGAGACCTTAAAGCCCACCCCAACAGTGACACACTTCCTCCAACAATGCCACACCTCATGACAGTGCCACTCCTTTTGGGGGCCATTTTCTTTCAAACCACCACAACAGACTAATACCTCTCACGAACCTAGCACCTGAAATTTCCCTTTTATAACTACTAGAAGTGGGTGGAGAGGTGGCTCAGGGTTGAGCAGTTGCTTCTCTTGCAGAAGACCCAGCCAGATTCAGTTCCCAGCACCCACATAGCGGCTCACAACTGTTTCTAACTCCAGTGCTTCTTCTAATTCCCAGGGCACTTCACACACATGCACTCAGGCACATATAAAATAAAGTAAATATATTTTTTTTTAAAAAAAACTGCTCAAAAACCAGACACAGAAAGAACTCACACTGTGACTAAGCTGGAGTTTATCCCAACAGCAAAGCATAGCTCAACATTCTAAAAATCAGTTATGTTGCCTTTTTGCGGGCTAATAAATAAAATTCTTGTGATCATGTTACTATAGACGGACAAAGCATGGGACAAAATTCCACCCTTGTCCGTGATAAAAATGCATGGCACACTAGGCTAAGAAAGGAGTTTCTTCACCCAGATTAAGGGCTTCTGCAAAACAAAATTGAAACTACACAGCACCATTCACCACAGCGAAAGACTGAATGTGGTCCTCCAGGTGGGATCAACATGAGGACGTCGCACTCCCAGTTCCTACTGAACAATGTGCTGGCAGGTTCTAGTCAGTGAATCAGACAAGAAAGAAATTCAAAACGTACAGATTTAAAAGAAATAAAATTGCCTTTACTCACAGATAGACTGATTTTCTATTTAGAAAAACCCTCAAAGTTTTACAAAATGCTACTAAAACTAAAGTAAACTTAGAAGGATTATATAATAAAATTAGTTTGTTTATTTCTTTATGTGTATGGGTATTTTGCCTGCACATAGGTCTGCACACCATGTGTGTACAATGCCCACAGAGGTCAGAAGAGGGCGTCAGATACTCTGGGACTTGAGTTACAGATGTTTCTGAGCCTCCATGTGAGTGCTGAGAATTAACCTGGGTCCTCTGCAAAAGCCGCCAGTGCTTTTAACCACTGAACAAGCTCTCCAGACCAAGAAAGTTAATATTCTTGAATCATATTTCTATATGCCAGTAAACCATTTAAGTACTGTTTACCAAAGCCATGAAAAACATGAAATACACACACACACACACACACACACACACTAAAACACAGATGAAAGAAAAACTTAATAGATGGAGACACATGTGCCAGGTATGTGGCCCATGTAAGCAATTCCAGCACTCTGGAGGCTGCGGCAGAGGAATAGCTGTTTTGGACCAGCCTGGTCTGTGCTGTTTTGGACCAGCCTGGTCTATGTAGTGAGTTCCCGGCCAGCCTAGGCTGGAGAGTGAGACCCCGCCCCAAAAATCAAACCAACGAACAGTAATCTCGCTGTCTGATTCGAAGACCTGCTATCAAGCTAGGAGAGCGGAACTCAGCTGAGGGTGATTTTACTCCCCAGTGGACACATAGAAATGTCTGAGGAGGACATTGTTATCACAGATGAGGAAGGAGGAAGGAGCATCTACTAGGCAAAGACATGAAAAAACACTCCACAATGCTCAGCATAGAACCCTGCAACAGCTAATTGTTCCTGGCACTAAAATTAAGAAGCCCGAGCTGGAGAAATCAACATAGGTTTCTGCAGCATCAGGAGAGAAATGCAGGTGAGCAGAGTGGGCTACAGAGTCCAGATGTGAACTCCATACAGGTGGCCACAGGGCAAGTCAATGGAGCAACGACAGACTTTTCAAAACATGGTTCTGGAGCAATTAAACATCTGTATGTAAAATTTAACCTTGACTCTTACTTTGTATGGTACATAAAAATCAACAAGAATAGACCACAGTTCCAACAGTAAAGATAAAAAACATGAAACTTCCAGAAGTGTCACCTTGGGTTGGCAAACATTTCTATTCTACAACACACACACACACACACACACACACACACACACACACACAATAATAGTAATAATAACAATAATGTCCTTAAGTTTAAAAAATTGATAAAGCTAATCAAATTAAACACATTCATTCTTTGAAAAATACTATTAATAAGATAAGAATGAGAATCCACCAACTAAGATTTAGTATTAAATACATTTGCAAGGCACATATCTGATAAAGACCTGACTGGGAAAATTCAAACAATAAGAAAACAAATAATCCAATTGTTCTAATTGGCAAAAGATTTTAACAGACCCTTCCAACTTGAGATACAGACAGGAAAGGGAGTACATGAAAAGAGATGCAATAATAACACTATTAGTAATTAGAGACGTGCAAATTAAGCCCACAGTGAGATAATGCCCACCAACTATTGCAGTGGTTGAAATTTAAATTAAACAGGGAAAAAAAGTCAGACAATCCCAAGTACCAGTGTGATTGAATTTGAGCAGCTAAGACTCCCATGCGTTGCTGCTGGGATAAAAATTGTGCAGCCACTTTGGAAAAGACTTCAACAGCTTTTATTAGGTTAAACACAGGCCTACCGCTGGACTCAGGATTCTAACTTTATTTACTCAAGGGGAAGAAAATTGTCCAAACAAAGCCTCCTTGGCCAAAAACTGGAAACAGCCCAAATGTCCATCAACATGGATAAGCAAACTGTGGTGTGCTAGAATACTAGTCCTCCATTTTTAAAAAGGTAAAGAAATAGTTAGGATGCAGGCAATGACGTGCATGATGGGCAAGAATGTGAAAGAAGCTAGACACTGTAGGGCACACATGTTAGCGATTCCATTTGTGTGACCATCCAGAAAAATCAAAGTCAAAGGATAGACGGCTGGTCTACCTTTGGGCGGCCGGAGAATACTTCAGGGGGCAGGGAATAATAGAAATGTTCTGTATCTGGATTGTGGTGAGGGACCCAATGAACACTTCTGTAAAAGCTTCTCACTCAGTACACCTAGAAGGAATCACGTGACCAGGATAGCCTTGGCTGCCCTAGAACTCACTCTGTAGAGCAGGCTAGCCTTGAACTCACAGAGACCCACCTGCCCGGCCTCCCAAGTGCTGAGATTAAAGGCCACTGCCCCATCAATTATATCTTTACAAACTTGATTTGGAGGAGGAGGAGGAGAAAGGGGCAGGAGATGTAGCTAGGTTAGTAGAGCACTTGCCCAGCATGCACAAAGCCCTGGGTTTGATCCCAGCACCACATAAACAAGGCATAGTGGTGCTTGCCTGTGATCGCAGTGCTCAGGAAGTAGAGATCAGAGTATTAAGAGTTCAAAGTCATCTTGAGCTACACAGTGAGGCTGAGGCCAACCTAAGCTCCCCTGTCTGAAAACAAAACCCTGTGGCCCCTCGGTGCGCTCTCTTCGTTCAGCACAGCATTTCAAAAGTCTGAATTAGTTGGTGACCTTTGAAAATAAGGATATTGAGAAGTCAGAACGATGGCCTTTGCAGCCCCAGTCCCTCATGGGCTGTCTCTAAGCAGTGGCCTCCCTGGACAGGAGGGAGACTTTCCATCTTGCTACCTGACCAGATTCATGAAGGTATATCTCACCGACCTGCCACTCCACCCACCAGCTGCTGAAAGGGCAAGGCGGGGCTGCTTTGATCTCCCCTGAATCCCCACACAGTGAGAGCCCGGTATGCCCCCAAGGGCTTGATGAATACTCCCCAACAATGCAACACAACACCACCTTCCCCCAGCTGCGGTAACTGCTAACCGCCAACACCCAGGTGCTTGACTGCTCTGTTGGTCCTGAAATCCCCAGCGAGTCACCATCCATGGCAGCCATCCCATAACCTTGAATAATGTGTTCCTCTGTGTGTTTAGAAATCGTCTCTCATATGTTGTCAAGCAACGAAAATGTTTTAGGGTCATTCCAACCATTCATTTTTGTTTAGAGAAGAGTAGAGTTGTTTGTTTAAAGAGAGAGGGGGGGAGCACAATACCAGCTTAAAGGTTATTGAAAATGAAAGGGGGTGTGTGTGAGCACTTGGCGTGTTCCCAGGCCAGAGTCCAGTAACATCAGACTTGGGCTGGGTCAGCTGCTACCAGCTTCTCCGGTTCTCATCTGCACTTCAGAATCCGAGTTTCTACGGTGATTTGGGGGGGAGAGATGTGGGGCAGGACTGGAGAGCTAACCCCTGTTCCACATCAGTATTAAAGCACAACTTCCCTGTTCTTTACATGGTCAGAGACAGGGTGAGAGAATGGGAATCCCTCAGCTATCCTGCGTTTTCAAAGCACTTATAAATGGTATACACAGTTAAAACTCCAATGGCTTTGTTCAGGCCACTTATATTTGGGGGGAGGGGGCACCACCAGAGTTACTATTTCATTATCTTTAATGTTAAAAAGAAAGAGAAAATGTGATTATATGTACTTATATCCGCATTTTTTGTCTTCATTTGCATAGGGGGCTAGGTCTGCTTAGTTAGTTTATACAGAATCTCACTGTGTATCAAAGGCTGGCCTTAAACTGGTGATCGTCCTGTGTCAGCCTCTCCAGTACTGGGATTACAGGAATTTGCCCATACACCTGGCTCTATATTCCCACCTAACCTCCCATGAAAAGAGTTTCATGAAGTCGATGTGGTGGGGGCACACACCTGCAATTCTCTGGAATTGTCTGAGCTGCAGAGGGGCCCTGTCTCCAGTAAAGAAGAGTGGGAAGAGGTGCGGTCTCCATATCTCAGTGTCTCTTCTTCCTCTCGGGTCCACTGGGGATTTCTGAAGCCACTGCAACATCTGTCCCTGCCACCAAACACCTCCACAGCCACAAACCAGGTGTTCATGGGTCACCATGGCTGTTACAAACACCTCATCAGCTGGCAAAGTCCTGTTGCTCCTTCTCTTCCTCTCCTGCCCTTCTACTTCACACAATTCCACTGCTTCTTTCTCAAAAATATGGCCACGCTCTCACCTCGTCTCCCCCGCCCTTTCCCATGTCTACGGTCCATATCATCTTCATCCTCACCCTGGATCTCCAGCACAGCCTCCAGCCTGCCTTTCCTGCCTCCCTCCTCACCCACAGTCTTTTCTCCCAACACAGCCAAAGTGATTCTTTCAGAGCTGAAGTCTGGGTTATTCCAGTGGCTCACCATCTCACCCAGAAGGAAGTACCATGTCCTTGCCTCCCTGCTTTCTTCAGCTGCCTCAAGCTCTGCATGCACCTTTCTCTCCACCTGGAAAACGCCCCCCACAGCCACTGTGCAGTCTACACTGCCTCGTCATCTCAGCCCTCTGACCCTTCCTCGGTCTCCCACTAGAAACAAGCACGGGTATGAAGGTGCTAACGCCCGCCTCGACGTCTCTCCATAGGACTTACCATACATATTTATTATCACTCGCCACTCAGATGGTGTCTGTAGAATGCAATCATCAACATAAATCAGGCCTTGTCCCAGACCAACCAAATCACAGCCTGGATTTTAACAGAACTTTCAAGTGATCCGTATCCTCAGTCAAGTTGAGAAAGCACTGGGGCACTTTCAAATGGCATAAAAATGGGACCTTGTTTAGATTCACTACTATAACCTCAGGCTATTGAGGTACTCAAAACACAGACTGAATGAGTGGATGCATGAATGGGTAGATAAATGAATGCATGCATGCATGCATGAACAAAACGCAGGATCTGTTGAACGGGGCTCCAGTTTGGTGATGTGTAAAGGAGGCTGGAGAAGGGCAAGAAAGACATGCAGGGCAGTTGTCTCCTTTTTGAGATGTGCTAAACTGGAGAACCCCAGACACCAGCAAACCTTTCTTCAAATAAAGCAGCTATGAGTTACTTAATTGAAATAATATCCTAACATCTAAGAAAACCAGTCAGACTGAAGGGTAAGAAAGCTGAAACTGTACTATGCCCCTAGTCCATCTCGGGAGTCACAGCAAGCAACAGGGAAGCAAGGCTGAATGGAGAAGGAATACTTTGGCTAGAGAAGCCACCCCACGATGAGGGCACATGGAAACCCCAGAGCAAGGCAGAGTTCTGGGCACAAAGAACCCTTGACTTTCCCTTGTCCTGAAATGCCACTGTCAACGCTGAGAACCTACCCACCCTTCAAAGCCCCGCCTCCAACTCTCCCTAAAATTAACTAGAGTCTGGCTTTATTAGCTCTGCTCACATAGTATTAGAGTTCAAGTCCCTCTTCATGAGAGCCTTCTGCAAACTGGTGGCACCTTATTCAAGCCTGTATTCCCCTACCCTAGCATCCCATCTGGCAAAACAAACATGCAGGTAATCTCTTCCATTTTTATAAGAACGGGAGACACTCTATGAGCAGTTACACATCAAGCATTGTTGTGGGGGAGGGGGGCTTTAACTCAGTCACCTCATCAGTCAGTCACCCAATGAGATTGGAGCTTTTATTACCCCCATTTCACACTGGGGAGAGAAACAAGGGCCCCAGAGGCCAAGGTTACATTGAGCAGAGGCCCACAAGGGGTTGAGCACTGTGCCTGCACACAACAGATGTGTTAAATGTTTGCAGTTATGAACCAAACGGGGAGGTTAGGAAGGTTGGGATGTAGATTTGCATGCTACCGTTGTTGCTTGGAACCCAGATGGCAGAAGAGAATGAAGGACATCAGCCTTCAGAAACTTCTTTCCTGGAACAGAAGTGACTGCCTGCAAGCAAGAATTCCATGGGACAGAGTGAGGAGAAGGTGTCCTCACACTAAGCGTGACAACGGATTTCCGTCTATGTGGGAAGGAGGTCTCCGATGAAGGCAAGGGGCATGGAGTGTCGTGGTGGAAATCAGCGTGGAACACACTGCAAACACCCTGCGTCAAAGGTGCTAGGAATTGGTGCAGTGTTTTCTAGGAACAAACCTATTCCTGTCCATTTTAAATGTCTGATTTAGCCTTGTTAAAAATCAAGAACCATCAATGATGCAAACAGCAGACCCCATAGGCAGTCGGGACTTCACGCAGAATGGGATGGGTCACTGACTGGACTTCTCAGGTAACTCGGCCCCAGACACACACTGCAGAGAACAGCACAGAACTGCAGTGGCCCATCCGAGCTCCAGACACGGTGGCTGCTGGAGAGTCAAAGGTCCCCAGCAGGAGTCATCTATTCTCCTGCCTCCCTCCTGAGAGCACTTTCTCCTACAAACCTCTTGAGATGCCCAGACCTCTCCTCAGCTGGGAAGAAGCTGAAACCAGAGACCATGTGAAAGCAAGGGAAAAGGCCCGACCGGATGCCCAGTGTTCACTCTGCCCTCAAGAAGCAAGTCATAAAATGGGCTCAGTGCTGAAGCCACAGGACACTGCAGAGCTCAGAGGCAGACCGTGGATCCACAGGTGGCCTTGTCCACAGAAAACCGAGTATCAAGTGTAACAGCTGAAAAGGCACCCCAAAAGCACAGAGAAACCGTGTCTAATGAGGAGGGAGAAGATAAGGGGGCTCAGAGAACAACTATTTCAATGACATTCCCCATCATTCTAATCGTTGACTACCCTAGGCTTACACGTCCTCATGACCAGCAAGAAGAAGAAGGGTGAGGGGTCTAAGATGAAGATGAGAAGTCCCCTAGATAAGGTTCTGGCTGACTGAAAGATGGGCCAAGCCAAGTCTCAGAGGTTGGTAACAGTCAAGGACAAAGGTTGGAAGGGGGATCAGAAATTCAAAACCCTGTCCGAGAAAATCGGCTGACGTGGGGGCGGAATGGGGCAATGCAGGAAAGGCGAATCTCACATCCCACAGAGGGGTGAGCGGTTTTCAGTCTCGGCACTCAGATGAACCACAGCCAAACGTAAAAAGCTCTCCAACAGTTTGCAAAACTATCAGGAACTGGAGGCTTGTTAACCAAAAACCGTGATTCTGAGCCAACGGTCACTCGGGGACTTCCACGTCTTCCGCACGACCTCTCTCTCAACATCATGCCACATTAAAACCAGGGGATCCGAATTCCCAGAAGGTCGACTACCGAACTTTGGAACCATTAGAATCATGAAAAATGCCTTGACACATAGTCACTTAACACACATCCCTCATGTCAATGACTTTTAAGTGAATCAAAGGGAAATGGCTTTAAATTAAACATTTATATAGATATAGCCAACCACAACACTTATTTAAAAACGGTTGTAAGCTCCTTCAAAACTGGGAATTTCAATCCGATGCGGGGAAAGGGCACACACAGGCGGGGCGTGCGTGCAGGTGAGGGGGCGTCTTTCTTGATCCGGGCGCCCAGGTGGGGGTGGGGGGGGGTCCTTCTTGATTCTCACTAAAGACTGCAACACTACAGGAACCAATTACCTGAAGTGAGAGACTTGTGTTTGATAAAATGAATGTGTCTATAGTCCAGAATTCCACCACAAACACAAAAGCTTGCTCTTTCCAGGCATCATAGCAATCACTCTTCCTTCAAAGACCATTGCTGATGGCACTGTATAAGTTTCGAAGCACTTGGGCAGAATAATTCCTCCCAAATAGTTACAAGAGATCCACAAAACTGTCCATGGAATTACAAAAATCTGTTTCTGAAGGATCGTTAGAAGTCTGAGCGCCAAGCATGACCGTTTTTAAAGAAGCCTCTTGCAAATAATACGTTATACACTTGATCAATGCCTGAACCTTTTGCAAGGTGCAATCAATTATTTTAAGTACCTCATTCCCAAAAGAGAAAAAAAAACTGTTAGGAGCAAAGGGAAAACGCTCTTTCTTCACAGAAATTGCTTCAAACTCTCAGGTCGTTCCTTGCAAAGACAAAGTGAATACTAGCAACAAGAAGCCAAAAACACAGTAAACGGCTTCATTCCTAACGTGTCCTATTAAATAGATCCCTTTTAAGCTGTCCTAACCATGCCATGTCTAGCTAAAAGACGCATGTTTGTGGGACCACCAGGAAGCATTGCAACTTGTCTAGAAAAAAAAGATTAAAACGTGCCTCTTTCTTCTCCGCCCACGATGCCTTCCCGGAGACAGATTTCTGACAGTTCTCGCGCTGTTGCAACTGCTAAGGACAGAGAAAAGCCCAGCAGTGCTGCAAAGAGCCCACCACCCACCACCACCCGGTTAAGCTGCTTTAGACCCCGCGGCAGGCGCAGAACCGCCCCTAAGTGCTTACCCGAGTCGGCCCGGCAGTGCCCGGGAAGGGCAGCCAGCAGCAAGAGTCCCAGCAGCAGCGGCCGCAGCGGCGGCGCATCCTGGGACCCGCGGGCCCCGGAGCTCCTCACGCCCTGGAAGCGCGCGGCGATCCTGCCTGCCCCGCAGAGCCCACGCTCCCGGGGCCGGTCCCTGGGCTTCCACGCCGCGGGCCCAGCTTTGCTCGGGCCCTGGGGCTTCGCCTCCTGCGGAGCCATAGGGACGGTTCACACATCCAGGCCGCTGCCTCGTTTCACACGGCGCCGGGGAGCCCAGCCCTCGGCGCACCGCTCCTCACCGGGCATCTCCGGCCATGGCCCGGGAGTCAGAGGGAAGCGGGAGGCGCGAGCCGCTCGCTCGTCCTGCCTCGGTCCGGGGCGGGCTCGGCGGAGCCGCGGCTTCACGCGCGCGGGGACCGGCGCCGCATGGGGTTCCCACGGTGCGGCGAGGGTGGGACGGGCGGCGCCCCGGTCCCTTCCCCGGGGCTGGATGCTGCACCCCGAGCGCAAGGCTGAGAGACGCGGAAACCTGCGGCCCTGGCTCGTGCAGCCTGCCGCCCGCCGCCGCCCCTATGCCGGGGTCTCTGTCCCCGCTGGTTCGCTCGATCGCTGGGCTCCGGCTCCGGCCGCGAGTGCTACTGCAGCTCAGAGCGGCGCCTCATTGACAAAGAAAGCACGTAGCACCGGAGCGGGCGAGGGAGGCGAGGCAGGCGCGCGCGCGCATCCCCGCGCGGAACCACCGCGCGCCCCCCAGCTCCCGCGCGCGGGGGCCCGAACCGTGCTCTGCACTGGCGAGGTCCTGGTGGGGAGGTGAGGGGGAGCTTCCCTCCGCCCAGTGTTCCCAGATCTTGAGGAGGAAAGGTCAGCGGGGATAGTCCTCTGACCAGGGAAGGAACTAGACACTATCATGGTCAACCTGCTGGGGAAGCTAGGTCTTCAGCCTGCATCTTGGGAAAGCTCTCTGAGGATGAGCGAGGGAGCTTTGTGCAGGTTGTTTACTACTTCTCCGAGGGTCTGGCAGACACCTGCATGCCAGATTTAGCCCCGAAGAACTGAAGCTGTTTTGGGCCCATTTGCAGTGAAATGCTGGACTAAAGAAAAACACATTATAAACATTGGTTACGGCCATACTACGAGAGAGGCTGTGCACTGGGCTTTGGGACAACTACAGGCGTTTCCGAAAAGTCTCCCCCCAAATAGGAGGGCTGACAAGTCAGTCACTCCCGGGGGGGGGGGGGGGGGGCAAACGGCAAAGTCAGCTGAATTGCCCTTCTCCTCTTACCCTTGTTCTGCCCTCGTGCCCTTGAGCCGGCTACCTAGCTCGCAGGTGCTTCAAGCACCCTTCAGTCAGTCGGTTATTTGCCCAGCATCCATGGCTTGCCAGCAACTGTGTTAAGCACTAGGCATATAAGCAATGAGAGAAAAACATTCACCTTGACCTGGTGAAACGCATCTGTTCATCCGACAGTATTTATTCATCCAAAACGGCCTGTTATATGCCAAGCCCTATTCCACACATGTGGACAACAGCCACAACCATAATCCCCGTGGGTAATAAATTGACTACCAGACAATGCTAAAAAGCCTCAAAGAAAATGGTAAGGTAAAAAGATGGAAAGTGACAATGGAGGTGTTGCAAGCATTAAACAGGATGAAAAAGGATTCCCTGTGAAGGTGACATTTGAGAGAAGACCAGAAGGAAGTCAAGGGCCAAGCCAAGCTGAAGGAGCATTCTAGATAAAGCGATCCCGATCCGTAAGGGCAAAAACCCTGAGGCACAGCAGGCTGGAGGGTGCTGAGAGATGGGAGCCAGCCCCCCACCCCCACCCCACCGAGCAGAGCAAGCTGACGGTTCTGGTGAAGTGTGTACTCTCTGTCACCTGTGTCCATAGGACAACAGTGACACTGTTTTGTAGAAGATGCATTGTCACGTGCTAACTTTTCAGAGACCAGATATGTCCTAGCATGCATTTCAGATTTGTTGAAATGCAGTAGTACAGGTTGAGTATTCCTAATCTTAAAATCTGAAATGCTCAGAAAGTTCCAGGGCTGGTGAGATGGTTCATAGAGCAAAGCACCTACACCAAGCTTGACTAACAACCTGAATTTGATCGCTGGGCCCTACTTGCATGGTAAGAGACAGCTCCTGTGGGTTGTCCTCTGATCCTTATCTGCATATACCAAATAAATAAAGTAATAGTTGAACATGAACTCTCAATGATTTCAATTTTTCAGATTAGAGACATTCAACCAATAAAGTTTATACAAATACCAATAAAGTTTTACACATCCAGACAACTTTGAAATGTGCAGCATCTCTGGTCCCAGAGCATTTTGGATAATGAGTATTCATCCTCTCTCTCCTGGAGCTGTGATTTACCCTTGCTCTTTGGTTAAATTAATTTTACTCTTTGGGGTTGTTTTAAGAAACTTACAAACCAGGCATGGTGACTCACACCTTTAATCCCAGCCCTCAGGGGCAGAGGCAGGTGGATCTCTGTGAGTTCAAAGTCAGACTGGTCTATGGATCGAGTTCCAGGACAGCCAGGGCTACACAGAGAAACCCTGTCTAAGAAAGAAGAAAGAAAGAAAGAAAGAAAGAAGAAAGAAAGAAAGAAAGAAAGAAAGAAAGAAAGAAAGAAAGAAAGAAAGATAGATGCAGTTTTTCCAAACAATAAGAGTCATTTGAGACACAGGTCCATTCATGGAGGTTATTCAACATTACAAGTTCTGAGGAATGATAAGCAGTGATCCCAGAGACAAGGACATGGGACAGGGATGATGGCAGGCAGTCTAGGTCTACCGACAGATACAGAGATCCAGCGTGCCCAGCAAGGGGGAGGGAGGGAGAGAGACAGGGAATTACAGACTAGGAACAGTGAGAGCACTTCATTCAACACCTACAGCTCATGTTGAAATAGGACAGAAGAAGGGAAGCAATGTTCAGGCCTGTTCATGGAAGGTTCTGAATACATCTAGGCTTTTCCTTAAGGAAAGGAAGAAGGGAAAGGAGAAGGGGATTCACCGTCTGGAGTACCGACCTGGCACATGGCTCTACGCGGGAGCAAGGGACACAGGGGTGTGATAAGGGAGAACTTGGACCTTTCTAGCTGCAGCTGTAGCCAGCTGTGATATGTGTTAGATTAAGACAGAATGGACAGAGTTGCTGGCCCAAGACATAAAAGGTCCAGATGGAGAGCATATAAAACAAGAGACGTAAGACTTAGCCACAGCCATGTCTCCATGACAGTTAAGAGAGGAAACACTGGGGCTACTGCCAGAGGGAGGAGATGTTCATATTCTGTTTGTAACTAGGATTTTCCCTTTGCTGTTTCTTGCCAGACCTAGACATGACACAGATTGCTTTTCAGTTTCTGGCTGTTAGATGGAGTGGCTCTGTCCTCCAACAGGCTAGACTTGAGACCAGACACCATTGTATCCCTCAAGAAGCTCACAGTCCAGTAAGCAAATAAGGTACACAGTGACCACTTTAGAGCAAGGTAAGATGTGACAAAGATAGGTGAGGATTATCCATCCCCATGGGAACAGAGATATGAACAGATCTCCCATCCCCATGGGAACAGAGATGTGAACAGATCCCCCATCCCCATGGGAACAGAGAGATGAACAGATCCCCCATCCCCATGGGAACAGAGAGATGAACAGATCCCCCATCCCCATGGGAACAGAGAGATGAACAGATCCCCCATCCCCCATGGGAACATGGACTATTTCTGCCTTCAATGGGGAGAAAGACACCAGAACACCTTAAGTAGAAGTTCTCCGAGCCCAGCAAAGAACTGGCCAAGTAAGAAGTCATAAAAGGTTTAGTGTCATGGTGGGGAAGGGAAGCTATCTAGTGAGGGCAGCAGAGTGGGCCCTAGGGAAGGGGATACCCTGCTTCAGGGCAGGGGAGCCACAGTGGAGGCAGATGGCAAGAGCCTGAGATGCTAGGCTCCAGAGCTTATACCTTAGTCAGTAAAGAGGAGGCTGTTTCCACGGGAGCAGAAATCTTGGTGAGGTTTTCAGGGGAGTGGAGAAAATGAGACAGGGTCTTCCTGCATAGCCCATGATGACGCAGAACGCACTGTGTAATCTAACCTAGGCTGGCACCAATCATAGCAATTCTCCTGCCTCGGTTTCCAGGGTGCTAAAACTACAGATATGAGTTACCATGGCATTTTGTTTGATGAGTCCTTGTTTGGTAAATAGACAAACCAAACCCTTATGTTGATTTACATTTAAGATCTGTCCTCTACTAGCTAATGACTGAGAAAATCACATCTCTGTAAATCTTATCTATAAAACTGAAATGATCCAAGTAACTCCCAGATGGGACTGTTTTAAGAATTGAGTTGATACATGTCAATCATTTAGATGTACACTTGACATACAGTAAGTGCTCAATCAATCTTATTATATATTATATGATAATCACAACCCTCTTAACCCATAAACCCTTGTATTTCATTTTAGTATTCTTAACCGGGGCTTTGGGACTTCCTTGTGTGTTAAGTTTATTGTTTAAAGAGTCAAGTGTTAGTTCAAGAAGCTAGGGAGGCAGAAGACTCCATCTCCATCTCCGAGCAGTGACTTCAGGCCCTGGGCTGAACTTCTGTCATTATTCTGGGGCACACATCTAGACTTCTTTTTGCAAGAAGCAGCTGTTGCTCCCCAAGTCATCCATTTCACACCAGCATGCCTTCCAGTTCAATACACAAATCCTTTCCTGCAGCCAGGTGAGTTCTAAACTCAGGTGTCTGCAGAAAGCTAAGCCTTGTTTCCACCCTCACTGGGCTCAGCACTGAAGGTCCAGTGACGCAGATGAGCAACCACAGGATGATACCCCTGCTCAGAGCAGCGGGGGAGTGGAGTGCCAAGAGAAGAGGCTGGAGGGGTGAGTAAGGGATTTACCCTCTAATGGGGAACCAAAACCTATCCTTTTAAGCCATGGTACCCTTTAGGGCCCTAGGATATGTTTAAAATAACTCAGAGTCCTCATTTTTGAGAAATGAAAGGGAGGCTGGAGAGATGCCTCAGGGGTCGAGAGAACTTGCTGCTCTTGCAGAGGACCTGGGTTTGGTTCCAAGCACACACACACACACACACACACACACACACACACACACACACACACATGCTAGCAGCTCACAACCATCTGTAACTCCAGTTCCCGAGGACCTGATGCCTTCTGGCTTCCAGAGGAACCCAGCACATACATGACACCCACACATACATGCAGGAAGACATCCATATGCACAAAATAGAAGTAAGATATAAAATGTTTGTTTAAAATGGAAAGGATTTCTTTTCTCTCTCTCTCTTTTTTTTAATAAGGAGCAGTTTCTACAGAGGCCATAAGACCCAAGACCCTAGACATCACAAGATTGTGAGGCCTATGTTGCTCACTTCCTCCAAGAATGGAAGGAATTTAAAATAAAATGTATATGTGGTTTCTCTTGCTTCTAATGCCCCTGAGAAAATACTAGATATAACTGAGAAGGTGCATTTCAGGGCCCTTCCTATATCTCACTGGCCTGGCCCTGAGAAAAGTACTTAATACAGCTTTGTGGGTACCTTGTAGAAAGAACTGCCTGGGAGGGTGAAAAGATACAGTTGAATTAGCAATGAGGGCAGTGGGAAGTGATCGGAGAATTCCAATCAAAGAATTATGGAGAATTATCTCACTGTATAGAATGGACTGAGGAGGGTGAGGCCCAAGGAGGGTGCTGCAGAAATGCAGGCCATCTTGGTTTCCCTTTCCTCTGATATCTCCACCCATGTCTCTAAAAATCTTCCCAGGTTTCAGCCTCAAGGCTGGAGATGGCAGGCAGGCAGAGCAAGACCCTGGTAACGCCCACCAGGAGCAGCTGCCAGTTTTCAGGTGGGTGAGTCTCAATTTAGTCCTCACAGAGGGCCTCCACAGAAGCCTAGCAACTCAATATTTGTTGACTTGAACTTAACTTCTGGTTGACGTTTCCACTCCCCCAGGTTCTAGCTAATTATCCTCTAAGTCCTCCAGTGGGAGGAGACAGCATAGCCTGTCCCTTCTTTTGAAGTCTTCAAGGGTCATTTTGTCTTGATAATATCTCTGATGCCTCTGGGATTCTCCAGTCAGAGCAGAGACATGGGCACCCCCCTCTCTCTCCACATTGACACTCTGAGCCCAACTAATTTTTACTGTATCTCTAGCTCCCTGGTTCTTTGTTTGTTTTTTGTTTTGGTTTATTTGTTTGTTTTGTCAAGCCCTGTGGGGTAGGGACTAGGACTAGTTAGGGAAATGTTAGTGATTTTCAACCAGCTTCAAGCCCCATGTCCATCACCCCCTAGCTCTTAGCTTTAGTACACCCAAGGTGTCCAAGTGTCTACCAAAGATGTCAAGGTATCTACCCAAGACAGATAAAAGCACATGTCCTCACAAATATTTCCATTTAAATATTTATAGCATCGTTATTCTTAATAGTCAAAAGTGGAAACAGCCTAAATGTCTATCAGTTGGTGAAAAGATAAACAAGTTTGGTACAACAGAACGTTCTTCCTCGGTGAGAAAAACCAGGAGAATGCTGTTATGTGCTACCACACCAAGGAACCTGGAGGATACTGTGACAAGTGAAAAAAAGCCAATTACAGAGGCTACACAGTCTATGGCTCTAGTTATATGAAGTGTCCAGAAAAGGCAAGCCCAAAGAGACCAAAAGTAGATTCCTGACACCAAGGGATTAAAAATACTAAGTGGCGATATGGCACAAAGTTCCACTCTAGGGGGATAGAAATACTCTCAACTAGATTGTGGTGCAGGTTATATCATTCTGTAAGTGTCCTAAAATTTGTCATATAAATTCTATTGGAGATGCATTGGGGATTGAACCCAGGGCCTCTCAGACACCATATGAGGGCTCTACCACTGAGCTGCATCCCCAGCCTCATAAATCATGTCTTAATAAAATTGTTCAAAACAAAAGCTGGATCTGGCAGAAGAGGCTCAATAAATCCTAGATGCTGTCACATAATTCTTTCTCGAGCACATAAAAAGGAAAGAGATTTTGTACTTAAATTTTCATTGTAAAGTACTATCTCTTTTGAAAGGTCATTAAGAAGTATATTATAAAAATACATACATATCCGAACAAGGATATTAGCACATCAGCAATAAATGTCATCACCTGAAACAACCAGCACTCCCTTTCATTTGCCAACACACGTCTGTTTTAGAAGATCTGATTAATGCATCTGGAACTAGAGGAATCCAGCATCCATTTAAAAGCAACAGGCACAATCTTAATGCCGCTTTTCATTCCAGAGTGCCATGTAAGTGTCTGACAACAGATGCTCTGTGTATACTAACCCAACCATGTTTATCATTTCCTCACAATGGCTGCCTGAGCCATCATTTTGATCTTCACTCCATTCAGGAAACAACCTGGATTGTCTCTAATATGCTGAGCATGATGGTCTCTGGGGTTCTGAACATGAGTTAGGCAAAATCCATATCCTTGGAGGTCTCAGAAGACAGCAAGGGAGGAATAAAAGTATAAAGCAATCACTTATGCAATAGGTGAGATGACATATGGATTTGATCTCTTCCAGTGTCAAGCAAGGCTTGCAAAGGATACTGGAGAGGAGCCTTGGCAAGCAGACAAGATGAGGGCGAGAAAGAGGGCATTTCCACCATGCAGAGATGCAGAAGTACAAATCCATCGGTTGCTAATGTAGCCGTTCTGTACAAGGAACCACTAGTTTTATTGAGAGAAGACATATCATAGGGAAGCTGGTGACCTCCCCAGAGTTGGACAGTAACCGGAAAGCTGAATGTCAAGAGTTCTGAGCTTTGGAAAGACTGGTCAGGACTTTCCTTGAGGCTGATTTTGATAAGCAGAGCTCTCTTTCGACCTACACTGTACATCACCTCTTCCCTGCTCCAAATTTCTTGTCATCTCCACTGCTACTAAATGGATGAAAACTGAATTCTAGAAAGATCACTCCGGCAGGTAATGAGGTGGGGAAGCACAGGTGGATAAGGAGACAGGAAGTCCGTCACATGACACAGTTCCCAGGTGTGAGCCAAGGCAAGGTGGGGAGGGTGGAGGAGAACTGTGCTGGCTTGAACAGTGGCCACTGGTGATGCCAAGCGGAGCGGGCAGGAAGGGAGGAGAGAGTCGAGGAGCCGTGTAGTTGAGAATGCAGAAAGGGCAGAGGAAGAGAGAACAAGCGCCTAAGAGCACCTGAGCAGACATCTGCTGGGTGGGTCCGAGGGTCCCAAGCATTCAAGTACACACAGGTGACACAGGGAATTCACCCAGAATCTCTGTTCTAACCAACTCCACGTGATACCAATGCTGACTGATACAGCACCCGTTTGAGTAACACAAGACATGCTTTAGCTTAACCAAGGAATTTCTTTACAATGAAGTTCCTGGACTTGGGCGGCTTTTGAGAAGCTTTTCCTGTCGCCTCACAAGAACAAACCCAGGGTGGTTTCTTCTTTCCCCCTACAGGACAATGTAGTTCCCCACCATGACTGTGGGCCATGCAATGCTGATCTTCCCCTCCCCATGTCTGTTGTTTTAGCCAATGCACACCACAGGAGCCACTGTGAGAACAGTGTTAAAGCCGGGTGCCTTTAATCCCAGCACTCAGGAGGCAGGGACAGGCCATCTCTGAGATCAGCCTGGTCTACACAGGGAGTTCTCTGGGCAGCCGGAGCTACAAAGTGAGACCCAGTCTAAGGAGGAAGGGAGGGAAGGAGGGAGGGAGGGAGGGAGGATCATGTCAAGATCCAGCCCTATTTTGTCCCTTTCCATGGGGGAAGCATGTCCTATATTCCTAACTCCAGGGTAAGGAACTCCTAACCTCCAGCCAGAGTCCTAAAAAAGAACAAGACTGCAGCTGTATACAGACGGATCTGTAGCTAGCAACAGAGTTGCCCTAGAGAAGGAATCAAAATGAACCACTAGATAGGACTATTGTTTTCAACTCCTGAAACTCTGGAGTCATTTGCTACCACAGTACAGTCAGCCAAAGCAGACTAATGAAAGAAGAGACACAGTGTGGTCAAAAATGAATCTTTTAATGAAAAGTCTTGAGCTGTCAGACATTGTTTTTACGAAAACCAAGGAGCTATACAATACGGTTGTGGTATTATTATAACTGTTTTGGTTATCTGAATGCACGTTATGAGGAGCGCTTAAAGAATATCAGCCTTGGCCTGATGGCTCAGGCTACAGCATCCTTCCGGTGGACTGGAGTCGCAGCCCCACGCTTCTTAACTTGAGTTACGGACATCAGTGGTTAAGCGCTGAATGCTTTATGGGTTTCTGCAGAGATGGGTGGATGTGGTTCATACCAGCTTGTGAGAGCTAATTACTAAATTTTCAGGAATTTTGTGAGCTACGGTTAAACACAGTCATTATTTTTAAATCAAATTACAAAAGTTACAATTAAATGCCATTAAAAATCAATTGTTGACACAGGCATGGTTGAACATTCCATGGTTCCAGCGTGCATGGATTTCATTTACCACCATTTAGCTAAATAACACTAATTTGTCTATAACACAGATTCATTTTTAGTTGTCACAGCATAATAAGTGTCAATGGCTACATAAGTAAACTTTGTTAACCCTTCAGTCTACAAATCACTAATACACATGCCTCATGAACAGTGGCCAGTCACATTATGCTTTCAAAGACTTTCAGTGACTAATCATTGCTCATCTGTCATTCAGTCCACACAGACAGCAAAGTGTGTAGTTGGGTTACCTTTCAGTCTTCCAGAGCAACAAGCCTACATAACATTTTACAAAAGCGGATAATCAGGAGCTGGGGAGGTGGCTCAGTAGTAAGAGCACTTGCTGTGGAGGACATGAGTTCAAACCCCCAGTAACCACATAAAAGCTGGGCAAAGTTGTGTATACCTACAATTCCAGCATTGGAAGTGGGGTAGGGGATGGAGAGAGGAAGAGCCAAAATGGTAAGTTTCAGGATCAGTGAGAAACCTTATATACAGAAATAAAGTAGGGGGAGGGGGAGGGGAGGGAGGCCTCTGCCTTTACAAGGGCCTGTGCACCCCACACACATGTACACATGAGAGACAGAGAGAGAGAGAGACAGAGACAGAGACAGAGAGAGACAGAGAGAGGGGAGACTTGTCTAACAAAGATGAAGGGAGGCAAAGAATGAAAAGGGATAACAGAACCAATGACATTGGACCACAAGGTAAATGGACTCAAAGAACTAGTAGCTGATGGTGGGAATGTTGGCATGTACTGTTCATATTATTCAGATAAATCTGGGGGACTTAGGAAGGACAAATTTATCAACATACACCAGCAAAGTGGTTCACACACACACACACACACACACACACACACACACACACAAAGATATCCTAGGGAGGAAGCAATATGGAGGGAAGTCATGTTGAAAGAACTCCCAGACAACCCTGATAACAAAAGCACTAGCACAAAATGCAGGAAACTCATCCACACTTAGTCAGGAGCATGCCCATTTGCCAAGGACGGGAAAGGTGTCACCTATGGAGGAGAGTTATTGGGTAGACCACTCTTCACTGTGGCAATGTTTTACACATGAACTTCACCTTGCTCTTCTTCCATTTCTCTAATGATGGGAGACTTTTTAATACCTTCATGCAAAAGCTTAAAGGCCATGAAACAATTGTAATTTTCCTCTATTGGTTACAACGTTGTGGGGACTAATTGCACGCAACACTTTCTGCTTCCTAGTTGGGCTACACATTCTATTATCTCCATGCTCGACATTATTTCTGTCTATTGGATCTCTATTAAATGCTGTGTCTCTCTTCATGTCCAATGATATCAGGCAAGCGGCTTGAAATGGTGCCTGATGGAAGTATTTACCCTACGAACTGGCAAACACTTGAACAGGCTGCTTTGTTGACTGTCTAGAATTAAGTGTGTTGATAAACCTGACATATGCCTGTAATTTCAGCCCTTAGGAGGCTGGAGCAAGAGGTGTGTGAATTCAAGCCCAGTCTAGACTACACAGCAAGAACTTAGACAGCTAGATAGGTAGGTGATAGATTATAGAAGGATGGACAGATAGAAGATGAACAGACAGACAGACAGACAGACAGACAGAAAAAAAAGTGTTGGTGAAACCATTAATGCAAATTCAATTTAGGAGGTCTCCTTAGCAGCTGCACATTGTGAACAGGAAGAAATAAGGCAGGCATGTTTTAGTACCTGACAACCATCAGAACAAAGAACTCACTCATGTCATTTAGGAATGAGATGTTACACTGTGACTTTGTTTCACTTCAGCCTTTTGGGGGCGGGGCACAAACATTTATGCCCTAACTATACCAGTTCATCAATAACATTTAAACCAGATCTGTTGAAGCAGCTAGTAAGGAAATCCTCAGAGCTCATTTTTTTTTTAAATTATGGCTGGATTATAGTCTTAGGCTACACACACATACACGAGTTTGGCAAAATGCAACCTCCTTTGATTCCAGCCTATGAGAACCAATATGGAATTTATGAAGTGTAAGTACTCACTATGTGCTAAGCATTCTCTATATTGTTTTATAGAAAAGCAGAAAGTGCATATGCACACACCTTCCTGCCCTTCCCGGTGGGTCAGTAAAAACTACTCAACACAGAAGACATAGTCAGAAAGTATGTCTAAAGGGGCAAAACTATACAACTGTTTTTTCTGTTACTATGAATCAACTGCGGTGTCTCTGGGCCTTTTCATTCTTCTTAAAGAAATGTTAAAAACTGGGGGTGAGGCGAAAGGAGATAATCTAGGTTTTGATAAATGATTCTTTTCTCCTTCCAAAGCTGTCAAATCCTAGGTTTTATTACCTTTGCTGGAGACAAATTAATCTATGTATTTCTGGCTCTGTGGCAGGTTTATGGTGGAAGAGGGATGAGTAAACACAGGATGTCTTCCTTCAATATACTTGGAGTACTGTCAGTTTTTAAAACTTTATTTGTACAAAAAAAAAAAAAAAACCCTCACATTGGACTATAATGCCCATAGGACACCAGATATACGGCCCTCAGTTCTGCTTTGTTTTAGACAAACTTTTAGAGAACTCTTCCTCCCCCTACTGGCCAGTATGGAGCATCGCATTATATTGAACAGAATGACCAAACACCAAACACGCCCAGACTGGTGCAACTTTCGTGGTTTTGGCTATGCATTTTTAAACTATGCTTTGAATTCGTTGCCAACATTTGTCTTATTGAAAAACTAGAAGGCGCTGCTCGTGGGTCTGCCGTGCCGTGTACTTGCTGACCCTGGGACCTAGACTTTTCTCTCCACCCTGCCATCCTGTCGGCGGCGTCTCTTTCCTCACGTCATCAGCCCAGTCAGCTCAGTTACTGTTGCTCGAGTTTGTAACCCCCAGCTCCTCCACTTAACAGAGTAAACTGAAGCCCAAACTTGCTCAAAATCATACTCAATAACCAAAATGGCGAGACAGATTAAATGTAGGCCTCCAAATTCCATTCAACAGATCGCTGTTAAACTCACTCCCTTAAAAATGTATTTCTATGTATGAGCATTTTGCCTGCATGTCTATCTATGCACCACCTGCATACAGCGTCTTCAGAAGCCAGAAAAAGGAGTCAGTTCTCCTGGAAGAGTTTCAGACAGTTGTGAACCACTGCCATGTGGGTGCTGGGAATTGACCCAGGGTCTCTGCAAGAGCAACCAGTGCTCTTAACCACTGAGCCATCTCTGCAGCCCCAAATTTATTTATTTATTTACTTAGCAAATATTCTGGTACCTACTGAAGTCTGGCATAAAGCGAATGTCAAAGATAGAGATAAAAATGGTTCAATACAGAGTTTCCAGTCAGTGAGACTGACTGGATAAAGGGATGAGGGGCCACAGTGCTGCCTTAAAATAGTGTTATTTGTAAAAGGAGAAGGTGGGGCTGGAGACATGGCTCATCAGTTAAGAGTCTTGTAGAGGACTCAGGTTCCCTTCCCAGCACCAACATGGCAGCTCACAACCATCTGGAACTGTAGTTCAGGGGACATGTCACCTTCTTCTAGCCTCCACAGAGTACTAGGCATGCACATGGTGCACATACATGCATACAAGCAAAACAATCACATACATACCAAAAAAAAAAAAAAAGCAAGTTCTTTGTATTCTCTGTCTTTAATGGTTAGAACAAAAGCAATCACTTTAAATTGAGAGCATGGGCATTAAAAATGTTGGAGGTTTGTAAACCATGCAAAAACCTTGTTATAAACTGGAAGTAGAAAACAGTAGAAACTGGGCCAGCAAGATGGCTCACTGGGTAAAGGCACTTGCCATGCAAGCCTGGTGACCCAAGTCTGGTCCTCAGAGCCAATGTAAAGGTGCAAGGAGTGGACAACTCCACAAAGCTGTTCTGACGGTTACGTGTGCACTGTGGCACATGCTTTTGTGAAGCATGAATCTATTTAGTCTTAACAATAAAAACCCAGAGCCAGATACAGACGCCATCTGGTCTGAGATTTTGTAGAGGTAACAAGTCTCTGGTGGCTGTTGCTCTGCCTCTCTGATCTATCAGCTTCCACCCTAACATCTGACTCTGGGTTTCTATTTAATAAGACTAATTAGAATCACGCTTCACTCGTGTGTGTACACATGCATACAAGCAACATATGTAGACACACACACACACACACACACACACACCAATGAAGGGAAAAAAAGAAACCTAAAATTGCCTGCATGTATAACTATTGAAAACTTTGTCTGTAAATTTTTAAAAACCTGTTTCTCTGAACTTCCCAGCCATATTGCAATATATATTTTTTCCTAGGGTGGAAAATATATTATTTTTTACTTCCTATGACTATACTTATCATATATACGCATAGGGTCAATAAGATAGGACAATGTCATCACAAACGGCACAAAAACCTACAAAGCATGGACCAGAGGCCTAATATAAAAGTATAAAAGCCCTGGGATACAGAAAAATGCATTTAAAACTTCACAATCGAGAAACATCTTTGGGGGCTGGAGAGATGGCTCAGTGGTTAAGAGCACTGCCTGCTCTTCCAGAGGTCCTGAGTTCAACTCCCAGCAACCACATGGTGGCTCACAACCATCTCTAGTGGGATCTGATGCCCTCTTCTGGCATAAAGTTGTACATGCAGATAAATTACTCATATACACAAATAAATAATAAAATCTTTAAAAAAAAAAAAAGTCTTAGGAAACACAAAGCAAAAACCACAAAGGAAGAAAATGGTGGAAGTTGGGCTTTATTATCCAAACGCAAAACTTTGACTCTTCCGAACACTGTGTTAAACTAAAAGGAAGCTGGTATAGTGGTACACGGCAAGGGGGTCTGGAGTCCCAGGCCAGCTTGGGCTACAGAGAGTTTGTTCGGGTCAGCTTGGATAAGGAGGCCATCTTTGGAAAAAGAAGACGTGTTATTCACAATACAAACCTCTTGACCCAAGACTGGCACTCATGCCTCTCCCTGTCTTGTGTGGCCTTCAACACCCCTAGAGGGTCTTCAGACCTGTAGCTTTTTGCCATGGGCCAACCAGATTAAATTTCCAAAACCCAGATTGGGTTGTGTTTGCCTAAATTCCTTTTCTAGCTTCTCGGTGTCTGGAATTAAGTCTACTCCATGCCTATCCCTACAGTGGCTTCATCTGTCTCCAGCACCCCACCCAGGCACCGAGCTCTGACATCACTGCCCACCATCCTTGTTTTGTTTACATTAAAAGCTCATATTCGAGTTAAGCTGCTGTGCTGTTTTCCCCTTGTGTGGCTAGTATTCTGTTCACCTCCAATGCCACCTTGCTGGGCACTGACTTGGTCTCCCCACCATGGTGTGGTAAGGCAATGGGCCTTCTGCTTTGTCCAATGACAAATGCCCAGCATTTGGAACACAGGTATTTCCTATTCTGAATGAGTCGTGGCAGACTTACGATGTGGGTACTGGTTTAGACGTGTACTCAAAGACATTTCTGTGCTGTTACCCTTTAAGGCCTTCAGACAAAAACTTCTGCGGCCCTAGATCCACTTAAATAGCTCAGTACTCCTTGGTATTCCCTGAAGCTAAGGATACTTCCAGGAAAATCACAAACTCTAGATTTCATCTAAATATAGGATCAGTGTTTGAACCTTAGTGACAGTTTTTTGTTGTTGCTGCTGTTTGTTTTAAGAACCTAACCTCACAATAACAACTAAAGCCAAAGAAAAGTGTGTGCTATGCTAGGTTAGAAGACAATAGAATGCTCACATACCGCACGTGCAAACCAATTCCAGGACTTTGGAATATGGTGTGGTAGTGTCTAAAGAAGTGACATATGTATATCCCTATGATCTATTCATTCTATTTCCACATACATACTGCATCTACATATGTTCTCCAAAAGATGAACAGTAACATCCACAGCAACACTATTCCAAATACCTAAAAAAGGCAAACTTCTCCAAAGGACCATCAACAAAACCAGTATACACACAAAAGAATGCTGTAGAAACATGGGTTTAAATGCAATTATGTATAATTTGGAAGACTCTCACCAACAAAATGTTGAAAGAAGCAAACACTAAAATACCCATTACACTTCAGTTGAAAGCTTGTGGAGAAATATATTTCACGGGTGTGTTTTAGCTTAGCTCTGGATTTGACCCTAAGCACCAAGACAGAAGTCCTGAGTCACAGCTCTGCTCTAATGGAATGTTTCCCACACACCTTCCCACAGTTCCACATCCAAAGTTAAGGCCTTGAGAATAAGGTGGCATTTGAGAACACTGACTGAAGCTGGCTCAGGTCAACTAGCATTCTTTCAAAGTCTCATGTTGCACTTTCCAAAAATCTGTGTGACTTCCCTAGTCTCCATCCATGAATGGCAAACAGAAATACTGCCCTTAAAAATATTTAAGAAACTCAAATTTTCCAGAAAAATGGGTCATGGCTATGCTGTGGTTTCAGGTATTTCTGGCACACTGTGCCAGGCTAGGCTGAAAAGGTGACTAGTCGGGGTCAGCCCAGCTCTACCTCAGGTTCACACACACAAGCAGTTGGACTTTGGGCAAGTTACACAAACATGTTGTACTATGTTCTCGTTCACCTAACAAAATTCCTAACACAAGGTGGCTCTCTGCATCAAATGAAATGTCAATGCTCAAGTAATTTGGTAATGCCAACCATTCCCATCTCTGCCCTTATGAAATACTGAAGTGGAAAAAAAGTCAGCAAGCTGTTTGCTGCAATATATATATTTTAATTCAAAGTGAATCAACAGTAATACACCATAAATTCTTATTTTGACACTCACCAAAATAGTCACCTGGAAAACCCGCTTTTTGTGACAAAGTACAGAAGGCTTGGTCACATTTAAATCACTGAGAACTAGAGAGAAATACTATCGCAAACTGTAATAGACATTACATCCATAAAAATTTTCCCAGTCCTTATTGTAATATTGCACAGTGCAATTGCTACATGGCAAACTAGTGTAGCATAGAAGTAAAGCAAAAACAAACCAAAGAGAAAAGCCACAAGGGTAAAACTGTTCAACAGTTAACAGTTCAAACTAAGTCATTGGATCTAGAAGGGGATCATTAAAATGAATCTTCCTACACCTTGCAGTGTATGATTTAACTTTTACAGAACACAAGCCAAGTTTAAAATTAGCAGTAGAAATATTAAAATGAAAAGGTTTTGCTAATAGAGTAACATATTTAATACCCTGAAGAAACCTAAATATCAAAATAATTGATTAAAAATTCACTTGCAAATTAGCACACAAATATGCAACTTGGAAATCATGCAGTGTTTTATTTAAGAAAACATTAAAACAAAACTATTAAAATAGTTTTAAAAGGGTAAAATCCAGATTCTTCTGCCAATATGCTAAAATTGGACTTCAGGGGGATTCTGAAGTTTTAAATTTTGAAACATATAAAAAGCCCATGATTGCAATTAATTAAGAGCAGTGTATTTACTGTGACATGCCTTTAAAAAGCATTACTGTGGTATGAAAATGTTGACTGTTACCATCTACTGTCCATTTAACAAGGCTGCTCCAGTCATGAACTTAACACAGAAAATACATCATTTCTGGGCAGTAAGCACAGCTTACGGGCCACTTCCGTGCCTGTTGGGACACAATCTTTGTACTTGGTGTTTCTGAAACACCCATCACCAGCACTAAATCTTTTCCAAGGAGTGAGCAGACTTCAGTAACTTGCTGGACCATGTAACTCAAATGAGAAGAGCAGCAGTTACTTAAACAGTGACTCCACAAATGTGTCATCTGTAAATAGTCTAAATTAATCTCGGTCTACTCCTCTTTGTAATGTGTGTTTTATATATTTTTATTTGTATAAAATGCATAGAATCAATTACTAAAAACACTGAAACTTGTGGGGGAATCAAGTCCTTCATTTTCAGTGACTAAAAATGTGCTGCTGGTTTTTACCTTATGATCTAATACTGTAATTTTTTAAAATCAACTTCAGGCACGTTTATGTCTTAGATGATTATTAAATAAAACACTGCTTATGTCAATGGAGTAAAGAAAAATGTATCGTTAGCTTATCGTCAGCACTGTACTAGAGCTGTACTTGTGGTATGCAACTTGCTTAGTAAAGAAATGCTGTCGATCCAAAACATTTGGAGTTTTACACTCAAATGTTTTGTACTGTTTATTCCAGTAAATGCTGTAAGATTATATTCCAGACTTTTAAGGAAAAAAAGTTAAGTCAAGCCTGCAAGATACAGCTTTCTCAAGTGTCTACAATGCCAGTATGAAAATAAAAAATTAAGTTACATTGATACATCCAAGTTTTTATATGCAGTGATGAGCACAAACATTAATAGAGATAAAATACTGATGCAAATAACACACCCCAAAATAACATAGGCAATTGTTTCCATCATTTACAATACAGTAGTTACAATGACACTCCAAACAGAAAAGCAAAGTAAAAAAATCAAAACCCCAGCTTCTATCTCGTGTAATTAGACTTATACAGAAATCAGAAGGCTAAATAACAACTAGTTAATCACCTAATTTCACAGCTATCTGAAGTGGCAATCGTTATATAGCAGCTTATCTATGATACATTCAAGATAAATGATACAATTTATTACTTGCCTGGAAGCTAAAACACAGCCTTGGTTTAATACCTTTCCTTAAATTCCACCTCTACACTACAATATACTTGAGGTCTATGCAAAAAGTAGCTACCTTTTATATAAGAAATGGATGATTAAGTCTTTGGTGCTGTAAAAGCAACTTCATTTAAACATCACCACCATCACCACCAAGGGGAAGGGGGAGGGAAAAACCCAATACACACTTCCTAAGAGAAAAAGCATGTAATTTCTGTCCCTGACGGAATGTATTAAATAAGCAAACACCACCAACAAGCAAAAAACGAGTACTACAATGTAAAAATACTTAAAATAACCAAAACCAAAAACCTTCTCACATGCATAAATGAAAAATTGCACACAAAGAACTCACATCTTTTCAAGCTTCAATAGTAAATATTCTGCTACTATGTATTAAATACTGCATGGTCTGCCCAAGCTAAGATGAAATCACATCATGAATCAATGAGCATTTTGCATTTTCTTTCATTATCTACTCAAGTCATGCCTACTGCACTTCTAAACATTTTATGAAGTCCAATTATACAGCAAACACTCCCAAAATAAACTTAGGTTGTATTGCAGTTTCACTTAATAGTATATAAAATGCTGTGCTGTGACAGATATCAACTACCCATTAGTTACTGAATCAAGTTTTCTTAAGCACTACTAACTGCTTGCTTTTCTTGAAGCTAGATCATTCTGAAAAAAATCAGACAGCAGAATTCAGCTGTAGCAAACATGCTGCCCTCTTACTAAGGAAAAAGCAGCTGCTATCTGAAATCATACCACACAAAGCCAAAAGGAACAGTACTCTACTGAAACGAAACTGAAGAGTAGGTCTGAATTTTAAGTGCTGCAGTCCTCAACATTTACAGATAGGTAATAACTTGAACAACCTCAAATATTTAAGGCACTATGTGTGGGAACGGTTTACAATGCAGCTGAGATTATTAGAACAACATTAAGAGGCAAGTCTAGGCAACATTTTGCCCATGCAAAAGACACATGCAAATGTAAAGAACAATAGCTCAATTGCTTAGGTTAAGTGCCCCAACATGTACACACTAAGACACAGACAATACAATTCACTCGTATGCTGTAATTCTGACACATGTGCATCTGTTGCTCTAAAGTCTAGACACAGAATGGCTTCCCAAATGTGGACGTGTCTTGCACTAGTTAGAAGGCAATTTTATAAAAAATAGCAGGAGCAAAACTGGACTTCTGCTCCCATAAGTCACCTGTCTAGAGTTACTACGTAAGAAGATACATGACCAAAGACAAGTTATACCAAATGTGCAAAACACATTAAAAGTGAGAGTTCTTTTAAAGCTCAAAGTTGTTTAAATTGCACCCAAGTCTACATGATTCAAAAATAATTTTCTTGTGCCATGGCTAATATTTATTAAATACCATGTTTTTATTTTTAATCAAACGTTTATATCATTGAGCTTCCTCAATATACTGGTTTTGAGTTTTCACATATATGGATACTGGCTGAGTTTTGTTGGACTCAATGGAAATCCAGTATACGCAGGTGATGCTGCAATGTAAGAATGTGGAGGGAAGATTGGTTTGTACTGAGTCTGATGAATGGTTGGGGATGGTAACAGACGGGGATTTATGCCCACTGGGACTTGGTGAACTATGCCACTGGGATGGGAGATATTGTAAGTTGGATGCTGTAACATAGGTCTTGAGGTACACGGAGAGGCTAAGAGGTGGGCCACTGGTGCAGCACTACTGAGGGTAGCTGATGATGGGTATGGAAGGAGAGTAGGCTGTCCTCCGAGGTGCGTATTTCCAGCCAGATGGGCATGTACTGCGGTGTGGTTGGGACTTCCGTGAGAAAGAGTGAATGGATTACTGGTAACACTGGTAGGAATATACGCTTGCTGTCTTCGATGCCCAAAGTTTCCATTCCACTCTTGATGCCCGGTTCCAAAATGCTGAACCTGATCACAAAGAAAATCATGACTGAACAGCACATTCTATGAGATCAAAGTAAAGACCAGAGCGACTGTGACTGGCAGCTCACAATGAACCTCTCAGAGTCTAGTTTACTAAGGAAAAGGAAACACATTAATACTTTCCTACTTCTTACAAGTTGTTACCACTTCCAGCTAGCACTGTTATCTGTTATTAATCCCTACAATTTATATATAGCACTTAATGTAAAGCAATTCATGCATACCATTTTATTAAATTCCAAAAGAATCCCATGACATAATTATTCCCAATATCCTGCTCAACAGACACTCATCCCACACCACATACCACACACATACACAAAATCAAAAACTAAAACAATAAGGTAAAAGGAAATAACCACTAAGCATAAATCCCACAAGCCTACAAATGCACACAGGAACACACCTGGCTGAAGTTCAAATGCTGCTGCTGGAATGCTGATGTGGGTTTCTGCTGACGAGCACCCGAGGCAGAAGGCTGGTTCAGCTTTCCAGGGGCAGGCTGTCCTTTTATTAATGGCTGGCATGTAGAATCTGGCAACAATATCCACCACACACATACAAATTACAGAGTTGTGGTTTCTGCTTCTCTAATGAAAATTAGACATGTGCTTACAGATTTTACACAACAGTGATTGAAGAGCCTTAATTTAAAAGGTAAAGAGAAAGTCATGCGGATGACATGTGAAGAGTTGTTTTTGGTTTTGTTTTCTGTGTAATAGATACGACAGGGTCACGATGAGAATCCAAAGATGACCTTTGACGATCTAAATTCAGGCCACTAAAGGACAGTCAGGGAACTCAGTTTACCTGTGCTTGCCATGTGCTCATCGACACTCAATCCACTTTCTATTCCCACTGGTGGCTCCACAGCAGTGCCAACAGCTGGCTTGGCTTCTGGGCCAGCACAAGTCCCCAGCTCCGTGTTTGGATGAGTGTCCTCCACAAAGCTGCTCTCTGCGAATGGACTGTCATGCCCCGAGGAGTTGGATGTTGGGGAGCCATCCACAGTCTCACACCCACTTTCTTGTTCATCATCTGACATACTACAAGAAAACACGGTTATATTTTTAAAAGTCTCTAGCACACTAATGACATGCTCAGTTATTTTATATATATTTTGTCCTTGGCCAATGTTATTTTTTTCCCCACAGTATTTCCAGAGTCTAATCAGGCAGATAATCCAAATTCTTCCACTTCAGGAATACCCTTTGGGTACTTAACTATTTCTCCTTTCCTTCACATTTGCTCCATCATAATAGTTCATAAACTTCTTCTTTATAATTCTTTAAGATAAGAAGTACTGTTCTAGATCCTAGGAAGATATCTCAATTGGTAAAATGAGAACTTGCGTTTGGATCCCAGCACCCACATAAAAACCTGAGCACACACAGCAAGGCAGAGGCAGAGGCAGAAGAGCCCTGGAGCTTGCTGCCCAGCTAGTCTATCAAATAGGTGAGGATCCAGGTCCAGTACGAGATCCAAAAACATGGTGGAGAACAACTAAAGAAGACAGCCAGCATTGGCCTCGGGTCTCCAGAGGCACATGCACAAATGTTTACGCACGCACAAATACATACACATAAGCATAAAAAACAGAAACAAACAAAATGTTGTTCTAGATAACCTGGACGAGATGTACAAACACATGAACTAGGGACTTGCATATTCAGATCCAACTGTAAGGTTAAGTGTCCTCCTGAAAGGGCTTTCAACCCCAAGTCCTGAATCCCACTGTTCCCACCGCCTCAGCCCTCACAAGACCCCACTCCCTGGGATTTCCACATCACTGTCTGTTTTAATCATTCATTTCAGTCTCAACAATGTGAGGCATCTCTTCTTATATGTATACTTTCTTTTTACTCTTAAACCTACATGCATATGTCCATGTTTATGACCATTTTATGTGTGTATTTTTATGTAGCTGCTTTGTGTACATTTTTGTATGTGTTGACTTTAAGCAACACAATAAGCAACCTATAAGAAGATGCATTTCATTAAAGAAAGCCTGTTTACGTCTTCTGCAGAGTTTTGGCTAGTAAGTACTCCAACCACAGCTCCTGACTAAAAGGAAGGAAAACGTACCAAACAACTTTAAAGTCCAGTATGGTAGCACACTCCTTTAGTACCAGCACTTGGGAGGCAGAAGCAGGTGGATCTCTGAGTTCGAGGCCAGCCTGACCTACAAAGTGAGGGCCAAGACAGCCAGGACTACACAGAGAAACTATGTCTCAAAAAACAAACAAACAAAAAAAAAAAAACAAAACAAAAAAACAAAAAACCCACTAACTTTAAAATCCTTTTCAAATATTGTCACCAATTTTTATAATATAAAATCAAAATATTTCATAAAAAATTGTTATGGCTGCCAAGTGTGATCTCATACCTTTAACCTAGCACTTGGCAGGCAGAGGCAGGAGGATCTCTGTGAGTTTGAGGCCAGCCTGGTCTACTGAGCGAGACCCAGGACAGGCAGCACATCGAGGGCTGTTACACAGAGAAATCCTCTCTCCAATACACCTCCCTGCAAAAAAAACTGTTGTGGCTTATCTCTCAATATGTTAGCACATTGTGCTGGTCAGGAAACGCTCTTTCAGGCACTGCATGCCCCCACAAGGAATACCAAAGGAGGCAGACAAATCAGTTACTAACGGTTGAGAGAAAAATCAGAGCGGCTGCTCTGTGAGTGGGCCAAGTGCTTCTTCATGCAAAAATGTACTAGTACTTTAATTTTAAATGAAAGGTTTTGTTTGTTTATTTGAGATAGGGTCTCACTATGTAACCCTGGAAGGCCTTGATCTCACAGAGATCCCCTGCTTCTGCCTCCCAAATTCTGAGATTAAAGGCATGCACCACCACAAACTGGAGCTATTTTAATGGAAAAATTGGAGCTATTTTAATGGGAAAAAAAATGAATACTAAAACCATAAGCTTACAAAACTGTGTAGTTCAAAGCCTGTGTGAAAAAGAGCAATCACTGTCTGGCAGACACTCACTTACACATGACACAAGAAATGAGGCTTTTAGCAGACTCAACTTTTACAACAAGCTACTATTAAAATTCCTTTACCTGTTCGGTCTCTTGCAAGGGGACGGGCTGGACCGGCCAGAGGAGCTGGTGCTCAGAGTGCTATCAGGACTGCTGAGTGAACACATCCGATCAATATTCAAAGTGCTTTGGCAAGCTTCACAATCTAGACTACCTTTACACCTAGTGAGGAGGGAGGGAGGCGTGGGTCAAGAGTGAGAAGACATCCTCAAACCAGCCAAACTTTACAGTGCCGAAAGGCAGGAAACAGTTCAGAAGGAGCTCCCTGGACCCAAACTTAGAAATTCAGATAGAGGGCTACAATTATATTATGGACACTGACAG
Source organism: Peromyscus eremicus (assembly GCF_949786415.1). NCBI lineage: Eukaryota > Metazoa > Chordata > Mammalia > Rodentia > Cricetidae > Peromyscus > Peromyscus eremicus. The sequence continues at coordinate 79,248,514 of NC_081419.1, forward strand.
AGAGTATGCCCCCAAAAGGTGATCCGTGTACTTCAGAGGGTGACCACTACTTGTGAAGGCTGAGCATCCGGCACTTACTCTCTGAGTGAATGTCTGGGTGAGGTCTCTTCGTCATCGGTGTCACTGCTAATGGTGATCACACTCACGGCAGGACTTGGGGAGTCGGCGATGATGATGGTTTGCCGCTGTTTGTCTGAAACAGAAGTGTCCTGTCTGACAGACGCTTCCTGGCAGTTCCGTGCCTCTCCTTCTGAGGTATGATTGTCCTGTGTTTCTACACAACTTACTTCCTCAACATCTTTCCCATTGATTATCTTTGGAGAAATAAATGCTGAATGTGGGATATTGGTATTCTGCAATGAATTACTCCTGCAACCAAAGAAATAATTTGTAATCTCTATAATCAAAATAGAGAAATGATATTTCTTGAAGATATTTTGTAAAACCAAACAAAGCAAACTTTCACGAGTTCATGGATGTAACACACTGATACCAAGAGTTTTGTGAATTATAAAACATTATTTCTAAAATATTGTTGTAGTTTACATTTACATACTTTTTGTATGTGAGATATCCGAATGTCTACAGTTGCTATATTACAGGTAGATAATAATCAAAGGGCAATAAAGACAATCTTACCAACTGAAAGCATTTATTTCCTCTCTTCCTGGCTCCCATTCCATTAGTTTTACCAAAATACCTCTGAGAAATTAAGAAGGGAGCCGGCTTAGTGTTTGTATAAAGGCTACAGAAGAGGTCATTTTTGAACACAACAGAGTGACCCTTTAGTGTACATGCAAATTTTATTTCAAAGCCTAATTTCAAATTGCAGAGGAAAGTTAAGGTACACTAATACCAACCTGTTCTGGCACAGCTTGTTTTTCTTGGTAGTGGCAGGCTGAGGCCAGACAACATGTGCAATGCCCACGCTGATAGGCTGAGGGGCCGATAATGTTATCTGATTGGTTAGAAGAGGTTGTGGCATCACCGAGTTGTAATGACTGCTGTGTGGAATCATTTTCCTGTGGAGCAAGTTTAGAAAATTGAATCCTTTTTACTGTGATCTGTTTTGCATATAATTCACAGGGACGTTCTGCTTTGGACTCACCCCCAGTCTCCAAGCCTCTGTGACCCAGCCAATCCTTCTGAAGTGAGTGTTGCAGCAGCAGGAGCCATGGGTGTTACCTGCTGCCAGGCAGGTATCAGCATCTGCTGTGTTCTCCCAGACCAGGTCTGCTGCATCCAAAAACAACCCAATAAAACAAAGGTACAAATAACACGTCCCAAATTCACAACAGTTAAGGAACAACCAGTAATTACTGCCTCCCCACACATCACTCTCACTACTTCCCAGAAGTCCGAACGGACACACGAGTTGTATTTATGTTAAAAAAGGAGAGCACGCATGGACAGGAAGACTCAGTTATGACCAACCTGTGACAGGACTCCAGGTCGGATCTGCAGCGGCTGCACAGCTGGGGCCTGAGTCACAAGTGGGACTGTATTGTCTACCCGTATGGAGTAACTGGTGGGTTTACCATGCGCTGCAGGGATACCTGGGAAAGACAACAGTCATTCACTAGAAAAAAAAGCTGTCTTGCATAACTTATAAAATTACTTTAAATGTATGAAAGGTTTAAATTCTGATTCAGATTATGCCTGTTTCTACATAAAAATAACCAAGTAATCTATTAGTGAAGATGGGTGTTTCCTATCTGTTTTGTGATATTTTTTTCCTCAAATACTGATGCCAAATTACTTTATCTTTTTTTAAAATGTGCTTCAAAGCAGAATCCTTTCTTCTTCCTGCAACTTCTCATTTCCATCTCAAGTTTGCTACTGTGGCCTTATTTCCCTCTCCATTTTTCTACTGTGACCAGGGCCTAGAAAGATGTGATGAGGCTCAAGATCTTCATAATAACCTGGTAAAGAAACGTGCTTCTTTTACACAAACTCTTCCCTATGCCTATACCATTTCTTCAAAACTGTCGGGACCTCACACACTTCTCACCAAAAGGGGGTGTATATTTCACAATTAATGGACAGATACTGGGGGGTTTCTGAATCACATAGATTTATATACTTGCTACCATATTTCAGCCTCCACAGGAGTAGCAAAAACCACTCTACTGCCTAATCTGACGATCCAACAATGCCTTACCCCATATAAAATGATGGACTGGTGTTCCTGGTAGAGAGCTGCTAGCACTACAGCACAAATGTTACCACTTTTATAAATTGGTTCAAAAAATAAATAAATAAAATGACATAGGAAGGACTGATGACCATTTAATTATGTCACTGTTAATATTTTCACTGTTATCACAAGCCACTCTGTAAATATCTCTTTTTGTTGCTGTTGTTTGTTTTTCAAGACAGGGTTTCTCTGTGTAGCCCTGGCTGTCCTGGAACTCACTCTGTAGACCAGGCTGGCCTCAAACTCACAGATCCTCTAGTCTCTGTCTCCTGAGTGCTGGGATTATAGGTGTGGCCACCACCACCCAAATAACTACTCTTACAATACTGAATTTAAGTATTAAGCAGTGTCACACCCAACTTGGGAGCTTTGAGATAAAAATTCTGGAACATGCCCCAAGATCAGGGAAAAAAACAAACAAACCTATAATCAATTCTCTATATCATATTCCAAACTTTATAGCAATCAATTTCATTATAGACTGGTACATCACTTAATGATGTGATACCTTCTAAGAAATGCATCATTGGACAAATCTGTCTGCTATGTGAATAGTTTAGAGTATACTTACACAAACTAAGATAGGATCCTATCACTATGCAATGTAATCTCAACAGCTAAAATTCAGCCCAATGGCACAGGGCTGTGTAATGTAGAATTTTTTCTTTCTTCTTTCTTTCTTTTTTCTTTCTTTCTTTTTTTCTTTCTTTTTTTTTTTTTAGTGAAAGTGATGTTAAGTGTTTCTCTTTAGTCATAAGGAATAAAATGCTGCAGTTGTTAGTTTTTTTCGATTAAAAAAATCCTAATTTTTTTATTTCATAACTCTATTGTTAAGTGCTAGTCATAAAGAAGACATTATTGTTTCCTGTTTATTTTCCACAGACATTTAGTTTACTGTCAATGTGCTCTATTTTCTGTGTCCACAAAGGGCCCCATCAGCAGTGCTCACTTCTCTGTATCTCCTCTCTTCCTATCACCTTTTTGATCAAAATCAATAGTTGGTTAAGATCTTAATTTTTTAGAGTTAAGTTAGCAAAAATGATTAGAATTGTTTTAATACTTGAAAACTAGGTACAAAGGTTAATTAAGAGTTGGGTGTAGTGGCACACATCTGAAATCCCAGCATTTGTGTGGTGGAAGCAGTATGATTTCAAGCTTAAGGCTGCCCTGGGCTACAGAATCAGATGATGTCTCCAAAATGAAGAGTAAATCAAAGAGACAAACAAAAGGACCAACACTGAGTTTCTAGAGATGCTAAGACCATGTCTTGGGCAAACACTACATTTAAGCCATTCATATATTTGCTAACAAATATACAAAGTTATTCCATAACAATTTTAAGTTAAATAAAAAGATAAAAGATTTGTCTTATCACACTGAAATATATCTCCTAAGTCTCTTACGTCATTAATATATGACAGGCTCTGAAAAACACAGCTATTCCAATGCAGGTGGGTGACCCTCACATGGCTTCGACACAGGAGAAAAGACTGGTCAGAACCAAAAAAATCTGCTTGCCGACATAGACTATAAGAATATCTAAGCAAGAAGTCAAAGTATACCGCTCACTTTCTCTAGTACATGCACCAAGAGTATAATATAGTATAAAATATTAGCACTCATTGAATCTAAAATGGAAGACATAGTATTTTTCAACTTTCTCATGCTTGAAATTTTTTTATTTTTATTTTTTGACTGTTTGAAATTCTTTTTTTTTTTTCTTTTTTTTTTTTAAATTTTCTGGAGCTGAGGACCGAACCCAGGTCCTTGTGCTTGCTAGGCAAGTGCTCTACCACTGAGCTAAATCCCCAACCCCAAAGCCTACTTCTTTTGTTTGTTTGTTTGTTTTTGTTCTTCGAGACAGGGTTTCTCTGTCTAGCTTTGTGCCTTTCCTGGATATCACTCTGTAGTAGACCAGGCTGGCCTCGAACTCATAGAGATCCACCTGGCTCTGCCTCCCGAGTTCTGGGATTAAAGGCGTGTGCCACCACCGCCTGGCTTTTTTTTTTTTTTTCTCTTTTCTGGAGCTGAGGACCAAACCCAGGGCCTTGTGCTTGCTAGGCAAACACTCTACCACTGAGCTAAATCCCCAACCCCTGAAATTCTTATAGTTAAAAACAAGCAAAAGTTTCTGGTGGTGGCACGTCTTTAGTCCCAGCACTTGGGAGGCAGAGGAAGGTGGAGCCTGAGTTCGAGGTCAGCCTGGTCTACAGAGCAAGTTCCGGGATAGCCAGGGCTACACAGAGAAATCCTGTCTCAAAAACAAATGAACAAATAAACAAAAAAACCAAGCAAATGCACAGTATCTCTAAGAATGCTATCAACTTAAGCATTTTGTTTAATGCTTATGCTATCAATATAAGCAAATGCTATCAATATAAGCATTTCTGTTACCAGAGAGAAAGTTGTTATAAACACCTCCTGTAGTGATAGGCATGTGACAACACTTAGGAACAGCCACTCAACAATGACATCTTAAGACTTCTATCCTCTTAAGATTGCATTATTGGAGTTATGGATGTAGCGTTATGATAGAGAGACTGCCTAGCATTTGTGCACCATGCCTTGAGTTCAATCTAAGGGGTGCAGGGGATGGGGGTTGATATATTGATTAACAGCCATCTTAGGTTGTGTGAGTATACTCTGATGCTCACAATGACCACATCACCTAGTGACATTATTTCTCAGACTGTATCTGTCTTTTAGAAATCATGACTATAGATACACTTACTGAAAGAAGAGCTACATGAGAAAATAACTAGCTAAAACTGCTTCCCATCTGCTATTACTAGTCAATTAATTCAACATAAATATTCTTGGTGTTTTGTTGAACTATGTGTGGGAAATGTTAAAATAAACTTTTTAAGAAATTACTCAATATTAAGACAAATTAAATTTTTCAAATAATCTTCTGAATCTACAAATCAGAAATAGAAATGACCATAATATCACCTCTCTAGTCTATTTTCCTTTATAAATGCTAAAAAAGGTTAAATCTCATTGGCTTTCTAAATAGCAAAATCACAAGTGTATTTCCAGGTGACTGATGCAACATCAATCACTGTCACTAAAACTGTACAGCACTGCGGCAAAGCTGGGTACAGATTTGGAGGCTTCTCTGTGGTCAGCCTGCTGCTTTCAGGTGGCACAGCCCAGGGTGTGGTGGTGCATGACTTTAATCCCAGCATTCTGGATGCAGAGGCAGCTGGATGGTGAGGTGAGCACCAGGTCATCCTGGCTACATAATGAGAACTTATCTTTAAAAAAAAAAAAAAGAAAGAAAGAAAGAAAGAGAAAAAACACCTAAATTATATTCTAAATGAAAACATACCTTGAATAGCTGGGGGACAGATAATCAGGGTCTGATGAAAAGCATCACCACAAGCAAACTGTGCAGTCCCCGCCTGCAGAGGTATCCCATGGTGCACAACTGAGTGAGCAGATGTGGTTAATGCCTGAAACAATCAGTGGACTCCACATTATACAGGGCAGTCTTCCAGTCGCTACGAATACACTATAAATCCACACTTACAATCATAATTCCACAATAAAAACGAACCCAGAAAATGAACAAAAAGCAGCCTGATCAACTTAAATTGGGTTCAGTGAACTCTATTTTTGATAGAGTTTTGGTCCTAACAGCAGAGAAGGAAGGTTTGAGAGAATGAACTCAAAAGGTACATTCTACTTGGTTTAGCTATAACAGAATAGACACACTAAATGCTCACCCTCACTGCATCCGCTGCTCACATGATGCTTCTGCATCTCAAAGCAAAGCGAGACTCAGAAGGCAAGAGTACTAACAACTGTAAACTCTCACCTGGTTTCTCAGTGTCCCGATTTTGGTCAGGTTTGCCGTGAGAGCAGCAGTGTTGTTTGACGCGACCGGCCGTAAGAGTGACATTTTACTGTGGTTATTTGTTTCACATGAACTTGGGTGGGACTTACAAATATCCATAATATGAAAACAGGACTTTACACTGCACAAGAAGAAGAGGAAAGTATTGTAACGTTATTTAAAATGTTTAAGATTACTCTACAAAAGAAAAATTATTTGGAAAAGAATAAATTCTATGAATTGCACTTTATTTCTTATAGTTTTTCTAACAGAAATTTCTATAAGAAAAATATTAAAGCAAATATACATGATGCTGGTAAGATTTTTAAGAGAGCAAGGCAGTACTATACACTTTTTGATTGGTATATAATAATTTAATGATCTCTACTTTATATAATTTGTCCTAAATTTTAGTAGACAAATGATATTAATGATACCAAGAATGTCATTAGGATGTTATTTTCAAAGTGGTTATTTATGGAAATCCACAGAATATCTTCAGTGTTTAAGGGAAGTATACCTGGGTTTTATAAAATACTAATACAAGGGCATTTCACAATAATGAATATTGATTCATTCACATAATGACTTTCATTACTGTTTTTAAAATAGTAGTTAAGTTGCTTTAAGTTGGGGGAGTGTTTATTACTCTTTTAAGTGATGAGTTTCCCTGTGGCATTTGCACACGTAGGAATCGTTATGCTTCATTTTTATTCCTTGCCCTCCTGCTCTCTCCCATGCCCCTTCCTCTTACTCGCCTCTTGCTGGTCCATTCCTCCCCCAGAACAGTCTTTTCTTCTGCTCTGATGTCACGTGGTTCTATTACCTTTGCCAATCCAGAAAGACCACGAAAACATTACAAATTTTACTTAAGGCAGCCGACAAGGCCTTCAGAATGACAAGGCCTTCCTAACCCATAAAACCCCACTTTCCTTCTAGAACTCAGAGGAGCAAGAGAAGAAAGAAATCAGAAGATACATAAGGAAAACAGACAACAGAGTTAGAGGTCTCAAAAGGACAGGACCCAGAGAGGGCCAGCAAAAACAGAAACGGGACTGACTTCAGAGTGACCTCCAACCTGCGTCTCCGCACCCTCACTGCTCCAGCAGGAACACTCCCACTTTCAGTGTGACACTTGGGGTCAGGAGTGGAACCAGCCTTTCAAACTGTGTTCTAACTCTACTCTGCCATATACTAGTCTAGGCAACCTCAGCCAGGTTAGCTCTGTCTCTTTAGACTTGGTTTATTAATGTTTAGTGAAGACACTGATTTTCTATATCCCTACCATTATTTAAAAAAAAAAAAAACATGAAAGGTTATAAAGTGACATACTGGTTGCTGTGAGGGAAATCTAGAAGATGCTTCATGTTAACGAACGGGTGGTTCAGCGTCTCAATTGGAGTAATTCTTAAATCTGCATCAATCAGCAACATTTTCTTCAACAGACTAACAAATTCTCTTCTATCAGCTTTCTCAGCCAAAAGATCACTTCCTTCCAAATCCATCACTGTGTTCACCTATGATATCAAAGTTTCAAGCCATCAAATAAAGATAAGCCATAGAAAGAAGGGTTTGTTAAAATTTAACATCTTAAAAAAATTCCAAGCAACTAGTTATTTGACACAAAAAGAATTGAAATTCAAAAACCTACAAAATCTTTTGAGGTAACAAACAGGATTCAAAGTGGGAAATTTAAGAAAAAAACTTGTTGGGCGGTGGTGGCACACACCTTTAATACCAGCACTCAGGAGGCAGAGGCAGGAAGATTTCTGTTGAGTTTGAGGCCAGCCTGCTGTACAGAGCGGGTTCCAGGACATCCAGGAGTACACAGAGAAATCCTGTCTCAAAAAAACAAAAAACAAAAACAAAAAACAAAAACAAAAACCCACTTTATTATTACTGTGAATGAGTGAGTGTGTCTATGTGAATGTTTGTCTATATCTCTGTGTGAGTGTGTGTGTATAACTGTGTTGAGTGTGTGTATCTCTGTGTATGTGTAAGCCTCTGTGTGTGTTTGTCTTGAGTGTGTGGGGTGGTGTGTGTGTGTGTGTGTGTGTGTGTGTGTGTGTGTGTGTCCATCTTTATGGACTAGGTTCTTCCCTTCCCTTTAAATGTGTTCCAGAGAGAGAACTCAGGTCACCAGGCTTACATGGCCGATGCTTTTTCCCACTGAGCCATCTCACCAGCCCAAATGTTATTGACTAAACACAGACCAATTCCTACTACGACAGGAAAAGAAGTCTTCCTGTTCATTTTCCTCTTGAAGACAAAACAAAAACAAACAAACAAACAAAAACTTTAGAAAAGCAAATTTAAAATTTGATAAAGACAAATACAATTTAACTTGAAAGTTTGAAAATTTTGAATTCTGTTTGAAACACTTCAAAAGTATGCATTTAGAAAATGAGTGACAGCCAGCACACCTTTAATCCCAACACTCAGAAGGCAGAGGCAGGTGATCTCTAAGTTCAAGGCCAACCTGGTCTACAAAGTGAGTTCTAGGACAGCCAAGGCTACACAGAGAAACCCTGTCTTGAAAATGAGTGATGTGTTTGAATCCTTGGCCCTCCAGGATCATCTTCAGCACACAAGATTAACAAGGTGACTGCAATACTCACATGCGCTATATCGTCCAGACTGTTGAATATGTACTTTCTGGCTTCTTTAGACTTCATTCCTGTCTCTACCTCATGCTCTTCCAGTGTCTTATATATCAAAGAGAAAATAACATATTACTTGCCATATCCCAATTTCTATGCCTTTAAGCCTGACACATTTAGTCTAATACTGAGTACAGTAGTTTCAAAAAGAGTAACAAGCAGAAATGTACTTTATAATAGAAATAAATGAATAGATATGAAGCCAGGAATGGTGGATTCAGGAGGCCGACATAGGAAGATCAAGTTGGAGACCGCACTGGGCTACATAAAACCCTGCTGTGCTGGTTAGTTTGTCAATTTGACACAGCTAGGGTTATCTTGGAAAAGGGAACCTCAGTTGAGGAACTGTCTCCATCAGAATGGCCCCATGGGCAAGTCTGTGGGACGTTTTCTTGATTGATGGCTGATGTAGGAGGGGCCATCCTGCTGTAGGAGGGCCCAGCTCACTGGTGCAATGCCACACGCACCTTCACATGTGGTCCTAGGTGACTAAGGAAGCACGTGGAAAGGCTTTCGCACAGAGGGATCCAGGTTGTTTCCCAGAACCCACACAGTAGCTAACAAGAACTATAACTCCAGTTCCAGAGGATCTGACACCCTCTAGAGGCACCAGGCACACATGTGTATACATACATACATACATGCAGGCAAAACACACATAAAAATTTTAAAAATCTAAAACAACTTTTTAATTTGAAGGTGTGGGGCGGGGGGGAATGGGAGCATGCCAGTAAGCAGCACTCCTCCATGGTTTCTGCTTGAGTTCCTGCTCTGACTTTCCTCAATGATGGACTATGATCAGGTTGTGAAAACCAAATAAAACCTTTCCTCTCCAAGTTGCTATTGGTTATGGTGTTTATTTCAGCAACAGTAAACCAAACTAAGAAACCTATCTCAACCCTATAAAAGAAACCAAAGCTGGTAAAGGTAGAAGACAGATTCAGACCCTGTCCTATAGTACTTATAAATATATATATATATATATGTATGTATGTATATATTTAATGACTTACCTTTAATCTCCAACCAGAATGAGACATATCTGTTTCTCTGCAAAAAAATCTTGTGGATTTTGTACCCACATTTAACAATTGTTCTCCTGGTAAACCTTGAGTCTGAGAAATGTATCGAATCTGAAAAATAATTTTTAAAAAATTTATTCTTTCATATGACAGGCATTAATCGAACATTTTATCAGTGACTATACTAGATCTCAGGTTAAGATGAAAAAGATACTATCTATGCCCTCAATAAATTCACATTTATTGAGGAATCTGCAGTGTTTTAAGTACACAGTAAATGTACACTGTAAGGAAAAACAGGGAAAGATACCTAAAACAATTATAGTCAAGAGTTGCCCGAGAAAAGCGTGATCTATATTAAAGTTACATGTAAATTATTAATGTAGTGTAAATATTAAAGTTCTATATAAATCAAGAGAGGAAATCATGTTCAAAGCCTGGGGTATTTAAAAACTAACGCAGATTGAGAAAAGCCCTCTCCAGGTGCTAGACCGATGCTATTGGGTTGAGAGTGGAGTCCAGAAGGTAGCCATTACAGAAAGAGGACAGGAGTACAGAGCAGGTCTGCTTGTGCCCTTTTATTTAATCCTTTCTCAAGGCTGCTTTGCAGTATCATTACCCACTAGGCATGTGGGAGTGACCCACTGCTAATGGCCTCTGAAAGCAGCCTGCCTGCCTGTGTTAGTTTCGCTTTCTTTTTGTTTTTTGTTTTTTTAACATGTGTCTCTGGATGTGGTGTGGTGTGGTGTATAGATGCTTGTCTGCATTGTGTGGGAGCATGTGTGGTGTGGGGGAAGTACATGTTCATCTATGTTTGCAGGTATAAAACCTTATCCTTGGTTGGATAAGGCTGCATGTTTCCCACAATTGCTCTCCATTCATTCACTGCGGCAGGGCCTCTTAGTTGAACTCAGAGTTGGCAGATATGGCTCCTGTCCTATTCTTCTGAATTTGGGATTATGCCTACCCAACTTCATGGACTCTGGGGATCCAAACTCCTGTCCTCACACACACAAGTGCAGCAAGGCCACTGAGCCCTTTCCTATAATCCAGATCCCTATCTGAAAACAGAGAACAGTAAGTATCACAGAGGTTATGAGAGGAATGTGAAGGGTTATAACCATAGTTTCTGGGCCAGAAAGATACTCGGGAAATAAATTAGAAATATTACTATTGCCCACTGCCAGTGTAAGGTTAAAAAATAGTAATAATGTACTTTTAAGATAATATACCAAGGCTAAGGATATAATTCAGTGGTAGAACACAGTTCAAACCTGAGCATGATGGCACACAACTATAATCTTAGCACTTGTGAGATAGAACCAGGAAAACCAGGAGTTCAAGGTCATCCTCAGCTGTCATTCTAAGCTACCTGAGACCCTGTTTCAAATAAACGAAAAAGGACCCAATAGTACCTAATGCATTGAGGCAACAGATAACTGGAAAAAGGAACAGATAAAAGAGAGAAGTACATTCTACTAGTGACTACTACATCCCAAATTAGGTGACCACAATCCAAGAAGACAGATGAAATCTATGAAAATCAAACACTAACTCTTGTAAAAACACTTCTCTTCACTGGGTAGCCACAGCACTCAGGAAGATGAGGCAAGAGCACGTATTTCTTTAGGTTTGGGAACCGCACGGGCCACCTAGTGAATTCCAGGCCATCCTGGGCTATAGCGTGAAATTCTATCTCAAAAGGGGAAAAAAACTCCTAAGATTAAGAACAAAATAAGGATGCACATCTCTACTCCTATTTATTTGTATGTATGTATTTTTAAAAATAACTATTTTAAAAACTGAATGAAAACTACAATTATTGGTGCCCTGTGATAATGACTTTCTTCAGTTCCTTTGGAAGAACACTCTGAAAATATTGTTCCTTTAAACCAGATAACACCTGTTCCAAGTTTGGTTTGGTCCCCCCTACTCTTTTGTCTTAAAGGAAAAAAAAAAAATTACAAGATTTAGAGAAACCAGGTTTGGGTCAGGCTTTTGTCTTTAAATTACCATTGTAACCTAATGAGTCTATTCATTTGGAGGTGGGGGATGCCAATTTCTCTCCTTGATATAAAAGAGGGAGCACAGTAACTCACCTTTAAATTTCTGTTAGTACTAACATGAACTGCTTAAGACAGAGTACACCAGCAAGTCAACTTGGAACTGCCACTAGATGGTGTCCTGTTCCACAGGACTATATATGTCATAAACTAACCCAGGAAGCTACAAGCACGTTTCTAGCAGCTGGCCGGTGAAGGTGCTTTGGCAGCTTGGAATTACGGGACTCTGGTTAAATTGCCAAATCCTTCAGAACTAGCAATAGTCTATCAGCTCCATCTAAGTCCGAAGTTGACTAAAAACTAAAAACATACCATAAGAGAAGATGCATAGAAATTTGTACATAAACTGTCTTTTAGAGGAATCCAGAATATAAAGGAGGCAAACTAGACAATTTAGAAAACCTGATCTAAAAGAGCAAGGGTCACTGGTACAAAGTCACTGTAAATGATGAGATTAATGTCAATGATATAATCTTGTGTTAATAATAATTAATACTGAATCATCTCAGAAACATTTAAGTCATCCCAATTAATTACTTCTCACATCCTTTTTTAAAAATATTGGTTTTTGTGCTCGCTTCGGCAGTACATATACTAAAATTGGAACAATACAGAGATTAGCATGGCCCCTGCGCAAGGATGACATGCAAATTCGTGAAGCATTCCATATTTAAAAAAAAAAATTGGTTTTATTTTGAATTATGTGTATTTATGTGACTGTGTGTATAATAAGTGTGTACAGGTGCCCATGGAGGGCAGAAGTAGATATCGGATCCCCTGGAGCTGGAGTTATAGACAGTTGTGAATGACCTGATGTGGGAGCTAGGAACAAAACTCAGGTCCTCTAAAAGAACAGAACATGTCTTAAACCACTGAGTCATCATTTCATCCCCTCACATCCTTTTTGATATAGAAAATCAACAATAAAACTCAGAATTAAGGCCAGGCAGAGTGATGCACACCTTTAATCCCAGCTCTTGGGAGGCAGAGGCAGGTGGATCTCTGTGAGTTAGCCCAGCCTGGTCTATGCAGTGAGTTCCAGGACAGTGAAGGCTATAAAGAGAGACCCTGTCTCAAAAAGGAAAACTGTTAGACAGGCCTGGGCAAAGTGACGCATGCCCTAAGACAGGGGGCTCACAAGGCTCAAGTGAGACTGGAGTACACACTGACAAGCTGCCTCAAACCAACAAAAGCTAAATACTATACTACCTAAATATTATATGATAGAGTGGATGATGAATTATTTTACAAAATTGGTTTCAAGTCTGTAGATTGTAATTGTGGTAATTTAATGAGATGTCCCCCATAAGTTTCTAGCATTTGAATACTTAGTGCCCAGTTGGTGGCTGTTGGGGAGGATTGGGAGGTATGTGGCCTTGCTGGAGGAAGTATGTCAACAGGAATGGGCTTTGAGTTTCAAAAGACTCTTGCTATTTTGCACTAATTCTGCTTCCTGTCTGTGGTTTGAGATGTGAGCTCTCAGCTTCAGCTGCAGCCACCTGCACCTGCTGCCTGCGGCCTGCGGACTCTGCTCCGTCTTCATGGACTCTAACTCTCCGGAACTGTAAGCCCAAATTAATGCCTCCTGTAAGTTGCCTTCTTCGTGTTTTATCACAGCAATAGAAGAGTAAGTAATGCATTGCTGGAGCATTAGAAAAGAGCTTTTAAATCAGATGCTCTATTAAGTGAATTCAAACTCCATAAGATGCTGCGTTTAGACAGCTTCATAAAGTGTTCACATTCTGGGCATGTAGAATCATGCATTACTCTAAGACTATGAATAACTCTTACTTTCTACCAATTCCAATCACTATGACAGTTCTGTTACCTGATCATACTCCAAGGCTCCTGGGTAGAGTGGCCATCCAAGGAATAACTCTGCAATCACACATCCCAATGACCACATGTCTATGGCTTCACAAAATGGCAACCCCAATATAATCTCTGGAGCTCTGAAATTAAAAAAAAAAAAAAAAAAACAAATTAGGTTCCTTTTCACTTAAATTCTCACTTTATTATATTCAGTGGGTTATAATCCATTGCTATAATTATTATGATACCAAATTTTCCCAGAATTGGATACTTGGAACTGCCTCAATATGTATTCATTCACCATGGCCTCCTACTTTCACAGATCTCTGGCGTAACAAGACATTCCAGACTAAGGTTGTTCTTTTCTTTTCCTCCTACAGCCCTAGAGGCAGCCGTTTCCTTTAAGAATACCTGATTATGAAATATATAATGATGTAATAATAAAAATTTAATAAATTTAATCATCAAGTCCAACACAAATGTGACCAAATTATTTCTATTTAGCCATGAGTTTTCTTTAATATATTATTTTTCAAATTTTTTCATACAATATATTTAGATCATATTCTTTTCCCACCTCTAACATTTCCCAGATTATATCCACCCACCCCAATCCTCTCTCTTAAAAAAAAAAAAAAAAAAAAAAAAAAAAAAGCACACAAAGAACCCTGGAGTCTGTTTTGTGTTGATCAACTCTGGACACAGGGCTTGTGGTTGATATACCCAGTGTCACTCCAGTGAAGAAACAAACTTTCCCCCTCCCAGCTGCTATCAGTTGCAAACAGCTTCTGGGGTGGGAATGGACTTTATGTCCCCTTCCCTTTCTCCAAGCTAGGATTGGTCTGACTTATGCTTGCTGTCAGGGTCTCTGAGAGTTCACATGAGCACCAGCCCTGCTGTGTCTGGAAACCAGTCTCCTTGAAGTCATGCACCCCGGCATACATTTTCTGTACATCAGTACACTAAAAGTGGGGAAGCCACATAGTGAAGCACCTCCACTCTAGATGAACCTGACAGAGACACAAGGTTTGTACTAGCTGGCCTTGCAATAGAAAACGAACTTCAAGCCAGGTGTGGTGGCTCACACCTGTAATCCATTACTTGGGAGGCTGAGGCCAGAAGAATGTAAGGAGTTCAGGCCAGCCTCAACTACATACAGAGTTCCAGGTCACTTTGGGCTACAGAGACCCTGTCTCAAAAACCCAAACTTTAAAGCTATGCATTATAAGAATACATTCTGCCGGGCGGTGGTGGCACACGCCTTTAATCCCAGCACTCAGGAGGCAGAGCCAGGTGGATCTCTGTGAGTTCGAGGCCAGCCTGGGCTATAGATTGAGATCCAGGATAGGCTCCAAAACTACACAGAGAAACCCTGTCTCGAAAAACAAACAACAAACAAAAAAAGAATACATTCTTGTTGTAATAACTAAAGTTGTTTCCAACTCCTTTACTAGCTGGGGAAATACACTTTTGTATAAACAATCTTCTATGTACATTTGTGCATTGTACATAGACAAAGAATACATTAAATATGCCAATTCAATGAACAGTCCAACTAAGCCTGAAGTTTTGTTTCTTAAGTACTCAGTTAGAAGTCCAATGTGAAGCCCACAACTCCAAAGGTAAGATTATATGGTAACAAAGCATATATGTAAAATGATGTTTCTTTTTCTGCCCTGTGTTTTTAGTCAAATGTATTAATGTTCATTACAAGCAAGCACTGGTTTTTTTTAAAAAAGTTGAAACACTGGTATAAAAAACACAGCTTAACACTGGAAACTGGCAAGCTGAAAGGAAAGTTTGCCCAGTGAGAGAACAGAACTCTGAATGGACGGGTAGACTGTAGATAGAGTACTGGAAGAGAATGCTCGAAATTCTTCAAATAAGAATGCAGTGAAGTAAGAGTCACTCAGAAAAGATGGCTATTAATGGAACATCTCTTTTTTGTAGCTGTTCCATTTTTACCTACTTGCTTAAGTCAAATGCTCAATTACTAGCTCTAATAGGGAAAGGGTTGTCTTGGTTTAGGAACTCAGTATGTCCAATTGTCTGGAAACAAGTATACCTTTGGCAGACAGGTATCATAGGCTATCATTGGAAATGCCACTAAACTATGAATTTGTATTTGAGGCATATTCATCAAAAAAGTACTGAGCTATGGCTATGGCACAACGCTAGAAAGCTTTCCTAGCAAGCATGAGGTCCTGGGATACAAAGGAGGAAAACTGATCCTTAAATGGCTCCCACTACAGTGATTTTACAAGCAGACATTATAAACAGCTCATCTTCATTTCTTCATGTTGATAAACTAAGCATAATGTTGATATGTTCACTACTTCAGAGTTCAGTGCTCATAAGAACAAAACCCAGGTCTGATGAAGCTTAAGGCAATGAGCAGATAATTTCTTAAGTATAAAAGTGATGATTCTGTCAGTGACATCACTAAGTAAAATTAAAAGGCAAGTCCTGCTGTGTGCTTCTTTTGGGGATAATCCAGAAGTGTGCACCTGCATGATTTCCCTACTTTGAGAGAATAAAGACAACAGAGATACACAGCACCAACTTATAAAAGATAAAGAAATGGTTAATCTCAGTAAACATGAAACTCCTAAACCCTAAGATCTTCTCTAAGACAGAGGTAGATGCGGGAGAGGTTTTCAAAACAAACAATGACAAAAACCAGACCACAACATCCACACCTCAGAGTCCCCAGGAGAATCCTATCTCAGTGAAAGAGCCTCACAGTTGCCTCCAGGCCTCAGCTACCTGCTGTCTCCTGCCATTCTCTTGCATGCTGTGAGCCAACTACATACATTGGCCTAAATACCACATCAAACCTGCTCAAAACCATTACATGTAAGGATACCTAGGAGATGATTCCAGACAGAAGGAGCAAGGCTTGATTGATTCCCTTCTCTTATTTGTCTTTCTGCTTAATGGTCATTTCTATTACAAAGACCCTCTCACAACCTTAAACAAGTTCCACCACCCTGTGGCATTTGCCTTTCCATCTAGATCCTGCTTGGTTGTCCTTTTAGAACACTTCCCAACAGCTAATAAACATGTCTGCTCGCTGTCCCTTTCCCCACGCTCCAGCAGATTATGCATTCGATGAAGACACAGAACTTAGACTTTCTGTTACAATGCTGTGATTTCGGCACATAGAAGAACACTGCTTGGCACACAGCAGGCAATCACTATCTGTGCAATCCATTTTAACAAAGCTTTTGAAACTCAGGAAACCAAATATATGAGTTCAACAAGTAGCAGCCAAGGGACTCTGACACACTAGCCAGCCACCTTGCATTTAAGACAGCGGAACATGGCAGGACTTAGAACAAAAACAAACCCCACTTCCTGAGCATTAACAATGGGTCAGGTGCCTTGGAAATAACTGTTAATGCTCTGTATCATTTAAAGAGAATGTTCTACAAACTGTTGCCGTCTTCTCTATCCCAAGATCAAAAACTCAGGCAAGCAAAACGTTCCACACACAAGAACTGCAGGACCAGGTGCAGCCAACCCTAGAATCATGGAAAGTAAAAGGTCATTGTTCTTGGGGCAAGTTTTAAAGTTGTTTGCTGTGCAAAGGAAGAGAATGCAGTGCCCAGATGATCAAGAAAAGAGTGGAGCTGAGTCTTTTTTAAAGATTTGTTTTGTTTTTAATTATTTGTATTCATGCAGGTCTGTGCAAATGGGAATGTGCATGGAAGTGCAGGTGTCTGAGGAGGCCAGAGACGATAGATTCCCCTGGAGCTGGAGTGGAGGTACAGACAGTTGTGAGCTGTCCAACAAGGGTGTTCTCAATAGCTGAGTGATCTCTCCAGCCTGGTGCTGAGATTTTAAAACTCATTCCTAATCCTCTTTCTCTCATCAAACCAACCTCAAATTATGAAACTGACTCAGAGAAACAGAAAAGCAAGCTAATAGAAAACCTAGAAACTGGCCCAGCAGTTGTTTTTAGTAGCTCTTGTTATATATTTTCATCATATTTTAGAAAATGAAAATATTAACTGACTTAAAAATAAGTCCATAACTTGAACTACCTGCTACATGCTTTTTATGGTTAACTGGTCCATAACTTTGTACAAGCAAAACAAAAAGAATGTAGAAAAAAGAAAAGGATGAAGAGAATCTAGCTGTTCCTCTGGTTTTGACACGTCCATTGGCATCATGGACAAGAGTGGCTATAGTAACCTACAGGAGGCCATGGTGTAGCCTGTATTCACGGACAGATGGTACAGCAGATACCCAGGTTTCTCGTAGTAACCTTTTAACATTCCCCCTAGGCCAGGGATGAGAGGGTGTCCAATAGACTCTTCCCTGAGGTTCCAACCACTTCTTCATAACCTAGTCAGTCATCTTAGAAGTGATAACGTATAAAAAGAAGTCTTTTCCTTTCTCCCTCCCTCCCTCCTCCATGAGATAGGGTTTCTCTGTGTATCCGTGGCTATCCTGGAACTTGCTCTGTAGACCAGGCTGGCCTCGAACTCAAGAAAGCCACCTGCCTCTGCCTCCTGAGCCCTGGGATTAAAGGTGAGCGCCACCACTCCCAACACTAGAAGTTTCCTAAAAATGGACTAGGGGGTATGACTTCTCAGTGGTGCAGGTACTCAGGAGTTGGCCCATATTCCTGTAAGTAACCCAGTAAACTCATTAGATCATCCTGCTGAATTTGACAGAATATTTCTCTTTCCTAAGGCAATCAACAATTCTTTCTTTTATAATTTCATGCACATATACACATATATGTAGATATATAATGTACTTGATCATATTCACCCTTCCTTATTCTCTTGGACTCAAGACAAATTCTTTTTCTCAACACGCCACCTTCCTACTTTTCATTTTGTATAAATTATTTAAAGAAAATATAATTACAAGAGTAACACAAGCTAGGAATGTATTTAATACTTCATAACAAAGCCCTGGGCTCACCCTCAAAACTGCAGAAGCAGGCATAGTAATACTCTCTTGTAATCCCAGCACTTAGGAGGTGGAGGCAGTAGATCAGAATCTAGTCAAGGTTATCCTCCATACCTAGGGACTTGAAGGCCAGACTGGGATATGAGACTCGTCTCCAAAAATAAAAAATAAAAACATATATACAGTAACAGAAATAACCGTAAGTCCTTAACATAATACTATGATTAACATAACACCATAACAGAATACTATAATACACTTACTAGGTGTCCCATAGTCCTTCTAAGAATTTTGGAAATCATTAGCTCATTGATAGTCATACAAATCTTTTTAACAGATGAAGAAACAAGCACAAGAGTAAGTTCCCAGGCACGACCATACAGCAGTCAGAGTGCAGCTGGGGCTCAGATGCGTCTATGATTTTGACCACTGCACGTTACACTACATCATTCCTAGAATTACTAAGACTATAGGACTTTTTACTGGAAGTTACTCCCCTTAGGTCCTATATTCATTGCAGCAGAGTAGGAAAACAGGAACAATGAAAGAGACATGGTAAGAGGTAAGAGGCCTCCCAACTCAGAGTCTAGATAAAGTAAGTCTCTCAAAGGCTGAGATAATCTCAGCACAAAATTTGCCACAGAGACAATATGCCGTTTTTGTTTTTTAATATTCCTTTTCTTAAAAATATATTTCAAATAATAATGCTAAAATGGGCTAAACGTAGTGGCACTCACCTTTAATCCCAGCACTTGGGAGGCAGAGGCAGGTGGATTTCTGTGAGTTTGAGGCCAGCCTGGTCTACAGAGTAAGTTCCAGGACAGCCAGGACTAAACAGAAAAACCCTGTCTCAAAAAACAAGCAAACAAAAGTGTTAAAATGCTTAAAGCAGTCCACATGTAACCTTATGTTCAACCTTACTCTCTTCCTGCTCTGAGGTTTTCTGGGAATCTCACAAGAAAGACCAGGCATACTGTTAACAGCCCAACATGTCCTGACTTCCTTGTAACCTACACACAGTGCAGTTCCTTTGATCCTTCTGACCTAGTTTTCAAGCTTGAGATCCTGTCTAATACCCCCTCAGAAACAATCTCAACATTTCATTTGCTAAAAGTTTCTTAGAAACCTATTAAGTGCTGTAAATTCAGGTCACTAAAATCACATGTAAGGCTACTGTAAAGACTGTGTGACTCTCTTGAGAAGCCCACAATCTCTCGAGTGTGGACTGTCCTGTTCCTAAGTGACCCCTCTCTCTCCACACTTAACACTTGTATCTAAATCTATTTTAAAACATTTTCTTAGCTGAGTGGTGGTGGCACACACCTTTAATCCTAGCACTTGGGAGGCAGAGGCAGGTGGATCTCTATGAGTTCGAGGCCAGCCTGGTCTACAGAGTGAGTTCCAGGACATATAGGACTGTTTCACAGAGAAACCCTGTCTCGAAAAAGAAAAAAAAATTTTTTTTTCCTTCCTTCCAACTCTGCCCCCCTCCTTTGGTCTGGTTTGATTGTGACAGGTCTCACACTACAGTCCGGTCTTAGAACTCAGGCACCCAAGTGCTGGAATTACAGGCATGAGTCACTGTGCCTGACTCAAAAACCTTTCAATTTAGGCTGGAGAGATGACTCAGTAGTTAAGAGCATGTATTGTTCTTAAAGAGGACAGAATTCAAGTCCCAGGACTCACATCAGAAGCTCACAAGAACCTCTAATCCCAACTCTAGGGGATCCAACACTCCTCTAACCTTCTTACACACATACACATAAATATCTTTCAAAATCTTTAAATCTACAGAAAGGTTATAAAATGGTTACACAGCTGTAGCAGGCTTTCTCTTTGGACCACCAAACAGCTCCTATTATTATTAGTTAAGAATGCTCGGCCTTATCTTACGCTTGTCCTACTGGCTCATATAACTTAATTTAACCTGTTTCTCTTCATCTATGTTTTGGCTCGGGGCTTTTTACCTTTCATTCACTCTGTATGTCCTATTTTCCTGCTTCTTCTGTGTCTGGCTGGCTGGTGGCTGCCTGGCTGGCTGGCCCTGGACATTTCCCTCTCTTTCTCCTTCCAGCCTAGATTCCTCCTACTTACTCTGCCCACCAGCCCTGCCTATCCCTCTACTGTCTAGCTATTGGCCGTTCAGCTTTTTATTAGACCAATCAGGTGCCTTAGGCAGGTAAAGCAACACATCTTTATATCATTAAACAAATGCAGCATAAACAAATGTAACACATCTTTGCCTAGTAAACAAATATTCCACAACACACAGTATTCAGAAAATACCCTGAACCAAATTCCTCAAATGTTAACACATTATCCTATTTGTACTATACATCGCTCTCATTTACACACACACAAATACCGATTTGGGGACACTTGAGATTCAAGTTGTAGATAATATGCCTGCCCTTTCACCTCCAAATGCATCATTTAGTTAGTGTATACTTCCTAAACAATTAGGTCTCTTATACAATTGTAATGTATATGTCAAAATCAGGAAATTAACATCAGCATTTAAAGCCAGGGTTACATAGTGAGACTCTGTCTCAAGAAAGGAAGCGATCAGGCATAGTGGCACATACCTTGAATTCCAGCACTCGGGAGACAAGAGCAGGCGGATCTCTGTGAGTTCAAGGCCAGCCTGGTCTACAGAGTGAGTTCCAGGACAGGCAAAAAGGGAGAAAGGGAAGGGAGACAAGAAGGTGAGGAGGGGAGGAAGAAAAGAAAGGAAATGATTGCCGATCACAACAAATAATGTTTACCTTTCTAACATAGAAGATACTGTTTTAAAGGAGCCGGAGACATGGCTTAGCAGTTAAGAGCACTTGCGGCTCTTCCAGAAGACCTGGGTATATTCCCAGCACCCACATGGTGGCTCACAACCATCTGTAACTCCAGTTCCAGAGGATCCTATGCCCTCTTCTGGCCTACACAAACACCAGGCATACATATGGTACACAAGCAAAACACTCATATGCATTAAAATAAATAATATTTTTAAAAGAAATAAAAGTAAATAAACCAGGCCTAGGGCCAGGAAGAAGGCTCAGTAGGTAAAGATGCTTGCATTCAAGCTTGACAACCTGAGTTCAATCCCCAGAACCCACATGGCAGAAGGAGAGACTCCCCTACAAGTTACACTCTAATACATACACACACACACACACACAAACTCACTCTAATCCCAGCAGAGGCAGAGGCATCAAAGTTATGCAGAGTCCCTGACAAGGAAGGAAGGAAGGAAGGAAGGAAGGAAGGAAGGAAGGAAGGAAGGAAGGAAGGCTGGCTTTAAAAATAAAATTTAAAAAATCAGCCCCAATGGCACAGGACTAGAAGAGTAGCTCTTCAGGTAACTAAAGCAGGAAGAACCCAAGTTCAAGGTCTGCCTAATCTACAGAGTGAGTTCTAAGGCAGTGTGGGTAATTTAGAGAGATTCTGTCTCAAGATCAAAAGATATAAAAAGGGCTGGGACTGTATCTCAGTGGTATATGGGCTTGCTTGGTATGGGTGAAGCCCTGGATTCAAACCCCAGCACTGCAGTAAATGAATAAGCAAATAAGTACATAAATTCTTTAGTTACTATCTCTAGGCTTAAGCAAGTTAGGCTTTTCACTAGCCTCAGTTCATTTACAAATGAGGTTCACTGTGCGTTGGATATACGCATATGTAAGGTTCACGCACTGGAAATGAGACTCCCAATGTAGAAGCCAACTGGAAGGTAGCCAACCACCTATGCAAAGACTAATGATGGTCCATAGGAGTGCATCAGTCTCACAGGAGAGGATCTGTTCTCACAGAAGGGTCAAGGCTGGTCCTCCTCACATCTTGCCAGCACTTGTTCCCTTTCTGCATGAGGCTGGTTCCTTTTCCACTTTACCATTCTGTACTATAGTTACGCAAGCCCTCTCCACAACACGGCGTCAATGATGTTTAGATATCATCAGCAACCAGAACTGAAATAGATAGATAAATGTTCTTAAGAAGTGCCCATCCTCTTTACAATACGTG
This sequence comes from Peromyscus eremicus, assembly GCF_949786415.1. Lineage (NCBI taxonomy): Eukaryota > Metazoa > Chordata > Mammalia > Rodentia > Cricetidae > Peromyscus > Peromyscus eremicus. Next base: position 79,271,043 of record NC_081419.1, read on the forward strand.
TATGAGAGGGATATACTTGCCTCTCCAGACTGTAACAACAGAACCAAGGAAGACCAGCACTATATTATAAATCTCCTCAGCCAAAACCACATCTAAATTAAGAGTGCTAGAGTGACTTTCTTGGTGAACCAAGGAAGACCAGCACTATATTATAAATCTCCTCAGCCAAAACCACATCTAAATTAAGAGTGCTAGAGTGACTTTCTTGGTGTTTATGAAAAAATAGTGGCACAGCAAAAACTTAAGCTATAGTGTAACCCTGGCAAGGAATAAAGTGAACTAGCTTTCTACAAACCATCAGGATAACAAGCAAGTGTGTTTTGTCTCCTCTCTGGAAGAAGACTAGAGGTCCCTTAAGACCATACCTAAAGAAATACTCACTGGGCCAGCAGATGGCTCCGCTGGTAAAAGCACTTGCAAGCTTGATAAGCAGTGGAAGGAAATAACCTACTCCTGAAGGTTGTCTACTGACCACCACACCTGTGCCATGCATGGGACACACACATTCCCCACATTCATCATATGCACACACAGTAATAATAAATAGACTTAGGAACATTCAATGAACATAAAATATCCAGTAAGATACAATACTCCCCAAAATACATTCCACTTCAATGTTTTAAATGAAATTCTCAGATATTGGGTGTCCTACAAAATCACTATTTACATTATCTCTCCTGAATCTAGAGTACAGGGATTTAAGGGAACATGAAAGCAACCTCCTCCAAACATCATCACCATGATTTCCTACTAAAACAACTAATTCCCCGAAATACTTGTTCTAAAAAAATTGTCACCATTGTGAATTATACTCTGCAGAATAAATAAGAAAATTCAACTATAAAAGCTAGATAATACACAAACAGCCTGGTGTACAGACTGAGTGGCAATAATATGTATGTAGGATCATTATTTGTAACAAAGGTGTATTGGTGGTGCATCCTGAAGGCAGGGGTGTGTGAAGGCAGGGATGCATAGGAACTTTATCTCTTACATAGCTTGCTATGAACCTAAAACTATTTTTAAAAAAAAAATCGATCTTAAAAGTCTATGAAAAGTAACTTAAAACAGACAAGAACAAGGAGCAAGTCCCAGTACAAAGAGAAAACATCACTGGATTGAAAGTACATTTCCTTGAGGTAATTGTTGAGTTTGGGGTTCAAAAAATATTCTAAGTTAGATTATCCTTTTGAGTAAGAAATTTAATTAGAAAGGTTATTGGTGGGCATGGTGGTGTACATCTTTAATCCCAGCAATACTCAAGAGGCAAGGGGCTCTCGAGTTCAAGGCCAGCCTAATCTACAAAGTGAATTCCAGAACAGCCAAAGGGGGGAAGAAGAAAGGAAGTGGGGGGAGAGTGGGACAGAAAAAAAGAGAAAAGTTTTAGCTGTTTAAAAAATAGAGAAATATAAAGGTTACCATATGGACAGACAGGCACGCAGCAAACAGCATCGGGGAGCTCTGATGGGAGTTCAGGCCCTTGAGGCAGAACTGGGGATCCCTTCTTTAAAGATACCAGAGGAAAGGTTTAAATTTCACAGCAAGAACCTACAGCCAGACAGTCCCTAGATTCCTAGATTCCTAGGTGGCAAGAAGGAGAGGAAGGAATCCAGGGAGGCACGTGCACCTCTGAGGACTGGGGTGGGGCAAGGGCGGGGGAGAAGCACACCTGGCTGAGATCTGCTTGTTGTAAGGGTGGAGGATGTACTGCCACTGGTATCTTTCTAATGTCTCCGACTCCGAACATGGTCTGGAAGCTTCTCTGGGAGACTGAGAATGGCACCTGTCATGGAATCCAGGCACCTGGAGTCTGTTTACAGATGCATAGACAGGATCTTGATACAGAGCCTGTCTCTCGCTGTAGCAGCTGGTATCCCAGAACCAGCTATATAGATGAAGATAGAGGGCTGACTTGAGCAGTATCCCATCTCATGTTCTAACAGTTGCCAGCTAATAGCAAGGCATAAAGGCTAAACAGAAGGCTGTGTGGCCTAGAGCCTGTAACTCTTATTGACTTGGAAACACAAAAACTACAGTTCAGAACTGTTAGGGAAGAGGGGCCCTTACCCAGGCATTTCAAACACAATCACAAAGAGACCAGCAGCCCTTGAAATAACACCACTACCCAACGTCTACAACTAAAACTGACAGAAGTCACCCAAGGAGAGACTATCACACCAAGTCTCTAGATAGCTCCCTAAAAGGATGGCAACACTCTCTGTCTGTATCATCCACCTGAACATGTCAGTCACTTCAGATGTGACTAATGTAGCTGAGATGACTCGGTTTATTTCATTTTGAAGAATTTAAATTAGTTCATGCCTACACAGCATCAGAAACTACTGGCTACTATATATAATAGCACACCGAGAATTTTTCATGTCCACAATCAGTGCTAACACACAACATTCTCAGCCAGGTAGTTCTTGTCCACAATCCAATGCTAATACACAACATTCTCAGCCAGGTAGAAAACACAACCGAACGTCAAAACCCAGAGGGAAGAAATCAACAGAAGCCAATTACAGCCACTGACATACTGAAATTATAAAACTGGCACTTCAAAACATTTAAGAAAGTAGATAAAATAATAGGCTTTCACCAGAAAACTTTTTAAAAAACACATAAATTCAAGGGGCGAGAAAAATGGGTCAATGGTTAGGAACATTTGTTGGTCTTGCATAAGACCTGGATTCAGTTCTCAGCACTCATTTGGTGGCTCACAAACATCCATAACTCCAACTCCAGAGATCTAATGTCCTCTTCTGACCTCCACATATACATACATATACACATATACATATACACATATATGCAGGCAAAACACAACACACATAAAATAAGCAATCTCAAAAGAAACTTAAAACATTTTTTAAGAAATTCAGATGTGCTGGGCATGGTGACCCACACCTGTAATCTCAGCCCTGGGAAGGCAAAGGCAGGCGGATCTCTGTAAATTTGAGACCAGCCTGTTCTACAGAGTGAGTTCCAGGATAACCAGAGCTGCACAGAGAAACCTGTCTCAAAAAAAAAAAAAAAAAAAAACAAACAAACAAAAATAACAAGATGGCTTATTGCTGCCAAGTCTGATGAACTGAGTTCAGGCCCCAGGACCTACATGATGAAGAAAACTAATTCCTACAAGTCGTTGAGTGAGTTCCACATGGCACTAGCATGCCCCCACACATTTAACTAATTAATTAATTGACATAATAATAAAATAACCTAATTGTTTGTTGTTAATAACAATCCCACAGACTAGGTGAATCACAAATCCATTTCCAAGGTTGCAAAGGTACCGCATGGTGAAGGGCAGAAAAGGTGAGAAAGACCTAGCAAAACAGACAGGAGCCCACACAGGATAGCCAACACTAAGGGAGAGCCTTAACTATCTCTTAGATAGTACCTCTCGTACTCAGCGGCAAACAAAAGACCCTATCTCAGACAAGGTAGAAAGTGGGAACTGATAGAGGCCCAAGTCTGCTCTTTGTGCACTGTGTGCACTGTGGCACGTTCCCATCTGCACTCACACACACAACCATGCACACACATAATAAATAACCACAGAATTTAATTATATTCCCATCTGCACTCACACACACAACCATGCACACACATAATAAATAACCATAGAAGTCACAGACAATATCTTGCCACAGGTCTTATACTGGGAATATATTTTTAAATTATAGGAATGGGAATACAGCTCAGTGGTAGAGCATTTGCCCAGCACTCAAGAGGCCCTAGGGGTCCACAGTGCCCAGCACTACAAATTTAAAAAAAAAAAAATTTAAACAATTTCTGAGTCAGCCATAATACATATACCTGTAATCCCAGCACTTGGGAGTTGGAAGCCTGAGGATAGATGAGGAATTCAAGGTCAGTCTCGGCTATATAGTTAGTTCCGGGCCAACCTGAACTACCTGAGACCCTGTCTCAAAAAACACTAATAATAAAGCTAGGCATGATGGCCCTTCCTTTTAATCCCAGCACTCTAAAGGCAGAGGCAAGCTGATCTCTGATCTCAAGACCAGCCAGGTCTACATAAGAAGTTCTAGGCCAAACAAGGCTTCCTAGTGAAGCCTGTCTCAAAAAAATAAAGACCTAGTAATAACCAAATAATAAAATAATATATATACACTAATCAACTAGAGTAAGAACACCAAGCACACAGAAACACAGATTAAAGTTACTTGATAAAGTAGAATATGCAGATTGTTAATAAAGATGACATACGTAGTGATTATATGGGTGTGTTCACACTATAAAATTTATCAGCCAGGCAGTGGTGGCATGTGCTTTTAATCCCAGCACTCAGGAGGCAGAGGCAGGCAGATCTGTGAGTTCGAGACCAGCCTGGGCTGGCCTACAGAGCTAGTTTCAGGACAGCCAAAGCTCCACAAACAAACCCTGTCTGAGGGGTTCAGAGCTGGAGATGGCTCTGTGGTTAAGAGCACTTGCTGTTCTTGCAAAGGACCTAGTTTTCATTCCCAGCACCAACACTGCAGCAAACAACTGTTTGCAACTCCAGTTTCAGAGGATTTTACACCCTCTCCCCGTCTTCTGGCCTCCAAAGGCACTGCATGGTACACAGACACATGCAAGAAAAATCCCCTACACATAAAAACAAATCTAGAAAGCCAGGCAGAGGTGGTGCACACCTTTAACCTCAAGGCTAAGAGGTAGAGGCAGGTGGATCTCTGAATCCAAGGCCAGCCTGGTCTTAAGACTCTAGCAATAGTGGAGAGGGTGCCTGAACTGGCCTTCTCCTGTAATCAGATTGGTGACTACCCTAATTGCCATCATAGAGCCTTCATCCAGTAACTAATGGAAGCAGATGCAGAGACACAGCCAAGTACTGGGCCGAGCTCCAGGAGTCCAGCTGAAGAGAGGGAGGAGGGATTATATAAGCAAGGGGGCGGGGTCAAGATCATGACATGGAAACCCACAGAAACAGCTGACCTGAGCTCATGGGAGCTCACGGACTCTAGACCAACAGATGTGGAGCCTGCATGGGACCAACCTAGGCACTCTGTATATGGGTGACAGTTGTGCAGCTTGGTTTGTTTGTGGGGCCCCTAGCCGTGGGACCAGGATCCCGGATGCCTCGCTCAGCCTTGATACAGGAGGAAGAGCTTGGTCCTGCCTCAACTTGATATGCCATGCTTTGTTGACTCCCATGGGAGGCTTTACCCTTTCTGAGAAGTGGATGTGGGGGTAGGGGAGGGGTGGGGGCTAGAAAGGAGGTTGGGGAGGGAACAGGAGGAGAGGAGGGAGGGGAAACTGTGGTTGGTATGTAAAATAAATTAAAAATTTTTAATTAAAAAAAAAGAGAGAGTTCTAGAACAGCCAGGAATACACAGAGAAACTCTGTCTTAAACAAACAAACAAATCTAGAAAAGAAAAACATTAGCGGGTGCGTTATTCCAGGATAGATGTTACACACCTGCATTCAAGCCCTTAGGAGGCACTGAACACTGAAGCAAAAGGACTGGGAGTTCCCACAAATTCACCTACATTTTGCTGACCGACACGGCTCTGAAGAAGAGCAGCAGTAAGCCACCCAGAAATAGCCATGGCAGACCCTGTCACGGTACCATTGCTGCTGTGCGCTATTCATGTAAACGGCCGCTCTTCTGTGCAGCTCCTGTGTATGAAGTGCGTGCAGCGTCCCGACACATTAAGTGCTTTGCCTGCATGTGAAGGAATCTGCCCAACAACTCTGAAGTACCTACTAACATTTTCAAGGTGAGTAAACTGAGGCTCAGAAAGGTTAGCGACTTGCTTCAGGTAACACAGTAAATAGAACCAGAATCATAAGCATGTGAATTAATATAGTAACATAATTTCCTGTCCTTACTTAGCCCCACCAACCCTACATTTCTGTTCTGTTTCATGACTTAAACTCCACCCTTGTCTGACGACCTGGGTTCAATTCCCAGCACCCACACGGCAGCACACACACAGCTGACACCCTAACACCCTCTCACAGACATACATGCAGGCAAAACAGCAATGAACATAAAATAAAAATAAATTTAAAAAAAAGAAACCTAAAACACACATAAAAATAAATCTAAAAAAAAATTGAAAAACATTACAGTATGGAGGTACAGACCAGAAGAAGACCTAGAAAAAGGTGTGGAAAAATAACCCATGGGAATATATCAGAGTTAAATCAATAGGATCTGGTCACACGATGATTAGAAACACGGGACTTTCTAACACTGAAGAACCCAGAAAACAGTTCTTAATGTTGACCTGTGATTCAGGAAGATGAAAAGATGTTAATATTGACTGTCCCTAAGGATGGGGACACCACTATAAGAGTATTCGAAACCAGTCAGAAGGGGAGACATGGCTAGAAAGGAATCTCCCACTAAAAAGACAAGGAGCTTCCAAAGGAGGAAAAGAAGCAAGAAGAGTCCTCCCCAGCTGTGACACTCTAAACCACAGCAGTGTCGTCATGGCAGAACAACCCTAAGGTACAGCAGTGACTTGCACTCCTTTAGGAGTGACCAACAGCTCTCTAATCACATCTGGTACCTAAAACCTAGTTAACTACCCAGGACTAGTGGAGGTATGGATCTTTGAGGGGAACCCACAAGCACCACTTTACTGAGTCAGCATAATCCCTAAGTCCTTTCTAAATAAAATCCTTATACACACAGATAAGTGTAATCCTCACTCAAGGAAACTTCTCTTTGCGACAGACAGCGGCCATTACAGAAAACCACAACCAACTAAAATGCTGAGTTGCGGAACCCAGCCCCAACTGACACATCTACAAACTACTCCCAAACCTAAAGCTCAGGGAGTGTTGCTGAAGGACAGGTGGAAAGATTTTAAGAGCCAGACTATGTCTTCTAAGTGCTATCAGAAGCTACTTATCATGACTGCCTAAACATGAGCTCAACAAGGACAGTAACAGACATGCTAAGTGGATGGGGGAAGACAGTGAGGTCTCAACCCCCCAAAAAGAACTGCAAACTACCGAGGAATACTGAGAGCAGAAGTAGTCCTCCCCAGGGAAGAGAACACCAATTGGTTATCCAATACCAAACAGTCAGCCCTGAAAACATACATACAAATAACATTACACAGACAAAGCAGGTTATATTCAGAACTACCCATGTACATACATATGCAAGTGACAACAACCAATGAAAACGGGGGCCGGGAATTGGAAGAGAGCAAGGAGGGCTGTATGGGAGAGTTTGGGGGGAGGAAAGAGGGAAAGAACGTAATTATAATCTCAAAAAGTGATAGGGAAGATGAGATAGATCGTCATGAATTCATGGAGGAGGGAGGAAAGGAACAAGGAAGCCTGTCAGAGAGGTGAAAAGTCAAACTGGGGCATGACACCAGGGAGAAGTGTGAAGTCTCAGGAAGCACCGACAGCCAACGGCAGGTGGGCAGCCAGAGAGGCTCAGACAGAGAGTCCAAGAGGAAGACCACTATATTTGGGGTCATCAACATCCTCGAACAGAAGAGCTTCAGGAAGAAAGGCGAGCTCTCTGAAGAGTGGGACATGAGAAGATAGAACTGAGTTCAAATCGCAGCTCTATAGTTTGGAGACTTGAGTAAGATTGTTCAACACACCTGAATCTCAACTTCCTGTCCATAAAATGCAGACAGTATTACTATTTTTATACCTATCTTAAGGAGACTGTGTAAACTCTTTAGCATAGTGATGAGGACAAATGTGGTGATATATTGCTTGTAATATAAGAAATAAAAGTAGCCGGGTGGTGGTAGCGCATGCCTTTAATCCCAGCACTTGGAGGGCAGAGCCAGGCAGATCTCTGTGAGTTTGAGGCCAGCCTCGTCTATAGAGAGAGATCCAGGACAGGCACCAAAACTACACAGGCAAACCCTGTCTCGGAAGAAAAAAAAAAAAAAAAAAAGAAGAAGAAGAAAAGAAATAAAAGCTTGCTTGAAGATCAGAGGACAGAGCTAGCCACAGAGTCAGCCATAGAGAGGCAGAGATATGTCTGGATCTCTGTGAGTTCAGGGCCCTGCTGGGCTATGCGAGATTAATCCAATCTAAAAGAGAAACAGCCAGGCAGTGGTGGCACAAACCTTTAATCCCAGCACTAGGAAGGTTGAGACAGGAAGTGATATGGCTGGGCAGAGAAAGGAATATAAGACAGGAGGAGACAGGAGCTCAGGTCTTTTCTGGCTCTTGCAGGCTGAGGAGTTGGTGAGTTAAGAGGGGGCTGCTCTGCTTCTCTGATCTTTCACCTTTCACTGATATATGGCTTTGGGTTTTTACTAAGACCAATTAGGATTTGTGCAACAGTCAATAAATGTCATTATTTCATTTTATATTCTTATTCCCCACATTTAAAAAAAGTACCTACTAATATTACATAACACAGAAAATGGATCTACATTTTTAATGCTGCAAAAGTGGCTAAAACATTTCAAATTTTGTGAGTCTGTCTACTGAATTCACTCTTATGAAAATTTGAAGTTACCTTGTGAAGAAAGTTATTTTTTTATTCCTTTTTTAAAAAGACTTCTAGGCAAGGAAGAGAAGAGAAGGAGCTGAAAGGGTCTGGAGCATCCCAGAACTCAGTATGCAACTGGATGATGTTGAATTTCTGGTCCTCCTGCCTCCACCTCCTGGGGGCTAAAATTACAGGAGCCAAATACACCCAATGCTGGGGGCCAAACTCAAGGCTTCCTGCAGGCCAGGCAAGCACTCTGCAAACTAAGTGAAAAACATCCTAGTCCCAAAATGCCATTTTCATGTTACAATTAAACACACTGGAACAGCTTCATAATGATGAAGGAGTAGAGCATCTTTCAGCAAAATGTACATACCCACTGCCCTAACAATCTTAATCCCGGCACTCAGGAGGCAGAGGCAGGCGGATCTCTCTGAGTTCGAGGCCAGCCTGGTCTACAAAGCGAGTTCCAGGAAAGGTGCAAAGCTACACAGAGAAACCCTGTCTCAAAAAACAAACAAACAAACAAAAAAACAAAACAAAATCTTCCTCATAAGAATGTGAAAGTATACCTGTAAGGATGCAGGTTCACCCAAGTAGGATCTGTATGATATTATCTGAAAACTATATCCATATAATAGAATTGTTTTAAGTAAAGGGCAAACATGTTTTGTACAATTATAAGATAAAATCACAACGTAAAGGAAGAAAAATATTCCTATTTTGCTACATTCTTACCAGCTTTTAAAAATCATCATGTGGCTAGAGAGATGGCTTAGCAGTTCAGAGTGCCTCCTGCTCTTGCAGAGAACCCTGAGTTCAGTCCCCAACTCCCACACCAGACAGCAAACTCACAACTACCTGAATGCTAGCTCCCAGATCTGATACAGCTGGCCTATGCAAGCATCTGCATTCACATGCACATACCCAAACACAGATACAGAATTTCTAAGAATAAAACCTTTAAAAAAAAAAAAAAAAAAACTTTCAGAGTTTGAGGCCAACCAGGTCTACAAAGTGAGTCTCAGGACATCCAGGGCTACTCAGAGAAACCCCATCTTGAAAAAAACAAAGCAAAACAAACAAAACCAACCAACCAACCAACAAAAACATTCATAAATTAAAAATATTAAGTTAAATCGGATTTTAATTGTATATATATTATAATATATTAATATAAATATATACAATTTTTGTAATTTGGTACTTTCTCAAAAGAAACTTTTTTTCTATTTGATGTCAAAGTTTAGCACATATTGGAGTCTGTCTAAGTAATAGAATCTCACCTCACCAGCTGATACCTAAATTATTCACCAGCACAGAACTGGCACTCTTCCATGGTAACACACTTGTTAGTAACATTCAGGAAGATGCTGAAGACACAGAAATAAATAGGCATCCATGCTTTCAGGTGTGTAGAGAGGCTGACATCTAACCCGTGTCCTCATTACAGGCCACTGCAATGTCCATAAGGCTCCATGGACCTTCCCAACAGTGCTACAGACAGACAGCCCATGGGAAAGACTGACAGCCTTGACATCAAAAGCTTTTACTGACCTGGAATAAAAAGGCCTTCATAAAAGTCTTCTTTTAACCTATGAGTAACTATAATAGGTACACGCAGTTTTAGCATACAGCCTTCCAAGCCTGCGAGGACATGACTCATCAGTCTAGCTTACATGGCATTACGTCTGTTCTATATTTTATAGCTACCATGTGCAGAACTAAACTCAACTGTGATGAAGCTTTAAAAAATGCTTTTGTCATATGCCTGGATAGTACCATTGTGTATTTATACGTTAAAGCTTTGTACACTAATCCATACTTATAAGACACGGGGGTAGTAACAGTTCCCTTTATCTGTTTATATAGACACATAATGGTAAGTAGCCTCCTTGTTCATAAAGTACGTCAATGATATCAATTAAAATTCAGAGTTCCAGTGTCCTGGTTCTGTACCACTTCTATCATTATTTATTCATTTTACTTCTTCTGGTTACTGATATCTTTTTTGAATCATATGCACAAAACTATCATTATATAAAAATAATTCAGGAATCATCATACAAGAGTTAAGTGTGAATAATAAGGCATGAACATACAATGAGGGGTAAAGATTACATGGGAAGAATATAATTTTTTGTCTCATCTATGGCAAGATCTAATACTAAATGTGTACGTTAATTCCAATGCTCTTTTCAAATGAACAGTATTTAGGACATGGCCAGTTCACCCTCATTCTTTCTATGCAGTTAAGTCTGTTACATACAATACTAAAATAGATGTGGTCTAAAATATTTCCCATGGCACTGATCTCAGGAACAGTGCTCTAAGCACGGTAAAAATAATACACTGGGTTCTGACACTTCAACATTTTAAGAAAAAAATATGTACACACTGAATCTGTTCAATGGCCAGTATTCTTTGTTTGTTTGTTTTTGTTCTTTTGAGATAGGGTTTTTCTGTGAAGCCCTGGCAGTCCTAGAACTTGCTCTGTAAACCAGGCTGGCCTCAAAGTCACTGAAGTCTGCCTGCTTCTGCCTCCCCAGTGCTGGGTCCAGTATTCCTTCTTTTTTTTTTTTTTTTTTTTTTTTTTGTACCATGGTTGTCATTTATTTTACAGCCTGTATCCACCTATGAGTGAGTACATACCTAATGTCTGTCTTTCTCAGTCTGGGTTACCTCACTCAGGATGATTTTTTTCTAGTTCCACCCATTCACTAGTATTCTTAGAGTGAGCAAAAATACTTTTCACGTGAACTCAGAATGTGTTCAATTTCTGCTTATTAGAAAATTTTAACAATGAAAGATGCCTAGAAACCAACAGCCCACAAGCTTACAAAGACGTTCAGCATCATTATCCTCAGAAAAATATAAGTCCAACCCCAGTAGAATAGAGAGAGCACTTCACAGTCATCGGATAGAAGAAAGGGGTCTGGAGAAACGGCTCAGCAGACAAGAGCACTGCCTATTCTTCCAGAGGGCCCAGGTTCCAGTCCCTACACCCACATACTGGCTCACAACCGCCTCCAACTCCAGTTCCAGGGATCCAATCCTCTTCTGACCTCCTTAGCACTAGGCATGCAACATATGCACAGACATGCATGCAAGCAAAACATCCATACATAGAAAATAATAATTTTTAAGATTTTTTTAAGGATTAAAATAAAAAAAAACAAGAATAATTAGAGATGTGGAAAAGCTGGATTCCTGATACAGTACTGATTAAAATTGTAAAATGTTACGGAAACAACATGGAGATGCCTCAAAAATTCAAAATAGGGGCTGGAGAGATGGCCCAGTGATTAAGAGCACTAGCTTCTCTTCCAGAGGACCTGGGTTCAATTCCCAGCAATAGCAGCTCACAACTACCTGTAACTCCAGTTCCAGGGGATCCAACATCCTCACACAGGCATATATGCAGGCAAAACACCAATGCTCACAAAATAAAAATAAATAAATCATTTTTAAAAAATGTAAAACAGAATCACAATATGAACCAAGCAACTGAAGGAGGAGTCTTGAAAGACAGTTGGACCACTGTGCTCCCGGAGCACTGTTCACAGCCGCCAATCAGAGAGGAGCTTTCCGGAAGAGTCCAGACAGGATGAGAAGGAACAGTGGTTACTGGGAACTGGGATTACAGGGGTATTGTTTAAGGAACACATTTGGAATGTGCAAGATGAAATGTTCTAGAGACGTGTTTCATAATATGAACATACTTAATACTGTGAACTGTATGCATGAAGATGATTGGATGATAAATACATATTTTTATATCAGGCAAAAATGCAAAATATTTCCTAGAATAAAATTCTTCTCTGGGCTCCTAAGATGGCTCCGTGGGTAAAGGCACCCGCCACCAAGGCTGACAATTCCCAAGGCCCACAAGGAAGAACCAGCCCCTCTAAGTTAACCTCTGACCTCCACTCACACTGTGGCACAACATGACCCCTAATAAACAAGTGAATGTAATGAATAATAATAGAAATCAATCATAATCTTTGTACTGGGCATGGTAGCACATTTTTGTAATCATAACACTAGGGTGCTGAGGCAGAAGGATCACTGAGAGTTCAAGGCCCATTTTGGCTACTATAGCAAGAACAAGTCTCTAAAAAATTAAATTTAAAAAGTGAATAATATTATTAAAATGTTAGCACAAAAGGGCTGGAGAGATAGCTCAGTGGTTAAGAGCACTTGTTCTTGCAAAGAATATGGGTTCAATTCCTATCACCCACATGGTATCACACAACCCCAGTTCCAGAGCATACAACAGACACATATGGTGCACATAAAAGATGTGTGCCAGGCATGGTGATGCACGCCTTTAATCCCAGCACTCTGGAGATGGAGGCAGGTGGATCTCTGAATTCAAGGTCAGCCTGGTCTACAGAGAGTTCCAGAACAATCAGACTTACATAGAGAGATTTTGTCTCAAAAAAAAAAAAAAGAAAGAAACTCAAGGTGTCAGAACCGGATATACTAGCATATATCCATGTCTTTATTATATAAACCTGTAGAAATGTAAGAGCATAAACACATACAATGGATTTTCTAGTTTTACCATGAAAAGGGCCTGAGAAAGCACTGATATTCGCATTTCAATAAGTATACTTGCATTAGCATACAGATCTTGTCTACTAAATAACCATTCTCAAATAAAATAAAGAAATTGGGCAGATAGTGGTGGTCCATGCCTTTAATCCCAGCACTTGGGAGGCAGAGACAGGTAGATCTCTGTGAGTCTGAGGCCAGTCTAGTCTACAGAGCGAGTTTCAGGATAGCCAGGGCTACCCAGAGAAACCAAGACTCGAAAAGCTAAAAGGAAAGAGAGAGAGTGTGTTCTACCAATAAAGCCAATCCCAAGGCTGGAGCAAGTACAAGACAAGCCAGAACATCTTGTACCAGAAAGCAAGCACACAAGGAAGGCTCCATTCATATCACAGAGGCTGGGGCAAGTTTAAAGGGGTGTTCTTTCACTGAGCAATCTGAAGTGGTTTGCACAAGATGGGAGGCAGAGATGAGAGAAGAGCTGGAAAGCGGAAGAGCTAGCGGGGCCAGCCAGCCTAGAGTAGGCGGTACCACAGGAGAGCAACACAAGACCCTGAGTCAGCGTGGTAGAGGGCAGGGACCAACTCCCGAAAGTTGTCCTCTGGCTGTGTGCTGTCATACATACGCATGGACAAACACAAAACCAAATTTAATTCTTAAATAGGTAAAATAAGTTCATCAAATCTATAATACTGATTAAAAATTATAAGGCTATACAAGGAATGTCTATAAATGACATGCATGTGCAGGCCAAATAACAACTTTGAGGAGTCTCTTCTCTCCTTCAGCTTATATATGGGTTCAGGGGACTGAACTCAGGCTGCCAAGGACCCACTGAGCCATCTTGCTGGCCCAAAAATGTCCCTGTATCTAGGAAATGTATGCTCAGGGGCTTTGTACCTGAAAGTGTGTGTGTGTGTGTGTGTGTGTGTGTGTGTGTGTGTGTGTGTGTCAAAAAATATGTGTGGGAAAACTAAGGAGGTAAAATGGTAGTATTTTATGTGTCTAAAACTATTTCAAAGCAAAAAAAATTGAAAAAATATAAAAGAACAAAAATGCCCTTTCTATTAAGCTCTCTCCCTTTTCTCACTATACACTACTCGTCAAGCTGGGGCTATTTTTGTGCAAGTCAATGCACTCAGCACAATGCATCCCACTTTACAAGCACTGAGTATTTTAGGAAACAACCCTAACCATTGACAATGTTACAATTTCTGTTCCTATATTATTTTCACTGGTAATATACCTTTTGAGATCTCCAACCATTTATGATCACAAACATATAATGTTGTATATTTAAAACTCAATAAAAAGAAATGAACTGCTGATACTTGCTACTAATGCCTGGTACAACATGATGAGCTTGGAGGCTGAATGGGGCAGGGACAAGAAGGCTGGAGAACAATGACTAGGGGTGTTCTGTGCAGGGTACACAAGCATTCTAACTTGATTCATCAATATAGAACTATGACTATAATCAAAGCCATGGAACTGTATGCTTAAATGAATTAAGTAAGCTCAAGGCCAGCCTGAGTAAGTTCTGGGCCATCCTAGGCTTATATAGTGAGACTTTATCCTCCCACTCCCTAACCCTCCAAAGAGAGAGAGAGGTGAGAAACAGCAGAATAGTTCAAAGTGCTTGGAAAACAAAAATGAGACAGTATAGAAGCACAGTAGTCCACTCTAAAGTAACCTAGCTGGTCTTGGTGGCACACACCCAGCACTCAGGGGACAGAGGCAAAGGACAGCCATAAGTTTATAAGGCCAGACTAATCTACATAGAGCACACCCAGGCCTGCCTCAAAATAAATAAATAAAGTACCTATATAAAGTATCAACCATTATGGGTCTTTCTATATGCCTTAATTTTGTTACAGGAACTTTAGCTTTGAAATTTCTGGGTCCAAGAAGAAATGAAATGTGGGTATATTTAACTGGTCATCATTCCATCTTTCTACACTATCACAGGAATAACGATAAGCCTCCGACCTACCACAAGTTGGGAATAGAACCACAGCTAGGTGAGCGGTCTCACTGAGTTACACCCTCATTCCTTCAAAGCATGCTTTACTTCAATGGCAATCAACACCAACTAGTAATACAGCAAAATATATATGTATATATTAAATATACATTATATATGTGTGTGTATCTGTGTGTGTATGCGCGCGCGCACACACGCACACGTTTGCGTGCAGGTTACTTTTATAGCCCACTTTCCTGTCTCCGCTCTGAAATAGCTGAGATCCACAGGCTAAACTTCTATATTTAAAAAAAAAAAAAAAAACTTCATGACCTGAATATTGCCACCACACCTCATAAATACAGCACCTTCTGCTGCTAAACCTTTCCACATTCAAAAGCCCTATGTGTTCTTGACAGAAACCACGCTCAGGCAGCTGAATTTAGAACATGCTGACCTTGAGCAAATCAATGCCCTTAGCATGTACTTCTGGCTTCCATCACTGCAGGAGCTAGACAGCCTCACCATCTATAGTAGTCAACAGCCTCTGGCCACTACGCCTGTCTATTTTAAGATATCCTCACTACGTTTGTGTTCCACAGTTCAAACGGGTAACACATGAATCTGTGTCTAACTGCAGTCCTTTACCTTAGAAACTAAGACATACCTATAGTGTCCCTACTTTAAAATACTTATTATACTTTCATTTATTAATCACACAGTATTTAAGTAATCCTGTCATAAGCTAAGACAGAAACAGTAGAGTTCCAAAATGATGTGCAAATTTTGAAATAAAGTAATAGCTTGCTGCCTTTTTCATGCAAAACTTTATCAGACATTAGGACAGTACCTAATTAAGAACTACACTGCATTTTTGCTAATCTATCTTAATATTTCCTAACTATTCTACCTCTTAAATCTAACTGCCATCAAGTCCATTTTCTGTTTTTTACCAAGTCAGAATCATCTAAAACATAAGCATAAACTTTTATTTATTGAATACAAATTTTCTACATTTCTAGGCTCTAAACACAGAACTTGTGACTAATCTTAGTTTGTACAGCTTCTGAAAGCCAGGTAAATATTAACCTGAAATTTATAAGTAAACAGAACAGAAATTATATTTAGCAATTATTCATAATTTTCTTCCATTCTCAATATTATGCAAAGACCTAATGCTAGAAGATGGGATCATAACGTATCTAAAATTTTAGATTGCTTTTCAAAGGATTCTCTTTACTCTTTTGAAACATTTAATAAACCAACAGAAATTTTCAAGTATAAAATATAGGTTAATGTTTCTGTTGTTTATTCTCATCCCAAACATTTCAGTCATGAAAAGGAGGCTAGACATCACACAGGACAGAATCTGAAATGGAAATAACGCAGGACCCAAATATAATGAAGTCATTTACTAACAAGTGAACTGAATATGGGGCCCAGGCAGCTGAAGCTGGAGTTTATATAATATGCTAACTGGCCAGTAAAAGCTCTGAACCCACAGTCTATGATGCTCAAAAGACATGAGTAGGGAGAAGCACTATTCTTTTCATGCAATTGAGTAAGATTTCAAAATCATTTTTCCAGGGGGAAAAATTAGCTAACATTGAATCTTACATTTCAATAAGTCAGAAGAAGAAAGAAAAGAGTGGTTAGGAGGACAGAGGATCAAGTAAATCTAATTATGTGAAAATAAGTAAGATCTGCTATCCTGCTGCAACAGCAAATTACCCTTTGGCTATTGAAAAAGTATTTTGTGTGTGTGTGTGTGTGTGTGTGTGTGTGTGTGTGTGTGTGTGTTCTGAGACAGGGTCTCACTGTAGCCCAGGCTGGCCTCTAATTCAGAGAGACCCTCCTGCCTCTGCCTTCACAGTATTGGATTAAAAAACGTGTACCTCCAAATTCCACATCTAAACAGTTGAGAATGGTATCCAGAACCCTAATACTAGAAATAATGCAATCTAAAATATACTAAGGATAAATCAGACTACATAATAATAAATTCCTAATACTTATATCAGACTACTAATTCCTAATACTTATATCAATACATTTAATTATAACTAAATTACATAAGCATGGCATTCCTTCTGATAACTTAACTAATACAGAGCTGGTGTTTGTTGATGACAAGCTTACTTCTTATTTGTGCAAGGTATTACAGCATATGTTTACAAAGGCAGATGCAACACCAAAAACAACTACCTGCTTATTCAGTCAAAGTTCCTAACCCTCATGACGTAGCAAGCTCTGGCCATAAACTGCATTTCATCTACTCAGTGCTTATGAACGAGCACTCCTCTGCCAGCACTGCTCCTGTACTCGCCCCACTGTGTTAGCAATCATGACTACAGAGGCCACCAAGAATGTCTCAGCACTCATGCTGAAATGTAAATAACCCAGTCTCCAATTTATGAGCTGGGAACTCAAACTATGAGTTCAAAGACAGCTTCCTACTCACACAGGAACTTCTGCTGTTTCGAACCATCAGCTAGCCTCTGAGACTGTAGACAGTACTTCAGGCTGGCAGTACACTAACCTTGACATTGTAGCTCTCTGTCAATAGCTGCATGGAGACTATGTTTGTCTTCAATTTCTTCACACACTCACAGCACCAACACTAAGATAATATTACTCATAGCATATACATAGAAAACTTCATGGCAGCTATATAAATACATGTGAATCTTAAAGTCATTCATCAGAATAATGGCCTGAACTCATAATTTCTCTAAATGTTGCTATATGAGATTATGTCTTTATTAAACTACTTCTCCAGGACTAGTGAGATGGCTCAGTAGGTAAAGGCATTTGCCACCAAGCCCTATGACCTGGGCTCAATCTCAGGGACCCACATAGTAGAGAGAAGAGATCAGAGTACCACAAGTTATCCTGACTTGTACATGTGCACCATGGCATGTATACACACTTAAATAAAAATGTGAAAAATAAAACTTTAAAAATTAGAAATTACCTTTCCCAAGCGCTGAAATGCTTCAAGAAACATACAAAAGCTACATTCAACAACATTTTTTGACATTTAAAGATTTACATTTACATCTTATTTGTGTGACATTCTTTCCTATGTTCCATTAATAATAAAAATAACCAGATGTCTTTAGCATGGAACTAGTGAAGATTTCTACTGTCCTTGAAGCAATTTTATGCCTTGATTTTGCACGTCTTTTTAAAACTTCAAACCTAAATAGATCCTATTGATTTCCTTATTTAGCCGAAGCAGTCTCTCATCACACATACATATCAAATTTCACTCAGCAGAAACTCTGCATTTGTTAAATAGCCAAAAAGCAGTTGCTGCCTACCTGTAGTACCGAGATTGTAGATACGTTGAACAAACAGTCTTTGATACATGACTGGCCGACCCAAAGTCTATCACTTTAACCCTGTATGGCTGTCGAACAGGATCCACCAACATAATATTCTCTGGTTTGAGGTCAGCATGAATTAAACCAAGACTTTTTAACTTCTTCAGTGCAGTGGCCACTTGCTGAAGAATGGGCCGGATCACCTTCAGGGGCAGGGGACTGAATTTATTCTGCTTCAGAAAGTCATACAGGTTCTGCTCCAGCATCTCAAAGACCAGGCAGGTATGGTTGCGGTGCTGGAAGCACTCATAGGCCCGCACAAAGTTGTACTCGTCAGCGTTCTCAGTACTGAGCCTTGCTAAGATGCTCACTTCTATCTGCCCTTGGCGTGCGTAAGAAGGGTGGTTCTTCAAGATTTTGATTGCTACAATTTCATTTGTCCCTCTCTTCCAGCATTTAACAACTTGGCCAAAAGTGCCACGACCAAGAAAATCAAGGACTTCATATGTGTTTTTCATGGAGCATAAGACTTCATGCTGCACTAACTGATAATCACCTTCTCCGCTGGTACAGTTCTGTTTTGATGCTGTGGTCGTTGTCACAACTGTCACTGGATTTCCCATGTTGGTTTGCAACATTGCAGGAAGTAGGGACAGTTCATCGACAATCTGCATCGCGCCGCTGTGATTATCCAACTCCTCACTCTTGCGCTTCAATCCACATCGCTGGGGACCTTCTAGGAAATGTAACCGGTTTCGCCACAGCACGGTGCGAGGCGCCTCCACTGCAGCTTGCTGCGCTGGAGCTGCTATGACCTTTGCAGCACCAGCAGTGTCTCTGACAACAACGGCACCTGCCTGCAATGAAAAGCTGTGTCCTCGGGGTCTAGTGAACGGTGTCTTTGTCTGGAAAGCACCACCCTTCGTGGAAGAGTGAGAGTTTCCAAAGTCTCTACCGTTCACATAGGTCTGTGGACGGTGTCTTTCCTGGAAAACACAACTGCTTGGCTCTACTTTGAGTTTCTTCACACTACAAAAGGCACTTGACTGAGTTTGATAAACGTATGGTGGGTAGACCAAGACTTGTGAGGCCATACCTGCAGAAGAAGGAAGGAAATGTTAATCAAAAGAACAGGTTTCCCTCAACTTTAAACTGTAGGGAAAAACTTTTAGGGTCAAATTCATAATATGCTAAAATTTAAAATTCCATTAAAATTTTTCCCTTAGGAGGAGATAAGAAAGATCTTCATTATCTCCACATTAGTTCTCAGGATTTCAGTTATTGGGGGAAATACTTACTGAACGGCTACACTGACCGGGATATACAATAGAAACCGTACCAACCATTTTCCCCATGGAAGGCAAAGTACAACTCCCTGAACAAGCGGCGCAGGTGTGGCAAAAATAAAACATTCTCTCACCAAAATATAACTTATGAACCATCAGCTAGAGAGGCAGTTCAGGGTTAGGAGCATTTGCTGCAAAGAATGAGGACCAGAGTTAGAGTGCGGACCCACTGAAAAGTTGGGTGTGGTCCCATGCATGGCTAAACTCCGGTACTGAGAACAGAGACAGGGGATGCTGGGGCTTGCTGGCTTCCAGCCTTGCTGAAAAAATGGGAACTCCAGGTTTAGCCTCAAAGGAACAAGGTAGAGGGTGACCGAAGATACCTGACATATGCCTCTGGACTCTACGTACTCACTCTTACACATGCCTACACCTCACACACACAAAATTATGAATCAGCCAACACAGTTTATAATCAGGAAGAAACAACTATGTACGTTTTAAGTATATACATAGATACACGGATTAATTTAAAAGGGCTATCCTTTTCATGAACAGCTCTGATCCTATATTCTACTTGCCAAATATAATCTCCTTTGATCTTAAAGAGCATTCATTATACTACAAAGACAACTTAATAGCTTTCTATCCAGTTACCTTCACATTGCCTAAGTTCCCAGACACTAAATGACTTTCTATGGATTTTGGTCTTACTCCATCTACACAGTCATCAAGTGTACAATGAGTCTGTAAATAGTACCTGACTCTGGTGTAACACAGATACAAAGGGGTTTTAACATGTTGCTGGCACAGCTGACTTTCTCCCTGACGACCTTATTTCATGATCTTAGAATTCATGTAATACACAATCCAGCAACTGCTAATCCATATACACAGACATAAAACAGACACACACACACACACACACACACACACACACACACACACACACACACACCATGCATGCACACACAAATTAACAAAAATCAAAAAAGAAAGAAAACCAAAGCTCAGAGGGACCAAGTAATTGACCCAAGGTCTCAAAACTATGATGTAAAGAAAAAGTAAATATACCACACCTGAGGTAAAACTTCCAAAAGTTTCTTGTGTTCCACCTACCAGATTCCTAAGTTGCTCTACTATAAAGTCAGAGACAAAGTTCACAGTCAGATCGAGACTTGATATTCAGTAAGTAGAGAATACTACAAATTGAAACTCTGGGATTTAAGCCTAAGGAAGTTAGTTCATCTGCTTCCTTAAAATGTTCCCAGCATCTATCCTATACCTCTACCCAGGGGCATGCCAAAACTGCACTAATTCACCACATTTTAAGGCAGAGTCTCACTACATCACTGTGACAGGCATGGAATCCCCTATTTAGATTAGGCTGGCAACAAATTCAGAGATATCCATCTGCTTCTGACTCCCTAGTGCTGGGATCAAATGCCTAGCTAAATTAATGAAACAAAACCACACTGAGAACTCTTTCTAGACATATCAAACTCATATATTATGCATTTTTGTAAGGCTGCCCAATCATAGCCTCAATAATTCTCCTATGATACACCTAATTTTCAAAATACTTATGTAATCCATACTCAGAGATCCAAAATGACAAATACGAAAATCACTTATTAATACCAATTGCTGTATACCCAAACTAAACATCATGGTGTCCAAAACACTGTTTTTGCACAACACTATGCCTTTATTATTTTTCGTTGTAATGTTAACTATGTTGCGCTCTTCAGCTATATTATTCATGTCTTTGCCTCTTGTTCTTATCAGCAGACTAAGGAATAAGGTTTTGAAATGCTACCTCTTTGATGGTGGGGGCTGCCTAAAACTATTACTTAGGAGTAGAGCAAAGTCTCCTGATGGAGCAACCACTAAGCTTTTACTTCTCAGGCTTATTCACTTCAGATTCTTTTTGCTTGTAGCTGAGGCTAGCCTAAAACCCACAGCAATCCTCCTGCCTTAGCCCCAAGTGAAGAACTCCAGGTGTGCACAATCACACCCAGAGCTCTCATTTCAGGTAGTACTTTGTTCTGAATGTTTATGGTCTCTCAAAATTTGTATATTGAAACCCTCCCTACCCACCAAATGTAATCCTAGAAACTGGGAGGCTGAGGCAGAGAGATTGGCATGAGTTCAAGGCCAGCCTGGACTACAGAGTGAGACCATTATATCAAAAATACAAAGGGGGCTTTGGGAGCTTATTAGGCCATGAGGGCTCCCTTTCATAAATGGAGCCTCAAGGAGCTTCTTTGCCCTCTAGCATGTAAGACCACAGCTAGATGCTATCTTTGGAGCAGAGAGCAAGCCTTCAACAAACCCTGCATCTGCTTTTACCTTTATCCTGGGACTCTCCGGCCTACAGAGCAATGAGCAATAAATCTATGCTCCTTACAGAATTTTGTGGTAGCAGACTAAATGGACAAAGACATGGGTTTTACTCTTCTAATCCTACAGTGAACTTGAAATCCTAACTGAACTCTACCTTCTATGACAATTAACCAGCAATATAAGCAACAAGAACATCCACAGACCCAGATCTGACCATTGTAAACTACTAGTGAGACATGTTCTGGTTTCTTCTTATGCATAATACTGGGTCTGCTTAAAAAGGAGAGCAGGAACCAAGACAGAAATACTTTGCTAACATATTCCATTTCTTAGCTAATATGAAATTTCTGAAATATTTTCTGCCAAACTTAGCTATGCCTTATGTTTAACAGAGTTAATTAAAGAAAATAAATGTAAGAGTCAATAGTTTCTTAAAGTCTCCTCATTCAATTTCCTTCCACTTGTCCAAACCTTCATTTTTGAAACATCTTCCTTCTTGAAAACCAGTTTTATACATATATATACACATATATATGTGTGTATATATATATATAAAGCTTACTATTTTAATCTTTTTAAAGTTTACTATTCAGTGGCATTAAATACATCCCCAATGCTGTATATTATACCTCCCTCCTAACACTAGCCCTCTTTTGCAATTGAAACTGTGACCATGTCATGACTCTGGCAACCATCATTTACTTTCTGGTCTATGAATTTGACTTCAAAATATACCTCATAAGTGGACTCATATTTGCCTTTTTATGACTCAGAATAATGTCAAGGTTCAACCATGTTATAACATGCAACTAGATTTTCCTTTGTAAGATCACATAGCATTTCACACATATATGTATGACATTTTATTCATCCACCCACAGATGGACACTAGAGTTGCTTCTACTTTTTAGTATTACTTTGTTGTTGTTTTCTATGTATACCAAGCTGGCCTTGAACTGACAGGGAGCCGCCTACCCCTGCCCCTCCATGGTGCTGGGATTAAAGGCTTGCATCTTTAATCTTAAAAGCCTATTAACTTCACTCAGGAGTTATAATCTGTTATAATATAGTTATAATATCCCTTTTGAGTTTGAGGCCAGCCTGGTCTACAGAGTGAGTTCCGGGACAGCCAGGGCTTTACAGAGAAACCCTCTCTCAGAAAACAAAAACAGAATCCACAAAAAGGTAGAAAGAAAACTGACTCCATAAAGTTGTCCTCTGCCCTCCATGTTCAGGCACCATGGCATGCATATGCCCACACATCACACACACCTACATGCACACGCACATACATACACACATACATACATACACACACATACAAATAATAAATAAAATCTTGGGAAAAAAATGTAAGGTGACCAATATCTAAGGAATGGTACCCTAGGTCATCATCTGACCTCCATATGCTTACCACATCCATCCACAAGTGCACCCACACATGAACACCCACAAGCAGGCAAGCACATACACACAAAGGCCATGGGGATAAACCTAAGTGACGGAGAACTTACCTATCATGTGGAGGCCTTAGGTTAAATCTCTAGTACCACAAAAAGAAAAAAATAAATACAACCACACAGACATACACACAAAAAACAATACATTTAAAAAAAAATTAAGCGTGGTGGTGGTGGTGGTGGTGGTGGTGGTGGTGGTGGTGGTGGTGGTGGTGCACGCCTTTACAATCCCAGCACTCGGGAGGCAGAGGCAGGTGAATCTCTGTGAGGTCGAGACCAGCCTGAGCTACAGAATGAGTTCCAAGAAAGGCGAAAAGCTACATAGAGAAATTCTGTCCAAAAAACCAAAAAACCAAAAAAAAAAAAAAAAAAAAAAAAAAAAAAAATTAAAGCTAGGCATGGTTACATAAACCTTTAATCCCAGAACTCAGAAGGCATTGAGTCTAAGGCCAGACTGATCTACACAAAAACAGATTTAAAAATATTTAGCTAGGTGTCATATGGATGCCTATCAATCCAATACGTAGGGGGTAAACTAGGAGCAACTGCTATGAGTTCAGGGCCAGCCTAGGATATATAAGAAGACATTTTTAACCTAAGAAAATAACTCAGGGCACTAGCATATTATCCCATAAAAAAACAAGGCTCAAAACATAAAAAAATATTAAATATGAAGCCCATACTTCATAACTATTTTTTTAAAGCTAGTAATGTAACCATTGTCTTGAAGGAAGTTTTCTCAGGGATATTTTTTGCTCCATTGGAAACAAGGTCAGATAAAAAATGGTTCATTCTTCATAGTGATCCTCTGATTCTGTTCCTTTTTCTGAACTCACAAATCAACTCTTTCAAATACATTAAAATAAGTAGATGTGGGTCCATTGATATTTTCAAAAATGAATTTATTGTCTCTAAAGGAAAAGAGGATGTAACAGGAAATCAAACAATCCATTAAAATTGCCTAATGTGGTAAATGTTCCAATAACCTTTAACCTGATGCCTTCCAGGTAAATGGATCATCTTAGGTGAGAACAGCCTGGCTAGAGTTGAGCGGCACAGAGCAAGCAGATCTCTGTGAGTCTGAAGCCAGACTGCTCTACTCTGTCTCAAAAACAAAAAAATAACAATAAAAACAGCCTGGCTAGTTTTTAAAAGCCATATTCTTTGGGCTAAAGTTTACAGCGCTGCTGCACAACCTGATTTTCAATTCAGCTTTTCAAATGGTAAATGAAGACGGCACTCAGGACAGTTCCACTACATTCATTAATATCAATGTCCTATCTACAACCACAATGGGTACAAAATATTTTAATATTAGTCTTAGTCTACTACCACCTCACTTATCTGAGGCAACAAGGTTTGGCCTAGTTCAAAAGTTTCCTCGTTTGAGAGCCAGCAAGACGACTCAGTGGGTGAAGGCACTAGCCACCAAACCTGATGACCTGGGAGCCATCCCCACAACCTACATGGAAAGAGAACTAGATGCCCTCTGACCTCCACAAGCACGCCACACACACACACACACACACACACACACACACACACACACACACACTAAATGTAATAAAAAATATCATAAGCTGGGCATGATGGCTTTAGTCTCAGCACTCTAGAAATAGAAGCAGGCAGATCTATGATTTGAGGCATGAGCAAGATCCAGGCTAGTCAAGGCTATAAAATGAGACCTGTCTCAGAAACGAACGAAAAGAAATGGTTCTACTGTTTCAAAGATAACAGAGTTTTCAGTTCCTAAACTTTCATTTATGACAATAAAACCTATAGAAACTGTTGCTTCTGACATTGTATTTTGTAGACGAAATTGAAGACTTGCCAATTTTGCTTTCATTTGTAAATTTATAATTTTGTGTATTATTTTTCAAATAATCAAGTTAGCTCCCCCCTCCCCCAAAAAATGGTGTGGTGGCACATGCCCATAATCTCAGCACTTAGCGAAGTACAGACAGGAGAATCAGGAGTTCAAGGTCATCCTCTGCTATATAGCCATTCTGAGGCCAGGCTGGGATATAGGAGACTCTTTCAAATTTAAAATGAAAAGTTACTTGCTGCGGCATACTGTAACTACTTTCTATCTTCTACAGACACAACTGGCCAACTATTTCAGTTCAGTGTTGTTATCCCCTCACCCTATACCATCCAAAAGAGAAAGAAAAACAAAAACAAAACAAGGAAGTTAGAGAGTGAGAAAGGGCATGTTCTGTTATTTTGGTTAGCTTGGTTTGGGTTTGGGAGGGCTCAGAAGACAGACAATGTTGGGTTTTGAGGCAGAATCTCACCATGTAGCTCAGGATGGTTTACAACACACTGAGAGGAAGTTCACCATGAGGGAGGAGAGACAATCTAGCTGTCTCCAGTTAATGATTCCCCAACTGTAATCCTAGAGTGAGCACCTGTGACTGGGCATGAGACTGTCCTAACGCTGCATTTGTCTTTCATTACATTTCACTCACATGCTTATATTATTCTCCAAACAAAGCACAGGATTTCCTACAATAGGAATTTCCTACAATAGGATTCACAGAAATTTACATATTCCCACCTTTCTACTCCAAAGACTAAAGACCAAAAGAAATCTGACTCTCTAAATGTCTCAATGCTTCGGGTATACGTAAGAGCCCACACAGACTTACATTTTTATCCCTTTCAGTTTAAAGTGAATGCTACAATTTTAACAAATTAATCATCAACCTTTACAAGAAAAACCAGATACAGAAAGTACATACTCTGCAAGTTTGACTTTATTCAGCTGGGTGTGGCGGTACTTGCTTACAAGCCCTGGTTCTCTCCAGGTGAGAGAAAGCAGCAGGACAGAGTTAAGGTTACCCTTGGCAACCCAGCTAGTTGCCCCTTCAGGCTAGCCTAGACTATATGAAAAATCCTGTCTCAAAATCCAAAATAAAACATATATTTTACTTCATTAAAATTTACAGCTTTGCTATGCATAGTGGCAAATGCCTTTAATCCCAGCAGAAGCAGGTGGATCTCTGTGAGTTCGAGGCCAGCCTGGTCTACAAAGTGAGTTTAGGACAGCCAAGGCTGTTAAACAGAGAAATCCTCTCAAAAAGATTTAAAAAAAAACATTTTACAACTTTATTCATCCAATGATGCTAAAAATAAAATAAGCCATCAACCCAGAGAAGATATTTACAATACACATTACTGACAAAAGATGTAGTCATACTGTCCTTGGCAAAATTCAAAAGAAAAATGGGCAAATTATATATGACAGGTAAGTCCAATAAAGGAAATGCAGGGAGAGGGGAGAACAAGGGAATCCATGGCTGATATGTAGAACTGAATTGTATTGCAAAATAAAAATAAAAAAATTTAAAAAAAAAAAAAAAGGAAATGCAAGCCAGAAGACATTAAAAAAAATTCCAGGGGCTACAGAGATGGCTCAGCAGTTAAGAGCAGTGGCTGCTCTTTCAGAGGATAAAGGTTCCATTCCCAGCACCCACATGGCAGCTCACAAGTGTCTGTAACTCCAGTTCCAGGGGATCTGACACCCTCACACCAATGCACATTAAATAAATTATTTTTTAAAATTCCAACCTCACTGATGATAAGGGAAATATAAAACCCACAGCCACCATTATACAGCCTGAGACTGCCAAAAAGCAGCAGAACAGTGCCCAGAAGAACAAGAATATTTGTAAATGCTGGTTTAAAAGAAGGGGGGGGTAGTTGCTTTAGACAGCAAAACCAAAGACAAGCACATTCCACAGAGCAGCAGTTCTCCATAGACAGATGCTCACTAGCCCTCCAAGGAAGCAGACAGAATAATGTTCTCCTCATTGCTGCGTGCAGTAATGAGTTCTGAAATACTCTAACTGCCAGGTGACTGGGTACCATAGTTTACTCATCCAATACTAAGTATACAATACAAATGTGACTCTTAGGGTTCGGAGTCTTAGCTCAGAGCTTAGAGTGCTTGTCCAGGATGTGGAAGGCCCTGGATATGATACCTAACAATAAATAGAGAGAGAAAAACAAACAAGTGTGGCTTATAATACAATTATTTGTGTACCACATACACACACAAATTCATAATAGTTAAGATATAACTGGTTCTAAAATGCACACCAATTATTTCAAGTGTTAAAAATGGGGGATGTTAAGCTGGGGGGTGGCGGCTCACATCTTTAATCCCAGGACTTGGGAGGCAGAGGCAGGCAGATCTCTAAGTTCAAGGCCAGCCTGGTCTACAGAAATAGTTCCAAGATGGCTAGGCTACATGGAGAAACCCTGTCTTGAAAAACTATAAAGAAAAGAAAAGAGAGGAGAGGAGAGGAGAGGAGAGGAGAGGAGAGGAGAGGAGAGGAGAGGAGAGGAGAGGGGAGGGGAGGGGAGGGGAGGGGAGGGGAGGGGAGGGGAGGGGAGGGGAAGGGAGGGGAAGGGAGGGGAGAGGAGGGAAGGGGAGGAGAGAAAAGAGGGAGGGGAGGCTTCATGTTATACTAAGAACAGAATGAACTAAAATGGATGATGATGTTGCAAATAATGCATCATTTATTATAAAGTATCATTTACTTTAAGACAAAGCTCTGACATTCTTAGGTTCCAAAGGATACCAAGGATGCACACTTTCAGTAGATGTTCAAGTCCCTAACATAAAATGACATGGTACTGGAGCTAGAGAGGTGGTTCAGGAGGTAAGAGCACCTGCTGCTCTTGCTGCAAACCCCAGTTTGGTTCTGGGTACCCACATGGCAGCTCACAACCATCTATAACTCATTCCAGGGGATCTAATGCCCTCTTCAGGACTCCATGGGCACTGTACACATATATACACTCAGGCACACACAAATTCATAAAATAAAACATGTAAATATTTTTTAACTACCTTTAAAGGGGAAATGTGAAATATTACTTGAGAATTCTAGCTGAAAGAGACAGGAATTCTGTATTCTTATAATTTCTCTATATGTCTGGATTGTAACTGTAGCAGTAGCAGAAGCAATTACTTCTGTTCAGGCCATTCACTGTATGAACTGTAAAGCACATAAAATCCCAAACTCTCAGTCAAGTCCCTAGGGTCACTGGCCAGCTTTTCTTTTGTTTTTGCTGAGACAGTCTCCACTGTGCAGCCCAGGTTGTACTTGAACTCATAATCCACCTAGTAGCCCAGTGAATGCTGGACTAAATGTTACCATGTCTGGCCTACCAGGCCTTACTGGCCTATTTTGGATTAAAAATAAATAAATAAATAAAGTATTCATAAATAGTGAATATGAATCTCTCTATTTAAAAGTAAAAGGAATTATCTTAAGGGTTTTGTTTTGTTTTGTTTTAGTTTTTGGTTTTTCAAGACAGGGTTTCTCTGAGTAGCCTTGGCTATCCTGGAACTCAGAGATCCACCTGCCTCTGCCTTCCGAGTGCAGGGATTAAAGGCGTGCGCCACCATGCCCAGCTTCTGACATACTTCCTTAAGGGGTCTTGGAGAATGTCACCGCATAGCCTGTAATCTGACAAAGCAGTCCGTGACTCTGCACATGTTTATAAAAGACAAATCGTGTCTTCTCTGAAATAGAAAATAAGCTGGGATGTGAAAAGAACATTCACCTTTCAATCACTAATTGTCACAATTTAAAATACCTGCACTACTTTGTGTGTTCTTTTGACCAGTATTTGATCCAGTAAATTACACTGAGCCACTTCACACAAACATTTGTAAATAGCTGAAGCACACATATAAAGCTTCATAAATGGAGTCTATTATCTGAGGTGCCTACAAAACATTTTATTTGAAAATCCTGGAGTCTTGGGTATTTTCCAGCAGTATTGTGAAGAAGGCATCTAGAGAATGTGTTGACTATACACAATCTCCGTGTTAAATAACAAGCCTGGTCTGACTTAGCAAAACACTCCAACTTTTGGAATGGAAAATGACCTGCTGGACATTTCAAAGGTGCTAGAAATCACCCTACCAATCCAAATCAGTCTACAAGGGGGATTGCTCTTACGAGAACAGGTTAAATTTCAGTGCAGCACATGTCTCTTAAGTTATTCAACTACTATAAAATTATAAAACAATCAGAAAAAACAAAACCTTTTTTCTTAGTCATTTTAATGTCCATTTATTCAATCAAAATACATGTAAAACCTGACATACTGATTTAGTTCTTCTATGGTACATCTTTCATTCTGTTTATTAGAATATATTGTACATAATAATGGGTCTCATCGTGACATTTTCATACATGTACATAACATATTGTGATCATATTTACATAACTCTCTCCCTCTTTGTTCCCCTCACCCTCACTAATCTCCTTCTTCCCAACTTGCCCCACTCACTTTTTTTTCCTCCTTCATGTATGTGACCACTGAGTTTCATTAGGGTGTTTACAGGAGCTCGTGTTACCAGTGACCACACAAATGATGAACATGTCTCTCCCCATCAACCACTAACTGAATGTAAATTTTCAGGGAGCAGTAAGCCCCATGAGCCCCTTTCCTTCATATGACAGGTCACTGACAGGGCCAATCTTGTACAAAAACGTGTGAAAATAATCACAGCTGCTGTGAGTTCAAGAGTTCAACAGCCAAGGGCTGGAGAGATGGCTCAGCAGTTAAAAGCACCCATTTCAGACAGCAACTAACTGCTTGAAACTCCAGCTCCAGGGGATCTGATGCCCTCTTCTGGCCCCCACACACTTGTGGCAGACACATACATGCATACACGAACAAAAATTCCTAATTAAAATTTTCATTTTAAAAAAAAGAGTACAACAGTCAGGCCATGCCCAGAAGTCAGTGTTCCACAACTGATTTCCAAACCTGTCTGACTCTTCCATTCTTCCCACCCCTTTTTCAATGAACCTTAATTCTATTATTTTAAATAATAGGGTAACAGCCTACTTTCTGCATGTATAACTTATTGGACTGTTTTCTCCATTTGTTAAAATTATAATGAACCTGATATCCTTTCCTTAGTATAGATATCCAGAAAGGGGGCATGACAATATTTTGGAAAGTACAACTGCACAAATTTTACTAAAACAACCACCAAAAACAACTATTTTTCAGATTTAAAGGTTTTTTTTATTTGTTTTATTTTATGTGCATTGGTGTTATGCCTGCGTGTGTATCTGTGTGAGGGTGTCAGATCCCCTGGAACTGGAGTTACAGACAGTTGTGAGCTGCCATGTGGGTACTGGGAATTGAACCTGGGTCCGCTGGAAGGGCAGCCAGTGCTTTTAACCACTGAGCCATCTCTCCAGTCTCCTGATTTAAAGTTTTAACAACCTGAGCTCAATCCCCAGAACTGGAAGACTCCATGAAACTGTCCTCTGTCCTCCACCCATTAGAGCCTTTGTATGAACATTTGCCTCCCACCACACACACACACACAATAGGTTTCTCTGTGGAGCTTTGGAGCCTGTCCTGGAACTCACTCTGTGTAGCCCAGGCTGGCCTCTGCCTCCCGAGTGCTGAGATTAAAGGTTTGTGCCACCACTTTGGTTCTGATTTTTTGAAGACAGGGTCTCACCATGTAGCTCCGGGTGGCCCAGAACTACGTAGCTCAGGCTGGCCTCGAACTCACCAAGATCCACCTGCCTCTGCCTACCACATGCTGGGATTAAAGATTAGGTCTCATACCCAGCTATAATTTTTTAAAGCAGTAGAAATGATGATACCAGATGGAGAATACGGTATCTTTGTAAACAATCAAACATGTAAAATATTTTACCAGCTATAATAACATTTTATTTTTATAGCCAAAGTCTATGATCCAGCTACCAAAAAAAATTAATTAAAGTTTACTAAAGAGATTACAAACCCAACTGTTTTTCTAATTTTATATTTACAACTAATATAGTATAAAAATACTTATACTATCTCTACCAAAACTGACTAGAATTTGACACAAAATACGTTTTCTTTCATTTTGTTTTAAGAACATAATGCCCCACACTTGGAAGTACATGGGGAGCACAACTGAGACCTGATGGGGAAAAAAACAACCACAGGCATGAGGTTGGCAGGTACAGGAGAGCAGGGGTGGATCTGGAAGGATGTGAAGGAAGCACAGGGGATAACATCATCAAACTATCAAAGTGCCAGGCATGACGGCACACACTTTACTACCATGGGGGGGGGGGGGCGCTGCAGGAAGCAAAAGTTTAAGCCAGTCCGATCCAAACAGTTAAGTTCCTCCAGGTCAGCCAGAATCAAATAGTAAGACATTGTCTCAAAAAAAGAGTATGAAACTCTCAAAGAATTAATAAAAATATATTTTAAAAAGGATGTAGCAAAGCTGGGCACAGTAAAACACGCCTTTGACCCCAGCACTCTGAAGGCAGAGACAGGTGGATCTCTGTGAGCTGGAGATGAGCCTGGTCACCAAAGGGGGGAAAAATTTTTTTTTAAATGAAGCCAAGCACAGGGGTACACACCTTTAATTCCAGCACTCAGGAGGCAGAGGCAAGTGGATCTTTGTGAGTTCTAGGCCAGCCTGATCTGCATGGAGAGTTCCAGAATATTCAGGACTACAAAGAGAGATATTATCTCAAAAAAAGAAAGACAGAAGGAAAGCAAGCAAACCAAGTTCAAGCAGCCCCGATCTAAAAGAGCAGTGATGAGCACAGCATCGTGGCTTCAGGCTCCACAGCAGCATAACCTGTCATTTTCTTTGCAATTCTGTCATTACACCCTATTTAATCTCAATCAATTATACATTTAAAGCCCTCAGAATTATTTTAAATTACACTTTGGAAGTAATGTCTCTTGAAAGCAATACCCAGCTTCCAATGTTATCACTCTAACTTATTAACTATTTAAACTGTAGCATTATGTATCTAAAGCCATACAGGTTACCAAACTTACAAGACTCTGTTGTCTTATTAAACAGCACATAATAGCTGAGCGGTGATAGAGCACACTTTTAATCCCAGCACTCGGGCCGCAGAGATAAGTAAACCTCTGAGTTTGAGACCAGCCTAGTCTACAAGAGTTCCAGGACAGCCAAGGCTACACAAAGAAACCCTGTTTTGGAAACAAACCAAACAAACAGCACATAACAGTCTGGAGAGATGGCTTAGTGGTTAAGAGCACTGATTGCTCTTCCAGAGGTCTTGAGTTCAATTCCCAGCAACCACATGATGGCTCACAACCATCTGTAATGGGATCAGATTCTTTATTCTGGTGTATATATAAAATACATGAATAAATAAATCTTTAAAAAAAATAACCAAAAAAAAAAAAAAACCCAGCATATAACAAAATGCTATTTTCAGGCCTTCATGTAGTTGCTTTCTAAACTGGAAAACCTTTTGCAAACAAATAATTACCTGAAAATGTTTCAAAGTTTACTATTTTGTTCATAAAAACTCTAAAATATTTGTAAAACGTTATGAACAAATACAACAAAGTATGGAGGTATTAAAGAATCTTAAGTTAGCAGGGTTTGATAGCCCATATCTATAATATCAGCACTTTTTGAGTCGAGGCAAGAGAATTATTGTAAGTTCAAAGCTAGCCTCAGTTATACAGTAAATTTTAGGACAGTCTGAACTACAATTATATCCTTGGGGGGGGGATGGTGAGGAAGAAAGGAAAGAGAAAGAGAGAAGAAAAATTCTAAGCATTTTTATATTTTCTATCAAACCTTCAGATAATTTTCTTGGTAATCTATATGTAATCAAATACAATTTATAATAAACTCCATAAAAGAAAACCAGAAAACCATATTCTACAGATGTCATGTCTTCATAGCCCAGGCTGGCTTTGAACTCACCATGTACCTGAGGACAATGTGGAAGTTCTGATCCTCTGGCCCTCCTGAGTGCTGCTGGAATTTCAAGCATGGATCGTTGTGTTCTGGGTTGATGTACTACTGGGGATCACACCAGGGCCTCAAGGATGCTAGGCAGCACTTTACCAACTGTGATACATCCCCAGCCCTAATCTGACTAACATAATGCTCATCGTATGTAAACAAATTTTTCAACCTAGAAAATGTTCTCCAGCATAAAGTTATTGGGAGGAGGGAGACTACATGTGACTGACCATAGCGATCCTTTACATTCAATGTAACCAAGAAGTACACTAAAGAATCAGTCTTTGGGGCTGGAGAGACGGCTCAGCGAGAGAGTACTTGCCATTCTCACAGAAGACCTAGGTGGTTACCAGCACCCACGTGGCAACTCACAAACTTTAACTCCAGTTCAGGCGGATCCAATATCCTCTTCTGGACTCTGCAGACACGAGGCACACACTTGGGGCACTTACATACATGAATGCAAGCAAAAGATTTATATACATAAAACAAAATTTTTTTTGAGACAGGGTCTCACTATGTAGTTTTGGCTGTCCTGAAACTCACTATGTAGACCAAGTTGGCCTCGAACTAAATCTTTTAATTATTTAACAACAAAATCATCAGGTGATGGTGTTGCACACTTTTAATCCTAGCATTCGGGAAACAGAGGCAGGCAGATCTCTTTGAGTTTGAGGCCAGCCTGGTCTACAGAGTGAGTTCCAGGACAGGCTCCAAAACTACACAGAGAAACCCTGTCTCCAAAAACAAAAACAAACAAACAAACAAAAAATCAGTCTTCGACAACTTAAATCTTTGCCCAAACAAAAAAGTTACAGCTCAAATGAGTAATGTACTTCCTTTTACTATTCTTCCCTATGCTAAATCTTTTTTTTTTTTTAAAGCATAATAACTCTTTGGGTTTTGCTTATTAACGAGTGGGAGAAGGGAGGAACATGAAGACCTGATCTTGACTGTAGGATCTTTTAGGTGAAGGAGTACAACCTCTTAAAAGTTATCCACTGAACACCATACATGTGCTATGGCAAACACATGCCCATACATGTAGGCATATGCAAACGCGCACACAGACACACACATACACACACACTCCTTTTTTTTTTTTTAAGGATAGAAGCAAAGAAAATGTAAAGTAAAAATGAATCTCGAAATCTAGCCATTTAAAAAAAAAAAGGAGATGCTGAGTCCAGTGGAGGCAGAGGCAGGTGGATCTCTTTGAGTTTGAGGCTAGCCTGGTCGACTTAGTGAGCTCCAGGACAGCCAGTGCTACAAAGTGAGACCCTGTCCAAAAAAAAAAAAAAAAAAAAAAGAGGGAGAGAGAAATGGTTCAGCTGGGCATAGTGTTGAAGTGGAAATAGAAAGAGTAGAAGTCTGAGGTCAGCCTGCACTACAGGAGTCTGTCTCAAAGACCTGGGAGCTAGGTGGTAGGGGAAGAGATTGACTGAACTGACTCTGAAAAGGGGTCAAGTGTGAAAGAGGTCAAGTATGCTAGCACTGGTAATCCCTAGCACTGGTAATCCTGGTACCGGGGAGACAGAAACAGGGGGATTAGAGAGTTCAAGGCCCGCCTGAGCTATAAACAGTAAGACTCTGTTAAATAGAAAAATAGGAGGTAGGCTGGAGAGTAGCTAAAGCAGTGGATGCTCTTCCAGAGGACTCAGGTTTAGCAACGACATGGTGGCTCACAACCACCCATAACTCCATACCCT
This sequence comes from Peromyscus eremicus, assembly GCF_949786415.1. Taxonomy (NCBI): domain Eukaryota; kingdom Metazoa; phylum Chordata; class Mammalia; order Rodentia; family Cricetidae; genus Peromyscus; species Peromyscus eremicus. Next base: position 79,305,939 of record NC_081419.1, read on the forward strand.
ATCCTGGCCTCTATAAGCACCAGGCACACAAGTAGTGGGCAGATATATATGTGACAAAACACCCATACACACAAAACAAAACAAAATAATAAAATTTAAATAAATAAAAACGAAATAGATGATTAAGCTAGGGTTATAACTCAGTTATAGAGAACATGTTGAATGTGAGATCTTGGGCTCACTCCCAGTATGGACAGATATAAATATATTATGCATGTCCGTCTGACTTAGGAAGTGGATTGTGTGACAGGTATCAGAAGCCTGGGTTTTAATTCAGTTTGAAAACACAAGATTCACAGAGTTTGATATGTACCTTGACTTTACTTTTTAAGGATCTTTTAAAAGAAAATATAAATCCTGTAAGTCAAACTCTAATTTATTACCAATATTAAACTCCATGCTTTTTGCCCCTCTGATTTCAGAGAAGCCTGTAATTGAGACTTTTTAAAGGGCTTAAACACCTGTAATCCTGTGTTGTTTTGTTTTTAAATCAACCAGACCTGGTGGTATTACTTGGGCAGTAGAAGATCAGGAGCTCACTGCCAGCCTGAGCTACATAAGACCCTAGTTCAAAACACAAAACGAAGATAAAGTAAATCTAAGACCAAGTAACCCTAGCAGTATCATTATGGGCATTATCAGCATGCTGCTGGTTCTTTTCACTTCCACATGAGAAGCTCCCAGGTCTCCAGCACCCACCCTGGTGTCTCAGCATAGAGGCAACTGTGTGGCCTTTGTTTGGTGACATCAAATATCAACTGAGAGGGCCCCTGGTCTCCTAAGAAGAAATTCAACACCTACTTTGACACACGCTTACATACAACGTATAACATACACCTCCTCACTGTGCCTCGTCTACCTGGTCTCACAGAATGACTAAGATCCAAAGGAACAACCACAACAGAGCTGTCCAGAAGCAATCTGCTGCTGCTTTTCCCCAAACCACTCTTAATTAAACCAAGCCACCCAAACACATTAACTGCTCCTTAAGTTGACCACACAGTACTGTTAAAATTTTAATAAATAAGCCAATGGTGGCACATGCCTTTAATCCCAGGACTCAGGAAGCACAGGCAGGTAGATCTCTGAGTTTGAGGCCAGCCTGGTCTACAGAGGGAGTTCCAGGACAGCCAGGGCTACACAGAGAAAGCCTGTCTGAAAAAACCAAAAAGAAGAAAATAAATAACCTACCCTGGTCCAAAACTTCTCCAAATATATATTCTTCTTCAAGTATAAACTTTTAAAGATACTAGGGAAGATTATTACTTTTAAACAGATGAATCTAGAACCAGTAAGGACATTTAGTATAATTCCTTTCATCTTATGTTGCTCCTGACAAAAGTTTGCTGAGAAAGTTCCCTTTTCCCACAGAGAGAACTAATACTACATCCTAGTTAAAGTGGAGGAGGGGCGGTACTTTTAAACAAACACCAATAAGATTCCTCCTTTTAACAAAGCTCTTGTAGTCCCTCTTCAGAAGTAGCTTCCAACTAAAACATGCAACACTAAGCCTGAACTCTGGACATTAAGAAATCGGGACAGCTGCAACCCACAAATTTTCCAACAGGAATGTTTACTTTGGCAGCAACAGTATAAGCATGCATCAAATTAGCCTGTGTGTTCTAATAACTACAAGGCACAACAATTTTTGGAAGGCGCTTTTTTTAAAACAGAGAGTTTCCAAGTTCTTGGAACATCCTTAAAGCATTGTCGTGGCATCTTTTCACATCCAAGCTCAGGTGAAGCTGCAATGGAAACAATGTTTCTATGCCTCTGAATCAACCATTAGGATAATTCTCATCTGCCTTATCATACTGGATGAACTGCTACAATGAGAACTATTAGGAAGCTAACTCCTCCACCTCAAAGAAACAAAGTTAACTTCAGAAGTTAATGGAGTAAGTCATTGCAACATAGACGCAATTATTCCATTTAAATGGATGTGCATGAATTACATTTTATTAACAATTCCACATTGTGAGGTTGACATTTTCTCCTTCCTCTTTTCCATGTGCCTTCAGTATTCATGCAGCAAATATTTAAAGACAGAAATTCAATCAGGAAGGTCGTTTGACAGCTACTGCTTTTTGAAGTTGCAGGAAAGCAAGCCTTAGGCACTGGCATTAAACAAACATCTATGTGTCAAGTGCTCTACTCCTCCAGCATCCAACCTCTGTAATTTGCAACCCTACTTTATGGTATCCTATGACAGATCATCCAAAAAATTAACAGAGTATAATCTTCAGCTTCTTCTCAAGCACATTTACAAGAATTATCTCTTAGAAACCATCTACTTTGATGAGACTCTAAAAACCCCATGCCCAGAAGCCAATGGCTGGTTTATAAACAAGATAATGACTAGTTCAATGGAAAAGGCATTACAACAAAATGCTAAGACTGTCTCACCATGTTATGATCTGCTTGCCTAATATGTATGTTTAGCTACTGCAGTCAGCAATGTCCAAATATAAATTTAAAACATTTAATGGCCAGTTCTGTTCTAGACTTCAAGCTCATCTTACCTGTTTAAAACATTGGTGCTTCTTCCTCCCCTCCCCCAATCTATCCTCCAAAGTACTTTTTCTCTTATTAAATGTATTCCCTATGGTAGAAAAGGAGGACCTAAGAAATAAAATCTCCCCAATATACAATGAAATATCCAACACTGGAAAATCAGACATTCCTGTATATCTCTACTATAACAAATTAAAAATAATCAAAATAATTCAAGAAAAATAAACTGATACAGGTTAAGCACTAAATTTCACAAATGAGAGCTTCCTATACTTTATGAATGCAATCATAAATATACCAAGAAATACCTTGTTGATTTAAAAATAAAAATAAAGAAATTGGGTTGTTTGGTTAAATTTCAGTTAAATTACTGGTAAGTGGCATGAAGATAGAAGAATCAATACAAAAAAATTTTAAAGGTCAGTCATATTTTGTTTACTTAAAATACTAAAGCTTAATCATGACCTGTCTAAACCTTATCGTTGCTCATTGTGTAAAATTAGCACTGCACTTGCAAACCTAAGCAGAATCTAGACTTATCAAACATATGGGGAGACTTGCCCAATTTCTGAAATAGTAAATGTGGGTGAAGCATTAAAATAGCTTTCTTGGTAAACAATAGCAAAAACAAAACAACAAAAAGAGAGAGCTAGAAATGCTTTCATAATCTGATCAGAAAAAAAAAATCTTTAAAATTTTTCAAGCACCCAGCAATTAAAAATCTTGAAATTAAGTGAAATTGTTTGAAGTACCTACACTTCAGAGGCTGTAGTTTACAGCAGAAACCTAAAACAGAAAACAGAAAAATAAAAATCAGCAGATCTCTAAACAACTCAGAGGTACATAGAAACGAAGACTGGTTCTCCAGCTAACTTTTCCAGCCCTGTACCGGAGAGACACCAGAACAAAGTTGAAGGTAAAATCGTGAGTTTTCCCTGTAAACTGGGCCATGATCTGAAACCTGAAAGAAAGAAAAAAAAACCCGCCGCCGCCGCCGCTGCTGCTGCTGCTAATAGAAGCTCCTTATAAGCAGCGAACTGACAGGTGGAAAAATAAATTCCCCGGCAGGCCAGCCAGAGGTTGTGAAAACACGGTTCAAGGACCGAACATGTTGTGACTACTCTGTAACAGGTCCAAGGTAATTTACGCACACACCCTTCAGCGCAATCCCTCAAGCACGGGTAAGAATGGGAAACAACAGGCTGCCTGCGCCCCCCCCCCCATCCCTACCCGAGTTCCACATACCATTTTACAACAGCCGTCTCCCCCTAGACAGGAAAACAGACATTCTGGTCCCGAGTCCTTTCCGCTGAGTTCTCCCCCAGCGCGAAGGGAAGAGGGCGGCCGCCGCCGCCGCCGCCGCCGCCGCCGCCGTAACGAGAGAAGCCGGCAACAGCCCCGCCGCGCGGCCGCCACGCCTTCCTCCCGCCGCCGCTGGGGACGCGGAGCCGCGGATCACATTTCTCCTCCCCAACAATCACACGCACGCACGTCCCCAGAGTTGACACCCTCCAAACCCGCCGCCCCGCGACGCCGGTGACAGGGCCACCAAGCCTCCGGGGGCGCAGCCACGGGGCTGGGCGCTCCGGCAGCGTGCGTGCACGTCGGTGTTCGCTCCCATCAATGAAAGGAACCAGGTCTCCGTAGTGACGGCCTAAAGCCGCCGGGCCGAAACAGGGGCCCCCGTGGGACCAAACAAAACTTCGGTTGCTGGGAAGAGCCGTTGCGCAACCTTGGCTTCGGGGGGGGGGGGGGGAAGGCCCGGACCGCCCGGCACGGCCAGGGCGGCTTCCCGGAGGCTGCGCCAAGCGCGCGCCAAAAGCACGCGCGGTCTCCGCGTCCGGCCGCCTCGGGCCTGGCGTGGCGCCGGCCTTCGGGAACCGCCCGGGGACGGCAGTCCGCAACCGGGCGGAAACCGAGCCGCGTCGCTCCGAGGGTTCCCCCGGCCCCGAGGCCCGCGTCGCCGCCGCCGAGCTCCCCGCCCTTGCCCGGCTCCCTTACCTTCCTAGAGGCCCGCGCTCTCCCCGCTTCGGGCGGCCGCAGCCCTGAGCATGTCCGGGATGGGTCGCGGGGGCCGTGCGGGGACCCGGAGCCAAGCGCTTCAGCAGGCGGCGCCACCCAGCCGGGGCTCAGCCCCTCTCGGCGGCCGCTGCCATCTTGTCCTGGCGGCTGAGAGGAAACGGCGAAACACCCTCCCCCGACCGCTGCTGCTGCTGCTCTGGCTGCCGATCGCCGGGCCCGTTTCCCTCATCTTCCTTCCCGGGGACCTGGGGTGGGGACGGCTCGACTGGGGAAGAGGGGCGGTGACTGGCCGGCGGCCCGCCGGGGCCTACGGGCGGCGCGGGATGCAGGGCCCGCGGCCGTGAGGGCCCATTTCCCCAGCCCCGAGGTGGAGACAAGGACGAGGACGGCCGCTCGCGAGGCCGCGACGCCGGGGGCCTGCGGCTCGGACTCCTCAGGGCGCCGCGCTGCCGGCAGTCGTCACCCCGGCAGCTGCCGCGGGCCGCCCCGATCTCGGGCCCCTCCTCCACGCCCGCCGGCCTCGGCCGCCGCCGCCGCCTCCGCAGCGCCACCGCCCGCTCGGCCGCGCTGCGCGCCCAGCCCGGGCGGCCCCGCTCGGCTAGGGCCCCGGCGCCTCCGCGAAGCCCCTCCCCGGGGTCCGCCCGCAACCGCGCCCTTGACGCTCGCAGCCCGCCAGGCGGCCCGCGCCGATCCAACCCTGGGCTCTCACGCCATCCCTCCAGCAGGAATAGCTTCCGTCAGCCCTCCTCTGCAGTTCCGAGCCTGACTCCCGGCCCACTCTGCCAGAAATACACATTTCGGGGACAATCCTAATACCCAGAGAAGGGATTCGGATGCGGAAGCAGGATCTTACCGGCCTTTCCAGGTCGCCCCATCCCAATGCCCCGTCCCACCCCTTTAGAATCTGTTTCTTGGCATCTTAGGAGTTTAAAAACAAAGAAAGGGGAAATGTTTAACCAAATGAACAGCCTCAGTCTAAAATGGGCCCTGCCCGCTCTCCCATTCCAAACCAGCAGGAGACTTGTCACACCATATCAAAGAATGAAGGAAGAAGGACTGTGGGGAGTTTTCCAAGCGCACCACCACAGTCATTGGGAAGCTTCCCACCTCTAAGTTGATAATTCTCCATCGAGTTAGTTCCACACCCAAGCTAGTTTCTTCGCTCCTGGAAACTAGGAAATCGACAGAATGGTCCATTTCCACCCACGTAACCATAGAACCATGGAATTTGAGATGAAAGAATCTTACTGATGTATAGTCCAAACTCTTATGCTAAGACAAGGGTTTAGACAAGTTTCGATGACGTGAGCAAGGTTATAGAGCAAAGCCTTAGTCTCCACCCCCCTCTCTCCTCCATCTATCTCCCCAGGAAGCAACTCAACTAACATTCGAAGCAACCCATCATTCAGTAAACCTATTTTTAACAACCCGTTTCGCTTGGTTCCTTTCGTTCTGAACAAATGTTTAACATTACAGCAACCCTTATCTCCACGATGAAAGTGTCCTTTGCTTTCTTCACTGGGAAGGTTGAGTTTACTGCTGATGTATTTCCCCACACACATTTTCTATTGCAGCATCTGAGACGGGGTAAAGGCAGTGTCAACTTGCTGTGTACATATTCCTCCTTTATAGCCTACTGCCTTTCAAACTAGGAGAAGAGAACTGTGTAGAATGTCTTCGAAAGTGAAAGGGGTTAGCATGCTCAAGGCCACTGGTAATACTTTTTCAAATGATGGGCGTTTGCTTCAAGACAGAAGATACTCAGTGAAAAGCCAAAGTAGAAAAAACAATGTATGATTTTTAGAAAAGGCATGTGCATGAAATGGCCATGGCGATGCAAGCCTGGAACACGAGCTTTGGGGAGATGGAGGCCAGAGAATCAGGAGTTCAAGGTTGTCTACAGACAAAAAAGGACAGCGTCAGAGCTGTTCATTCCCCCCCCCCCCCCTTAGCATTTACTTCGGATTTTTTAAGGCAATATTAAAAAAAAAGAAACCTATAAAAATCAATACTAAAAAAAAGTGACCATAATAGAGAAATCCCCCAAGGAAAATATTCCATTAGAACTAAATTTTCAGATTTTTGCAAGTATATCTCTAGCATCCTAATGGAAGACTTGCACCGTTTTCATGGGTTGTTACGTTTATGAAGAGGCTGGAGGTAAGAACTTTTCCCCTTTCTGCTGGGTGGTTTGCCCCGCCCTCTCTCCTGTGAATTCCAGAAAAGATTTCTGTCACCTTTCTTTTAACCATTGCTTTGCCAGTGACTAAGTGCGGTATCTAATTTTAAAGCTTCCTAATAAAGCTTGCTAAAGAAATAAACATTAATGCAAGCCCTCCTCAGTAAACTTATTGTCTTAATCCTTAACCCTTATGTCCTTAATCTCTTCCCCTCAGAGCCATTCTGAACTGGAATATACGGGTAATCTTCCAAAACCCTGAAGTAGCAATTTTTTGTTAGGTTCATTTAAAAATAAAAATGATGGTTCTAAACGGATGTGGTGTCTCACGCCTGTAATGCTAGTACTCTGGGGGCTGAGGCAGGAGATGATCTTCCAGAGTCTAAGACCAACTTGGGCTATATGATGACTTCCAAGCTACTTCTGACCTGGTGACACAGGCCTGTGGTCTCAATTCAGAAGGTCACGCCAGCTTGGGCTACAGAGTGAGTTCAAAGCCAACCTGAGCTATTTTGTGTGACCTGATTTCAGAAAAGTTTTTAAGGGTCTAGGGAGTCCTAAAATTAAGGGCTTAAATTCAATCCACAGGAGTCACATAAAACACCAGCTTCAGTAAGCCCAGTGATGTGAAGAAAAGGGGATCCCTGGGGCCTTTGTCTAGCCTGTCTAGTCATCAGTGAGCTCCAGGCTCAGTGAGAGACTCTGTCAATGGACAAAGTGAAAAATGATTGAAGGAAACCCCTGACTTCAACCTGGGGCCTCCATGTACATACAAATCTACAGAGAGAGAAAGACAGACAGACAGACAGAGACAGAGAAAAGCTGGGGATATAGCTCAGTTGGCAGAGCAGTGCTGGCCCAGCATGCCCAAAGCACTGGAGTCAATCTCCACTCTGCAGGACAGAATGACCCCCACCTATAGTCCCAGAACTGGGGAGGTTTTTGGGTTGTTTTTTGTTTTTTATTTTCCTGGTTTTTCAAGACAGGGTTTCTCTGTGTGGCCCTAGCTGTCCTGGAACTCATTGTGTAGACCAAGCTAGCCCTCTGCCTCCCCAGTGCTGGGATTAAGCCACAACAGCCCCACTTACAGGAGACTTTGTTTCAAAAGATAAAAGGAGAGAGGAAGAAAAATGAAAGGAAGGAAGGAAGGAGAAAAACGGGAGAGAGAGGAAGGAGAGGGGAGGGGGAGAGGGAACACAGGAAGGAAAGAAAGGAAAACAACCTGAGTCAAAAGAAAAGACACTCAAGAGGCACAGGAGGAAGCTGTGGGGAGCGAGAGGCTGGGGCCTGGGAGCTTGGACCGGAAGAAGGGAGGCGAAGGCCGAGAGAGGAAGGGGGGATGGGGGTGGGGTGGGGGGTCAGGCTGGGCTCAGGACTTTATCCCAGGGCGAAGGCGGCTAGTGAAGGGTTTAGGGAGGAGGAGTGATCAAAGCAGCCATTACAGTCTTTGGGTGAAAGGATCCTCAGTGGAATCCATTTGTTTTCTACTTACTCAAATTTTCCTTCCAGTAACTGTCAGTCTCTCTCATAGGAAAAGCCAAAAGCCACATTGGCCCAAACCAGTGCCTTAAAACCTCCCTAGATGGGAGCACCCGGAACCTCATCTACTTTCTGCCTCCTGACTCCTGTCCTTCCAGTCATTTCTTCTTGGGGGGAGGGGGGCGCTCCAAGTACCCCCTCGCTCTCTCAATCCACGGTCTCCATTTTTCCCACAGCACTGGAGACTGAACCTAGTACAAAGCACTGCTCTACCATGAGCAACCCCCCAGTCCCTTCACTTGTTTTTTGTGTTGTGACAGGGTCTCGACAAGTTGCCCATGCTGACCTTGAACTTGTGAGCCTCTTTTGTCAGCAGCCCAAGTAGCTGCCATCCCAGGGGCACCAGGCCCAGCAGAACTCACTCTTTCTGCCTCTGCCAAGGGCCAGCCATCTTAGCTACGTTCATGTACATTGTCTGTCTTCCTCCACAAGGATTTTTCTTTTTTGTCACTTGTTAGTTGTTTGATCCCCCACAGTCTAGAATAGGAACTCAATAAATATTTATAAAAGGAAAGAATAAATTTTCTCTGTAAGCAGAAAGAAGCTAGCCGTCCACAAACTCCGCCTGCAAGCAGTCACAGCCTTGGACATCACCCACACTGTACAAGGTCTGAAACGGGTTCTTTCTTGTCAGTCTCCCCCGACCTCCGGTGGGCCGGTCCAGCTGAGGCCAGGCCTCCTGGCACCATCCTGGTCTGCATCTCTGTTGAACTGCACACAGGTGTCAGTTAGAGAAACGGCCTTGTACAGCCTTAGCACACCATGCTGATGCTTCTATTCAAAGCAGTGCAGTTTCCAGAAAAACCTTGGAACTCTGTCAGAGCCTGAGTCACCAACCCACCCACAGCCATCTTCCTCAAGGAAGTTGGGCTTCGAGTTTTGTGGCTGTTGTTTCCTCCACCCCAGACCCTAGGTGTTCTTTCTCGCCTTTGGTCCCTGTTTCCCCAGAGGGGTGGAGGGGGCAGGGGGTGCCAAGTTAACCAGTGAGCTCCCTAACTACAGAGCAAGGAGGAAAACCTTACTGGGAGCTTATTTCTCCTCCTCGCAGGAGGTCCTGGCTTCCTGATGCAAATAATCTGCCTTCTTCCTGGAGACCAGCTTTGTATATCTGGGCCTCAGGGAAGGGCAGCTGGGATGGAAAAACCATTCAAAGCTCGCTCCTCCTGCCCATATTTGAATAACTGAAAAGCTCACCAAATAACTAACTCTTTGCAGCCCAAAGTTCTGCTTCTCTTAAAAAAAACAAAAGCAGGGCAGGCAAGAGGGCTCAGTGGGTAAAGGAGCTTGCTGCCAAGTCTGACCATCTGAGTTCTATACCAGGATCCACATAATGGGAGAAGAGAACCTCCACTGTGTACCTTGGCAATGTACCCCAACCCACCCCAAAAAACATATACATAAATGTGTTTGGTTTTATGTATATGGAACAGGCATATAATCCCAGGCACTCTGAGGATGAAGCAGGATGGCTGCAAGTTAATCAAGCAGCCAGGTAGAATGACAAACGCACGCCTTTAATCTCAGCACTTGGGAGACAAAGGCTGGTGGGTCTCTGTGAGTTCCAGGTCAACCGGGATGATGTAGTGAGTGAGACCCTGTCTCAAAACAAACAAATACAACCTACTTTCACTAATTAACAGAGGTGAAAGTTGTGTGGTTTTAGGAAGCTAGGAAGATGGCTGGCCCATCAGGTCAGGTGGTTGCCCAAGAGAGGCCCAGAGTTGGGGCCTGATCACCCATGCACATGCTGGGTAGGCCAGGAAGCCTGATGAACCCCAACAGGAAGAAGGTGAAGACAGGAGCCCCCATGGCAGGAGGGCTAGCTAGATGATCAGAAGTGGAGGGCACTGAGTTCAGGTAAGAGGCCCTGCCTCAACATATAAGAGGAAGAGCAATTGAGGAAGACGCCTAGTTCCAACTTCTCCACCCTCATTCCGGGGAACTCACGCACATACAAATGGTATACACATTTGTTCCCATTCCTACACCACATACAGAGATACATGTGACAAATTAATACCACATTAATATGGACAGTCATAATCTCATTTTAATGATTTATTTATTTCTATTTTATGTGCACTGGTGTTTTGCCTCCGTGTATGTCTGTTTGAAGGTGTTAGATCCCCTGGAGCTAGAATTATAGACAGTGGTGAGCTGCTATGTGGATGCTGGGATTGAACTTGGGTCCTGTCCTCTAGAAGAACAGCCAGTGTTCTTAACTCCTGAGCCAGCACTCCAGCCCATAATCTCATTTTAATATGGAGGTTAGGTACTACAGTCAACGGAAAGAAAAATCCTATAGGATGAAACTCGTTCTTGAAAAGTCCTAAAATTACCCATAAAGTACAGTATTTATTATTATGGATATACAACCTGGTATAACAATGTGTACCATAGCTAGAAATGGGCTAAAGTTTTCACATTTCACCTCTGGGAATTTAGAATTCTTATGATGATGATAACTCTTTCACTTAACTCTTCCATTTTAAAAATGTTTTATTAACTTTTTAGTGTACCTGTGTGTGTCTGTGTGTGTGTGTTTCTGTGTGTGTGTGTGTGTGCATGTGTCTGTGTGTGTCAGTCAGAGGACAGACAACTTATGGGAATCTGTTCTCTACTTCTACACATGGGTTCAAGGGATTGAGATCAGGTCTCAGGCTTGCCAGTAAGCACATTCACCAGATAAACCATCTTGCTGGCCCCTTCATCATTTTTTTTTAAATATGTAATCTAATAATCACTCTTAGCCAAAGGTTTCCTAAAACCCTAATTAAACACCCCCCACCCCCCACCCCCCCACCCCGCATTTCTTCCTCTAAAATGAAAACACCAGCCCCCTATGTGATAAAGACTTTGTCTCCCTGGGTAATGGATCCTTAGAATCCTCAGAACAACCGTTGTTCACAGCAGGTTTTGCTCAAATGTGCCTTTCCTTTTGACTGAATCCATTGCCCACCGCATCAGCTCTGCTAGATGACAAGCCTGCAGTACCCACACCTTCTACATTATTCTCTGTCCAGACATCCTGTGGCATTTCTTGTCTTTTCTTTCTTTGTTTTGTTTTTGAGGCAAGACTCTCTGTGTTGTCCTAGCTGCCCTAGAGCTCTCTAGGTAGACCATGATGGCCTTGAACAGAGATCTTCCTGCCTCTGCCTCATCCTGGCTTTTCTTTGGTTTCCATGTTTATTTGTTTGCTTGTTTTTGTGGTGCTGGGCATGGAGTATAGGGCTCCAGCTGAGTGCCTGGTGCCTGCTGGGCAAGAGCTCTACCACTGACTCACACCCCAACTTCATCCGTTAACCCTCAGAAGTCAAATGAACTTGAGAAGCAAAACACAGATCTCACTTCAAAGGGTGTTGGGGGTTGGTTGGTTGTTTGATTGGTTGATTGGTTGATTGATTGTTTCTGAGCTAAGAGTGACCAGGATCCAGGAACATGGATTCAGGTTGTCCAGAAGTTGACATGGTCCACCTTGGAACTTGTGTGGTCACAGAACAAAAAGACAGTCATAGATCAATTCATTAACAAATATATTATGGAGACAGCAGGTGAGTGGGTCACAGCAAAGCAGGGAAACTCTGCTCTATAGATTCGTGTTTCTATAGATTCTTCTCTCTTTTTGAAACAGGGTCTCCCAATGTAGCCCTGGCTGGCCTAGTCCTTATACATGGACCAGACTGGCCTTGAACTTGCAGTGATTCCCTTGCCTTTGCCTCTGAGTGTTGGGATTACAGGTGTGGTGTGTGTGCCATCTCTGCTAGAGGTATCAGATCGTTTCAAGACATTCTTAACTTTTGTGATGGTAGAAGCTAGTGGTGTGCTAAAAAAGCTATTCAAAAGAATTCAGTTCAGTGAGAGATCTTACCTCAAAAAGTGAGATAGGGCCTGTAAGATGGCTTAGTGAATAAAGATGCTTGCTGCCAAGCCTGATGAACCTGAGTGTGATCCCTGGGTCTCACATGGTGGAAGGAGAAAACCTACTCCTGAAAGTTATCCTCTGACTCCGCAGGAGTGCTGTGGTTTGTGCACACTGCATAGTAGATAAATAGATAAATAAATGAAGTTTTTAAAGTAATGATATAGAGAGCAATTGAGGAAGATATCCCTGATATTAATATTAGCTTTGAGCCTCCAGGAGCACCCACACAGGTGAATGCACCTACACACATGTGCACACATGTATACACCACACACACACACACACACACACACACACACACACACAAATCCATATATATTCATAAAGAACATTATAATCCCCCTTTGGAGGGGCTAATGTGGACAGGGCTATGCTCCAGAGAAGCCTTAGTATAAAGTCATAAGACAAACACACTAGAGAAGGACAGTGGAACTTACAATCCTCTCAAACAGTAGGAGGAAGCTCAGACGATGACACACATCTGTAATCTTCAGTACTGGGCAGCTGTCCTCTGACTCCTGCATGTGATCAGTAGCACTAGTGTACACACACACACACACACACACACACACACACACAAATATGTTTTTAGAAACACTTCTCTTTTTTTTGTATTGAGAACTGAAGTTTATTAAAAGGGAAAGAGCAAAGGCAGAAACAGTTATAATGATGCCAGGGAGCTCAGGCATATGAGATACATCAGACATGGGGCACTGTGCAGATATGGGTGAGGGTTTAGGAGGGTGGCCCACATACTGTCATTGGCTCTGAACATGACATAGGATTAAAATAGGGATAAACTTCATCAGGGAAGGAAGGTTCACAGAATCTATAGATGAGAACTCCATGGTTGGAAACATCATAAAATAAGAGAATGCAAGCTTCTCGGTCCAGGAAAACTCCAACACGACTGGGATGACCAGTCAGAGAGAGAGGACCAAGACACTGGCATTTTGAGTGACAGAACACTCTAGAAACACTTCTAAAACAAACAAGAATGATCCAAATTTGTGGTTTAGGCCTGGGAAGAAGGCTTAGTGAGTGAATTCTTGCCTTATAAGCATGAGGACCTGAGTTCAGATCCCCAGAAACTATGAGTTCATGGCCAGCCTGGACTACATAAGACTCTATCTCAGATAGATAGACAGACTGACAGAGAGATAGATGGAAAGATGGGTTGTAGTGGCACAGGCCTGTAATTCTAGTACTTGGGAAGCTGACATAAAAGGATCAAGTCTTGGGCTAGCCTGAACTACACAGCAAGGACCTGTCACAACAAATCAAAAGCTATGAAATAATGCATGGTGAAGAGTTGCCCACGCTCCTGCTATCCTGTCTTCGTTTATGGAAGAGAGAACAGAGATTCCATTGAGTAAGAGAAGAAGCTCATACCAGGTTCGTCACTGACCCAAGACCACACAGGTCCAATCCTCTTACCTCAGACATCCCACTGATACATCATGATACCTTTCTGTATTCCCAAAGTAGGAAGTCTTTGTCCCCAAATTTCTTCTCGTCTCTCTCTTTACATCTAGACGAGGGAAGTAGCCCGTTGCTCTGTATTCAACACCGAGTGCCCATCTCCAGGTAAACTCCATTCTTTCCTTTGGAGTTCAGATGCCATAGGGTAACATATGAGGAAGCACACTGGGACCATCCAGGACGAGCTGCGTTCCCCAGCAGAAACGGCAAGTTCAGTCATGCATACCCTTGTAACAATGACAACAAGCCACAACGACAACAAAACCCTGCCTGCTGACAGGGATCCTTCTGGGATGGCAACAGGCCAGCCACTTAAGAAAGAGTCCTTGGGTTCAAATCTATCCTTGTATTTCATGACCTCCCCTTCACATGTCAAGGCAGCTCTTCTAGGGGATAGGAGACAAGGAGCTGGTCTCACAACTTTAGGGCAGCTGAAGCTGTAGTAGATGAGCTGTAAAAAGAGCGATGCCCTTAAGGCATCTAGGACAAGGCCTGTGACCTGACTTAGTGGGTAAAGGTGCTTTCTGCAAACCTGACATCCTTGATGCCTGGAACTCTCGTGATGGAAGGGAAGGACCAAAAACAAGCTGCCCTCTGACTTCCACATGTGTGCCATAGCACTTGTGTATGCGCAAACACACACACACACACACACACACACACACACACACACACATTAAAATAAATAGCTTTTTAAAAAGACTTCTAGAATACAAATCAGGAAGAGTCCAGGTAAAGTTGTGACATTTGGTGCTAGGAAGAGGACTTAGTGTATAAAGTATTTGCCTCATAAACTTGAGGGCCTGAGCTCAGATCCCCGGCACCCACACAAAAGCCAGGGGCAGCACATCTGGAATGGCAGCTCTGAAATGATGGAGTCCCGGGCCTGTCTGCTGGAACACTGAGCCCAAGTTCAGTGACAAAATAAAGTGACGGGCAACAGAGGAGGACACAAGATGTCACCCTGTGCTTCCTTACCCCTTCCCCCCACACACGAGTTTTGTGAGATTTGGATTGGTGCTTCCTTCTTCTTCCTTCCTCCCTCCCTCCATTCATCCGTCCATCATCTGCCCACCCCCCTCCTTCCTTCCTTTCTTTTTTTAGACAGGGTCTCACTATGTAGTCCTACCTGGTCTGGAACTCCCTATATAGACCAGGCTGACCTCAAACTCACAGCGATCCACCTGCCTCTGCTAGGAGTAAGAGTGTACAGCACCATCCACAACCTCTGCTTTTTCCTGTGACAACTCCATATATTTACATTCTTTACATATCTCATCTTATCCATACTTTGGTTGAAGTCATCTTTTCAAGTTACTTCACATTCTGCTCTAAACCCCGAAAATGTCCCTGGAACATTCCTATTTACACCGGGCTACAGAGATCTTTAGCAGAGAAATTTGATCTTTGGTCAAAATACTCACTTAGCCTTAGAAAAAATATACTATCTGCTTATTTGGGGGCAGAGTCTCATGTAGCCCAGGCTTGCCTTGCACTCACTATATAGCTGAGAATGTCTTTGAACTCCTGATCCTCTGGCCTCTACAAGGCATCCACCATCATGCCTGGCATAAAAAGTGTGCTATTTAAAACCTTTTTTGTTTTGTTTTGTGTTTTAAAATAGCCAGAGTAACCAATAGCCTAAACAAAGCCTTCAACTGAGTAAGAGAGACACTTTCCAAAAGACGTTGCTCTCCTTCCGTCTGTCAAAAAAGTGTCCTAATACACAGTCTGTTAACACCTTTTTCTACCATCTGTCAAAAAATGTCATAATTAACACACAAATCTATGTGTCTGCAGCATGAATTGTCCCTGCCCCTATGCAGCAGCTGTGCTGAAACAGACTTCCTTTCTTATCCCTGATCCTCCCAAGAAATGGAGAGAAAAAACAGCAGAATCCATCAAGAGAGTCCTCCCCTGCCTCTAGGTCTTGGGACACATTGCAGAGCCTCCAAAGCAAGATTCCACTTTCTAAAAATTGTTCTTATTAGCATATATTAGTTATACACAATAATGGGTTTCATTATGGCATTTTAATATATGTATATGATGCATTTCAATCATGACCTCCCATTACTCTTCCTTATCCCCTCCCACACATCCTCTACTTCTTGCCAACTGGTCCCTCTTCTACTTCAATGGGTTTTTCATTTTTGCTGGCATGAGGAACTCAGTGAGTTTCATTAGAGTTGCTTATAGGAGCGTAAATATGGAGTTATGTAAAGGAACACTGGATCTTACCTGTGACTGCATCACTGAAGAAAAGTCCTTTCCCTTCCCGGAAGTGCCTTCAGGGAGCGGTGAGTTTCCTGAGTGCCTCCCCCTACTTGATTTTTCTTTTTTCTTTTTTCGTTTTGTTGTTTTTGAGATAGAGTGTATATAACCCAGGCTGGCCTCCTACTTGGTATCTAGCAGATGATGACCTTGAACTTCTGATCCTCCTGCTTCCACCTCCCCAGTACTGGAATTACAGGAACTGCCACCACGCCTCATTTTTTTGTTTGTTTACTTTTCTGTTTTGTTTTGGTTGGTTGGTTGGTGTTTTGCTCATTTGTTTGGTTGTTTGTTGTTGTTGTTTTGGTTTTTGGAGACAGGGTTTCTCTGTGTATCCCCGGCTGTCCTAGATCTCACTCTGTAGACTAGACTGGCCTCAAACTCGAAGCTTGCCTCTGCTTCCTGAGTGCTAGGTCTAAAGGCATGCAATACTACCCCTGGCCACTTCCTAATTTTTCTTTGTTGCTGGGCCTCATGCGTGCCAAGCTGGTGCACTATTGGTGAGCTACATCTGCCCATTTCCTTTCGCCTTTGAATTTGACATAATAATTTTTCCCCGAAATGGAGCTGAGAGTTTGCAAATCTGATCTAAGACAGAAGCAAGGTAGAACTTCACTCAGTCTAAATGTTTTAAAGAATGTGTTGTGGAATAATCTTTTTATACACTGTGAATATGTGTCACCGGGATTGGTTTAATAAAAAGCTGAATGGTCAATAGCTAGGCAGGATTTTCGGAGCAGAGAGGATGCTGGGAAGAAGAAGGACAGAGTCACCAGCCAGGCACGGAGGAAACAGGAAAGCATCATAGGCAGTGCAGAGTACAGGTAATAAAGCCACTAGGCAGAAAGCAAATTAATAGAAACAGGTTAATTTAAGTTATAAGAGCTAGCTAAAAACAATCCTAAGCTACTGGCTGAGCTTTCATAATTAATAAGTAGTTTCCATGTGGTTATTTGGGAGCCAGCAGGCAGGACAGAAAAGGCCGCCTACAAGAGTGTGTCCCTTCAAGATGACTGAGGCCTAGAGAGACAACTCAATGGTTAAGAGCACCAGCTGCAGCCAGGCAGTGGTGGCGCACGCCTTTAATCCCAGCACTCGGGAGGCAGAGGCAGGTGGATCTCTGTGAGTTCGAGGCCCACCTGGGCTACAGAGTGAGTTCCAGGAGAGCCGCAAAAAAAAAAACAAAACAAAAAAAAGAGCACCAGCTGCTCTTCCAGAGGACCTAGGTTTGATTCCCAGCACTCACATGGAAGATCTCAACCATCTGTAACTCCAGTTCCATGGAATTCATCTGACTCCCTCTTCTGGCCTCTGGACACATATATAGATATAAAATAAATACATATTTTAAAAAGATAACTGAAGAAGATAATCTGTCCAGGTTCCTAGTAGAGAATCTATGTCCTGTTTGAGACCAGCTCCAGAAGTGGGGGAAGAAAGGGAAAGGTCTGAGGTACAGGAAGAAATGTTCGCCTTTCTGTGACATTCTCCACCACATGCCCTTCTCCTCCTTCCTGCCTCCCATCTCTTTTCGAAACAGCATGGCACTCAAGCCCTGTAGCTCAGCTGACCTGGAACTCACTATATGGTCCAGCTTGGCTTTGAACCTCCAGCAACCCTTCTGCTTCACAAGTGCTCGAATTACAGGCATAAACCACCACACTGGCTCCTCTTCTCTTTCCCAGAAAAGAAGAATTAGTCATTCATAGGTGTAGTCCCAGCTTCTGGCATTTACTGTATTCAAGTTTGGAACAGGACTGTAGTTTTTCTTTGAAAGGGCCATTTTTTTTTTTTTTTTTTTTTGAGAAGAGAATTACCATGACATAAATACAAAATCCCAAAGTCTATCCTGGGGTTTTGCCTCAACCAGAAAATTTAGAGTCCTAACTTTCTGGTTCTTCTGAATTCATAATCAAATACAATACAAAATGTCCCCAGACCAGGTCCAGGTCTTGCCTACCCCAGTGATCCCCATACGCCTGGTTTGCTTCCAGTAAATGTAAGTATAGTCATTCACGTCAAGTGCTTACTGCCTGTCAGTTTAAATTACATGTAGCACTATGGTTATTGGTATTAATAACGGGTTTGGGTTTTTTGTTTTGTTTTTTGCTGGAGAGCCAATACAGGGCCTCACAAGAGCTAATCAAGGCTCTGCTATGAGTCACACTCCCATCCCTGTGTTTGTCAGAGTCAGGCTCTGATGTATCTGAAGCCAGTATCAACTCACTAATTACCAAGGATGACTTTGAACTTCTCACCTCCAGCCTCAACCTCCTGAGTTCTAGAATTACAGGCATGCACCACCATGCTCTTTAGGTAGTGGAGGGGAATCAAACCCCAGACTTCCTGAGTGCTAGAGAAGCATTCTACCAATTGAGCTACATTCTCAATCTTCACTGTTTGTTTCCTAAGCTATTGAATGCTGTTCAACATTTTCAGTCTTCATAGTGTGCTTGTTTTACATAGCACAGACACCTGCTTACAGCTTCAGAGAAGCAGTAGGAACATTAACTAATCCTAAAGTTGCTATTGGGATTAATGCAGCAATACTTTTTCTTTCCTAATAGGAAAAGTATATATTTGCAAATATTAAAAAAAAAAGGAAGGATCCCAGAACTCAGGAAGCAGAGGCAGGTGGATCTTTGAGTTTGAGGCCAGCCTTGTCTACAGAGTGAGTTCCAGGACAGCTTGGACTACATACACTATACTGAGAAACCCTGTCTCGAAAAACAAAACAAAACAAAAAAATGAAAAGCCCATAAGATTGTGGGAGAAGCAATCAAACATGAGATTTGTTTGAGCATTCTTCTACTTAGTCTGTTCTCAGATAAAGGAGTTCCATTCAGAAGGAGGACCACAACAAGTTCATCTTCTCGTAAATTCAATGTCCTACTTGTTATTGCTAGGATGAAACACCATGACCAAAAGGAAGTTCGGATGGAAAGGGTTTATTTAGCTTACGCTTCCATATCACTGCTCATCACTGAAGGAAGTCAGGACAGGAACTCAAACAGGGCAGGAGCCTGGAGGCAGGAGCTGATACAGAGGCCATGGAGGGTGCTGCTTAGGACTGCTCAGGCAGCTTTCATTTTTTTATCGTTTTGTTTTGGTTTGGTTTGGTATGGCTTGGTTTTGTTATTGTTTGTTTCTTGAGATAAAGTTTCTCTGTGCTGCCTTGGCTGTCCTGGAACTCGCTCTGTAGACCAGGCTTGCCTCCAACTCACAGAGATCCACCTGCCTCTGCCTTCAGAGTGCATGTGCCACCATGGCCTAACTGCCCCAGGAACATTTAAAATAAAATATAAAGACTCCATACTCCATCTTCATCGTAACACTATACTTTTATTATTAACTAAGAAAAAAGAGGTAGATTAATACAATACTAGAAGCAGCTTAAAACCTACGTGGCTTTCTTTGGGCCACCAACCAGCTCCCAAATCATGACATAGAGACTTATTATTAGTTATGGATGCTTGGCCTTATCTTATGCTTGACCCACTACCTCTTATAACTTAATTTAACCTGTTTCTCTTCATCTACATTTTGCCTCGGGGCTTTTTACCTTTCTTTCAT
This sequence comes from Peromyscus eremicus, assembly GCF_949786415.1. Lineage (NCBI taxonomy): Eukaryota > Metazoa > Chordata > Mammalia > Rodentia > Cricetidae > Peromyscus > Peromyscus eremicus. The sequence continues at coordinate 79,325,444 of NC_081419.1, forward strand.
TCTGTATGTCCTACTCTGTCTGGCTCTCTGGTGGCTGCCTGGCCCCAGGCATCTCCTTCTCTTTCTCCCTCATTCTCTCCTCCCCGTTCTCTCCTTTGGAGCCTAGATTCCTCCTACCACTTATTCGCTCTGCCCGCTAACCCTGCCTATCCCTCTACTGCCTAAGTATTGGCCATTCAGTTTTTTATTAGACCAGTCAGGTGCCTTAGGCAGGTAAAGCAACACATCTTTACATTGTTAAACAAATGCAGCATAAACAAACGTAACACATCTTTGCCTAGTTAAAGTAATATTCCACAACACCTACAGCATATATTTATGAGTCTATTGTCTTTTATATCTAAGGTATTTTCCTCAGCCAATCAAGTTTTGTTTTTGTTTAGCAGGGGATGGTATGCATCTGTGCACATGTGTGTGCAGGTGTGCTTACCCTTGCATATGCAAGTACAGGACAGAGGTAGACGTTGTGTGTCGTCCTCAATTACTCCCTGCTTTATATATACCTTTTAAATATTTTATTTAATTGTGTGTGCGTGTGCATGCACACATGTGAGTACTGTGCCTACAGAGGCTAATGGCAACAGATCCTTTAGAGTGGAGTTACAGGATGTTTGTGAGCCACCTGTTGTGAGTTCTGGGAACTGAACTTGTGTCCTCTGCAAGAATAGTATAGACTCTGGATCTGCCTGTCTCTGCCCACCCTAGCCTTGGATTAAGGAGCTGCTAGCTTTTACATGGGTGCTTAGTATGGTGATTTGAAAGAAAATGGCCCCCAAAGGGAATGGCACTATTGGGAGGTGTGGCTTTGTTGGAATAGGTATGGCCTTGTTGAAGGAAGTGTGTCACTGTGGGGGTGGTTGAGGTCTCTTTGCCTTAAGCTACACTCAGTGTCACAGTCCACTTCCTGTTGCCTGATATCAAGACGTAGGACTCTCAGCTACCTCTCCATCATCATGTCTACCTGTACACTGCCATGCTCCCCACCATGATGATAATGGACTGAACCTCTAAAGCTATAAGCTGCCACCTCAGTTGAATGTTTTCCTCTGTAAGAGTTGCCATGGTCATGGTGTCTCTTCACAGTAATAGAAACCCTAAGACCCTTAGGATCTGAAAGGGCTTTTGGAACCTTACACTCAGGACTGGTGTCGACTGTAGCACCAGATCCACTTCACTGCTGTTACCGCTGAATGTCTCAGCAGCTTAGTCCCCCTCTCAATAAAATGATACAGACATACCCTACAAGGTTAGGCTAAAGATTCCAAGAGTTCATGGCTGTGGACACACTTGGCACACAATGGAGTAAGGTTGCATGGCTGTGGACGCGCTTGGCACACAAAGGAGTAAGGTTGCATGGCTGTGGACGCGCTTGGCACACAAAGGAGTAAGGTTGCATGGCTGTGGATGCGCTTGGCACACAAAGGAGTAAGGTTGCATGGCTGCGGACATGCTTGGCACACAAAGGATTGCAAGAGTTCATGGCTGTGGACGCGCTTGGCACACAATGGAGTAAGGTTGCATGGCTGCAGACATGCTTGGCACACAAAGGATTGCAAGAGTTCATGGCTGTGGACGCGCTTGGCACACAATGGAGTAAGGTTGCATGGCTGTGGATGCGCTTGGCACACAAAGGAGTAAGGTTGCCTGTCGTTATCGTCACCCATCTTGTTACTGTGTTGTCTCCCAATGCATCATTCGCCACACAGAGGGATCGTATAAAGATTTAATCCATCTGGGCATAGTGATTCACACTTGTGATACCCGCATTTGGGAGGCTAAACCAGGAGGACTTCCTGAAATGTAGGGCTACAAAGTGAGCTCCTATCTCAACAAACTGAAAAACATATAACCTAACGCCATTTCTCAAATACCACTGATCATTTTATTTATTATTTTTTATAAAACATACTTACAAACTAAGCATGGTGTGGTAACATACACCTGCAGTCCTGGTACTTGGGAAGTGGAGGCAGGAGGATCAGGAGTTCAAGGCCAACCTCCGCTACTTAACAAATTCAAAGCCATCTTAAAAACAAATACAGTTCTAGACCCAGAGTGTGGTGGTCTGAAAGAAAATGGCCCCCAAAGAGGGTGGCACTATTAGGAAGTGTGGCCTTGTTGGAGGAAGTGTGTCACTGTAGGGGCAGACTTTGAGGTCTCATATATGCTCAAGCATGCCCAGTGTGACAGACCACTTCCTGTTGCCTGCACAAGATGTAGAACTCTGCAGGATCATGTCTGCCTGCACATTGCCATGTCCCACCTCAATGATAATGGACCTAACCTCTGAACTGTAAGTCACCCAATTAAATGTTTTTCTTTATAAGAGTTGCTGTGATCATGGTGTTTCTTCACAGCAGTAGAAACCCTAACTAAGACACAGAGGCAGGTGGATCTCTGTGAATCTGAGGCCAGCCTGGTCTACACAGAGAGATTCTATCTAAAACAAACAAACAAAACAGCCCATAAATTTAATACTCTTCCCTTCTAGGCCATCTGAGTTGGGCATCTCCAGCATCTTTTATTTATTTATTTATTTATTTATTTATTTATTTTTGAGACAGGATCTTGCTATATTTATTTGCCCAGACTGGTTTCAGCTGCCTCAACCTTTGAGTGCTGGAATTACAGGCTAATAAAAACCCAGAGTCAGATATTAGGGTGAAAGCTGAAAGATCAGAGAAGCAGAGTAGGAGCCACTAGAAACTTCTTACCTCTGCAAAATCTCAGACTGAATGTAGGAGGAGAGCCTGTCTCCACCCACCTTATATTCCTGTCTCTGCCTCCCTAGTGCTAGGATTAAAGGTGGGCACCACCACCCAGCTCTATTTCTCTTTTAGAATGGCTCAATCTTGTGTAGCTCAGGGTGGCCTCGAACTCCTGATCTTCCTGCTTTCTCCTCCCAAGTGCTGGGATCAAAGGTGTGTGCCACCACTGCTTGGCCTCTATGGTTAACTAGTGGCTAGCTCTGCCCTCTGTTCTCCAGGCAAACTTTATTTGTCAGAACACAAACAAAATATCACACAACAATGTGTCACTCCAGTCAGGCTTGTGACTTTTGATAAAAGTAAATGGAAGTGGGAAAGTGATCTGCAAATTGAGAAGGTAGGTTATAAAAATTCTTATGGCTGTCATATTAGTATCTATCGCTTCTTCCTCCACCATTATCTCCTTTCCAACTATTATATTGACAGCAGCCCTATGGAGAAACCCAGGCTTCTGGTCAATAGCTCTAGGAGAGTCTGATTGCTCCTACAGTCACTGTAAGCCAAGCCTTCAGATGAGCAAGCTCTGACCAACACTGAGTGCAATCACTTTAAAAACTTGAGTCACGGGCTGGGGAGATGGATCGCTGGATAAAGCACTTGCTGTGCAAGCATGAGTTCAAATCCCCAGCACCCATATAAAATCTGGGCAGGCCTGTCAGCTGCTAATAGCCCCAATACATAGAACTTAGATACAGGAGATAGCCAAATCGGTGACCTTGTCCGGTGAGAGACCCTGCCTCAGTAAATAAAGTGCAAAGCTACTAAGGAAGCTACCCAATATCAACTTCAGGCCTCAGATGAACACACATACACCATATGTGTGTGTGTGTGCGTGTACACACAACACACTCATCCACACACAACAGAACTCTGAGTCACAATTATCCAGCTCAGCCTTCCAGAATTTCTGATCCATAGAAATAGTGAATTAGGAAATGCTCACTCTTTTCATCCAGTAGGTTTAGAGGGCAATGTGTTCCATAGCAACAGATAAATGAACTCAATTCTTCATGTTCCCAATGATGTATGAGCAGAGCAAACCCTATCTTGCCTTCACGTGGTACTTAAATTCTAGTGATATTGTTATAGCATAAACAAGTAAAGAAATAAAGCCAAGTAGCAGTCACTGCTCTAGGGAGTATACAGCCACAGTTAATGTATCTGGGAACCAAGGAAAAACATGGCCACAATAATGGGAGTAGAAGAAGCATTTCAGGTAAGGCAGCACAAATTTTCTGTTTTTAGCTTGCATTTTTAAGATCAGACTTGGTTTTTGAACAGTTTTAGATTTACAGAAAAATTGAGAGTTCACATGTATCACCCTGACACAGTGTCCCCCATTACAGCATCCTTTTAAAATTATTTTTATTTGTTTATTTATTAAGACATTCATTTGTTGAGACAGGGTCTCACTATATAGCTCTGGCTGTCCTAGAACTCATTGTATAGACCAGGCTAGTTTCATTTCACATCTGCCTGCTTCTGCCTACTTCTGCCTCCTAAGTGTGCCTAGCTGATTAATTACTCTTTAAGTTAACCTTGATCTCCTGGCTAGGGTAGTGTCTTTGTTACTTTTCTATTGCTGTGATAAGACACCATGACCAAGGCAACTCATAGAAGAGTTTATTGGGCTTATAGTTTCAGAGGGTGAGTCCATGATCATTAAGGTAGGGAGCATGGCAGCAGGTAGGCATGGTGCTGGAGTAGTAGCTGAGAGCTTGCATCTAACCCACAAGCAGGAGGCTGATTAAGAGAGAGAAACACTGGGCGAATGGCTTGGGCTTTTGAAATCTCAATGCCCACCCCCAGTGACACACTGTCTCCTACAAGGCCACACCCCCTAATCCTCCCCAAACATGCTGTGGAATAATCCTTCTGTACACTGTGTGAATATTTATCACTATGATTGGTTTAATAAACAAGCTGACTGGCCAATAGCTGAACAGGATAAAGTTAGGTGGGAAAGCCAAACTGAAAATGATGGGAAGGGCAGGGTCAGGAGTCACCAGTCAGACACAGAGGGAGCAGGAGATGAACATGCTGTGCTAATAAGGGTACTGCCCCATGGCAGAGCATAAATAAGGAATATGGGTTAACTTAAAATGTAAGAGCTAGTTAGTAATAATCCTGAGCTATTGACCAAGCATTTATAATTTATATTAAGCCTCAGTGATTATTTGGAAGCAGGCAGTCAAGACAGGAAAACTCCACCTATATAAATAGTTCCATCAATTGGGTACCAAGTATTCAAATATATGAGCCCCATGAGGGCCATTTTCATTCAGACCACCACATTCCACTCCCTGATCCCCATAAGCCTGTAGCCACATCATAATGCAAAATACACTTTGTTCAGTTTCAAAACTCCCCATAGTCTTTCAGTCTCAAGACTGTTTAAAAGTCTTAAGTCTCTTCTGAGACTTAGGCAATCTCTTAATTGTAACCCCTGTAAAGTCAAAAATCAAATTACATGCTTCCAACATACAATGGCGCAAAATATACATTACCATTCCAAAAGGGAAAAATAGGAACACAGTGAATCAAGAAAATACTGGACCAATGCAAGACCAAAACCCAGCAGGGGAAAACTCCAAATCCTGTAGCACTAAGTCCAATGTCAAAGGGTTTGGGTGGCTCTTTCCTTCCAGTTCTTCAGACTGCAATACACTTCTCTGTCTTGGGATAGTTCCACTCCTTCTACACAGCTCTCCCTGGCAGATGTCCCACAGCTCTGCCACCTTCAAATCCTACCATCTCCAATGAAATCCTGACTTCACTTTCACAGCTTTATCAAATGGTCTTTCTAGTCCTCCATGCAGGAATTCCCCTGCCACACATGTGGCCTCAGCAGCTTTCCTTAGCTGTGGAAGAAAATTCCACAACTCCTTTATGGTATTCATCATGACTCTTTGTTGGTGGTGGTGTTTGGTTTTGGTTTTTGAGACAGAGCTTCTCTGTGAAGCCCTGGCTGTCCTGAAACTTGCTCTGTAGACCAACGTGGCCTCAAAGATCTGCCTGTTTCTGCCTCCCAAGTGCTGGGATTAAAGGCATGCACCACCACTGCCCAGCTTGTATCCATCATAACTCTAAAGTCAGAACCACATGGCCAATGCTGCCAAACTCTGCTGCCTGCTTGGGATGGAACTTGGCCCCCTCCTTGGATTACATTTGCATAAGCTTTGGTTTGTTGGCAATCTTCAACACGAGTTTCTCTCAATGTAGACTTGACTGTCCTGAACATGTAGACCAGGCTAGCCTCAAACTCACCTAGATCCTTCTGCCTCTTCCTCCCCAGTGCTGAGATCACAGGCATCGGCCACCAAGGGATGCTTGTTCTTGCCTCTTATGAACAAACAGATCATTCCTAAGGCCTTTCCTTTCTGCAGACTTCAGGATTATCTGGGCTGCGTATCACCCTGAGGGCACCACTCCCTTTATTTCATTTATCTTCATCTCCTGAGCACAAACCGTGGCTCCCACATTTAATTTCCGGTGCTCTTTTTTTACTCAAACTGTACACTTTATATTTCCTTTTGCCCTGTGTGCTAATAACGGTGTGGCACAGTCAATATTAAGCTGTCTTGAAACCTCCACCAATGAAATTAGTGCAAAACTCTTCTGTTTGGCCTCAGATTCTTTTACTTATTTATTTATTTATTTATTTATTTATTTATTTATTTATTTATTATTTTTTTCCGAGACAAGGTTTCTCTGTATAGCTTTGGAGCCTGTCCTGGAACTCGCTTTGTAGCTGGCCTCGAACTCACAGAGATCTGCCTGTCTCTGCCTCCCAAATGCTGGGATTAAAGGCATGTACCACAACCACCTGGCTAGCCTCAGATTCTTAACACAAGGGTAAAAAAAAAAAAAAAAAAGCAGCCACATTCTTTGCTAAAATATCACAAGAATAGTCTGTAACTCGGTTACTAATATTACTAATATTACTCTCCTTTGAAATCTCTTGAGCTGGGCCTCCATAATCCACATTATTCTCAGCAATACTATCTTCCAAGCTTCTACTCAAATGGCCCATTAAGTCCCACCTATATTATTCAACATCTTTCATAGCCCAGAGTCCTAAAGTCTTCTATATTCCTCCCAAAACCGGCACAGTCCAGCCCGTCACAGCAATAAATACGATAACTCTGCTACCAACTTTTGCTGCGCTAAGACACCATGACTAGGACAACTTATAGAAGAAGGAATTTATTGTACTTACAGTTTCAGAGAGTGAAACTGGCATCAGGCAGACATGGGGCTGGAGGAGTAGCTGGATACAGCACTCTGTTGCTCTTTCATATATGACGCACAAAGAGAGAGTAGAGACAAAGACACTTGGAACAGCGTGGTCTGTTGAAAACTCAAAGCCCACACCCAATGACACATCTCCTCCAGTAGGGCCACATCTCCTTATCTTTCCCAAACAGTTCCACCAATTGGGTACTGAGAATTCAAACGTATGAGCCTATGGGAGCCATACTCATTCAAACCATAAGAAGTTCATCAGATTTTTGCATCATAAAGTTAACTTTTGCCTCATTTCCTTTTGGAGAGCATATGCTTTGAAAGAAGTCACTTTGTATAGCTCGCACTGAGAAGAGTATGGTATTAGTCAGGCTTCGTGACTTACACCTATAATCCCAGCAGTCGGGAGGCAGCACAAGAGGAATCATGGGAAAGTTAAAGGCAAGTTCAGCCAGGGCTACAGAGTGAGACTCTCGTCTCAACAGTAACAACAACAAAACAAAGCAAAAGGTTTTCTTCTTCCCGGCCAAACTACTATTTGAAATGCATTGTTTCCTATTTTCGGGTTTTTTTTTTTTAGGTTTATTTCTTTATTATGCATATAATGTTCTGCCTGCATGTATCTCTGCACACCAGAAGAGGGCACCAGATCTCATTATAGATGGTTGTGAGCCACCATGTGATTGCTGGGAATTGAACTCAGGACCTCTGGAAGAGCAGTCAATGCTCTTAACCTCTGAGCCATCTCCCAGCCCCCTATTTTCATTTTTTAAGCAGCATACAAAGCAGTGGTTTTTAGCAGATGTGATGGCACATGCCTATTATTCTAGCACTTGAGAGGTAAAGGCAGAAGGATCAGTAGCTCAAGGTCGTATTCAACTACATAGTAAGTTCAAGACTAGCCTAGGCTATGTAAAAACATATTGTTTAAAAATGTTGGGCACTGGAAAGGGGTTAAGAGCATTTGTTGTTCTTCCAAATAATGTGGTTCAGTTCCCAGCACCCACATGACAGCTTACAGCTATCTGTAACTCAAATTCCAGGGGATCCAATGCCTTCTTCTGGCCTCTGCAGGCACCAGGAATGCACAAGGTACACAGACATACATGCAGGCAAAACACTCATGCACATAATTTTTGAATAAATAATCAAAAATATTGGGTCTCAGAGATGGCTCAGCAATTGAGAGCACTTCCTGTTTTTGCAGAGGAGCCCAGTTCAGGTCCCAGCACCGACATGGAGACTCACAACTGTCTGTAATTCCAGTTCCAGGAGGGCAGACACCCACTTCTAGCCTCTGCAGACACTGCATGTACATTGTACACTTACATACATACAGGCAAACACTCATACACACATAATAAAACTAAATAAAATCTTTAAAAATGTTAGCTGAGGCCGGGCAGGCCTTTTAATCCTAGCACTCAGGAGGCAGAGCTGGGATTAAAGGTGTATGCCACCACCTCCCAGCCCCAATGACAGATTTCAGAAGCTATTAAACAAAAAATTAATTGTACCAGAAACAATTCTAGGTGTTTCTTCCTGCTTTCTTTTAATTAAAAAGCAAACAAAAACAAAACTGGAAGGCTTGATGTGGTAGCATCTGTCTGTCACCCCATCACTCTAGAGACAGAGGAAGGGAGATTGCCCATGAGTTCAAGGCCAGCCTGGACTCTGTAGTGAAACGCAGATGAGGGAGGCAAGTATAGGAGACGGTTTAGTAATCTGGGACCTCACTAGGCTTGCACTGTGATCCCTCTCTCCAGCTCCCCCAATCCTAATTATGCACTTGGCAGCTTAGGACCCTCACCTGCATGTACTAGGCACACATACCCCTCCTAACAATGCAGGTAGCAACCTGTTGGCAACCTAGGACCCCCACCTGCTTGAAGTGACATGCACGCCCTACTTCAAACAATGGAGCAAGTTTCCTCTCCCCTTGGCAACCATCAAACATGAATAGTTTCTAGCCAATCACACGCAGATTGTATCTAGGTAGAAGGGGAGGGAGGACCATCAGGCCTGAAGTAATTTGAGTCTCTGTGCAATAAAGCAAACTATGCCCTGTAAGTGAACATTTAGGGGGAAATCCCTTATTTACCATCTTATGCCTCTGTATAATTGGGCATGCATGGGATTAAAATCAGATGCATTATGGGAAGGAACATAACAATAAAAATTATAAAATTGAAATCTATCAATCAAAATAGAGAACAGCCCACATTATATCCCTTAGTAACCAGCCTCTCCTTCCTTTAGACCCCGTAAAAGATTCTCACCAGAGTAACCTGCTGTCAGTGTACTTCTTTCTGATCTCTACTGACACTTCACTTTTGAATAAAGTTTCCTTGCTGCTTCACAATTTGTATGTGTTTGTTTCCATTTCTTGAGTAAGGTGCCCACAACCTGGTGTTCCAGTTTGCTTTCTGTTTCTGTGATAATCACCGTGACAAAAAAGCAGTTTGAGGGAGAAAAGGGTTTATCTCATCTTACTCTTGCAGGAAACAGTATATCATCAAGGGAAGTCCGGGCAGGAACTAAAGGTAGGCACTGGGAAGCAGGAAACGAAGTAGAGACCATGGAGGAATGTTGCTTACTGGCTTGCTTTCCATGGCTTGCTCAGCCTGCTTTCTTCAGCAACCCAGGACCACCCACCTGCCCAAGGATGGCAGCATCCACAGTAAGCTGGGCCCTCCCATATTAATCAACAGAATACCCTCAACAGACATGCCCGTAGGCCAGTCTAATAGAGCCAATGTATTAACTGAATCTCCCTCCGCCCAAGTGACTCTCGTTTCTGTCTCAACGACAAAAGCTATCTAGCACAGTGGGAACCACTTGACCGAGATACCCACTTCTGTCTCAAAAAAATAAATAAATAAAAAGTAAAAACATAAAAACCAGCTAACCACTTACTATAGAGATTATGAAGGACACTCCTACAGAGGATAGGATTTTGAGCTAGATCTCTAGCCCAGTTTCTTTTGGTCAATCTTTGACATAAAACATGATAAGTTTGGGCAGATTTAAAATTTTTCAATTAAAAAATTTAAAAACAAATCATTTAAATTTTTTCAAAAATAATGACAAGAGCTATTAATTATCTAAAAGGCCAAACCCATGCGTAATCTGTAACCCATGTTAAATACCATTCTAGCTGTGCGAGGTGGCACACACCTTTAATCCTAGCACAATGGGAGGCAGAGCAGGCAGATCTCTGAGTTCAAGGCCAGCCTGGTCTACAGAGTTCCAGAATGGTCAGGGCCACCAAGAGAAATCCTGTCTTGAAAAACCAAAGCAAAAAACTAACAAACAACAACAACAAAAATGCACTATTCTAGGAAAGACTTTGGTTGTTGTTGTTGTTTTGTTTTGTTTTTAGAGACAGGGGTCCTAGAACTCCCTCTGTAGACCAGGCTAGCCACGAACTCATAGAGATCTGCCTGCTTCTGCCCCCTGAGTGCTGGGATTAAAGGTGTGCACCACCACCACCCGGCTGAAAGATCTTGTTGTTATAAAAGCATACTAATTAATGAATTCCAACACTATGATTTAAATAATAGAAAATAGAAAAATACTATCCTTTGTCTTTCTTCTTCTTTTCTTTGTTTTGCTTTGTGTTGTTTTGAAACAAGACAAAGACTCATACTGTAGCCCACAGTGGCCTCAAACTGGTTGCATTTCTTCTTCCTCAGTCTCCCAGGGCTGGGATTACAAAGCTACCAAACTGACTGGCCTTGTTGATTTAAGAAAATAAACCAATCAAGTAGGTGATAAGCTAAGCAGCATTGGATACATGCACTATGGTTCAGTCTCTCTCTCTGTTGTCACAAATGTTTAAAGAATGAATGAGCCCAGTATTATGGCACATTCCTGTTGATCCCAACATTTAGGAAGCTGAGGCAGAAGGATTATAAGTTTAAGGCTAGCTTCAGCTACAGTTCCAGGTCAGCCTGAGCTATCTAGCAAGACTCTGGGGAAAAAAAAAAGACACTGTGGATTCCCTTCTAAAATCTCCCTCCTATTATTCACATACATTGGCATCTATGTGCATGTATACAGATGCAACCTTCTTGTTTCCATTTCTTTTGTTTTTGAGTTTAAATATATATATATATATACTACATATATATGTATTGCAAATATATAATACATATATAGTACATATAATGCTTCTTATTTATTATTTAAAAATTTCATATTGTATACAAAACTGTACACAATATTTGATCCCCCACTACCTCTCCAACTCCCCTAGCTCCCCTAATAGGTACCTCTTCCAACTTTAAGTCCTCTTTTTTACAATCCAGTCCAATTAGTACACTACCTGTATGCTCATGAATGTGGGGTCATCCACTGAAGCACGGGGCCAGGCCCACAAGAAAAATAAGTCTCCCTCCTTCAGCAGCTGGCAACTGCCAATAGCTCCTCTCCTAGCCTCATGAGTCCTTCTCCATCCTGCTTTTGGTTCTGGGGACCAGAATCTTGCTACATATCCTAGGCTGGCCTCAAACTCTCAACCCTCTTCTTTCTGCCTCCAAAGTGCAGTGTACTCAAATTTTTCTTTGGACTGTCAGCTCACAAGTAACAACCCAGACACTTATTAAATGAAAGCTTGGCCTTAGCTTAGGTTTGTTTTTAACTAGTTCTTATAACTTAAATTAACCCATTTCTGTTCATCTACATTCTGTCACATACTGCCCATCCTGCTTCCTCCTTGTCTCCTCCTGTCTCTCACAAATACCTAGATTCCTCTTCCTACTTCCTCTCTCTGCCTGGAAGTCCTGCCTATACCTCTTGCCTAGCTATTGGCTGTTCAGCTTTTTTATTCCCCCTTTTATGTAAATAAAAAGGAAAGGTTTTTAACTCTAACATAGTAAAACTATTTAATGTATAATAAAGTCTTTAAAGAGAGAGTGCTATGGGATGGTCTGTATGTTCTCTGATTGGTCAATAAATAAAACACTGATTGGCCAGTGGCCAGGCAGGAAGTATAAGCAGGACTAACAGAGAGGAGAATTGAGAGAACAGGAAGGCAGAGGGAGACACTGCCAGCTGCCACCATGACAAGCAGCATGTGAAGATGCCAGTAAGCCACAAGCCACGTGTCAAAGTTTAGATTTATAGAAATGGATTAATTTAAGATATAAGAACAGTTAGCAAGAAGCCTGCCATGGCCATACAGTTTGTAAGCAATATAAGTCTCTGTGTTTACTTGGTTGGGTCTGAGCATCTGTGGGACTGGTAGGTGACAGAGATTTGTCCTGACTGTGGGCCAGGAAAGAAAACTCTAGCTACAAGAGAGTAAAGTAATATAAAAAAAAAAAAAAAGCCTTGTAAAGATGGGAAATACACAGGGAGTTTACATCCTGTATGGTTTTGTTTACTTTGAATTTTTTAAAATGCTAATGTACAAAAAACAATAGCTGCTGAGAGACATTTGGATTATGAAAACTGCTAAATTAAACCAACCTATATATCTTAAGAATGTCTTAACAACAAACTGGAAGTCAAAAAATATGTTGCATTGGGAGAGAGGTTATGCGCTTGTTTCCACAGGAAACAAAACTTTTCAAAATTAATGAAGATCAGATTTGATTGGGAGAAATCTCCTGAAAATCTTGGCTACAGACATGAAGAAATAAAAAGAAAAGAAAGAAAGAAAGAAAGACTACAGAACAGGTGACATATATGCTGATCCCTCTACTATGGGAAGAGCTCTGAGACTGGATGAGACATGATAACTCTTGTTGGCTAGAGAGTCCTCATGACTTATTTTTACAATGCAATCCTTTCATATGACATGGATGGAGATTTATAGTTTAGGTATACAGTCCAAAAGGACTTATAAAGTTAACAGATGCCTTTTACCTGCTCAAACATAGAACAAAAAAATCATCTTTAGGGCTGGAGAGATGGCTCAGAGGTTAAGAGGACTGACTACTCTTCCAGAGGTCCCAAGTTCAATTCCCAGCACCCACATGGTGGCTCACAGCCATCTGTAATGAGATCTGGCACCCTCTTCTGTGTACATAATAAATAAATAAATCTTTTTTAAAAATCATCTTTAGCTGACTTATGCATCCCACACATTCCATACTTGTGTTAATGCAGATACATATATTATCTTTTAAAGTGTATGTGTTTTCACACAAAAAAGGACCAGACATCAATGAATACAAGTAGCCCAGGTGATCCAGCATCTCAGAATGCCTCTGTTGAAGTTTCTTCAAAATTCTACATTCAGAACAACTTCAAAGTTGCTAGTTGAGATGGTCCAGCCTCCCAGACTATCCAGGACTTCAGATAAGCTCTACTTTCCTGTCACACAGTGGCTAAACAAAAAAAAAAAAAAAAAAATGACACAGCCAGCTTTCCCAGGACTTGACTGTTATTCTAGTTTTCTCAGGGACCCCTAAAAATGCCATCACCTCCAGACAACAAGAAACAGTCTAGGCAACACAACACTCATATTCTCAAGAGGTAAGGTGGGTGGTTTTTGTTTTTTTGGTGGGTTATAGATGTTTGTCATCTTTAGGGGGGTTGGGTGCAAATTGTTACTGGTCATGGTAAGGAAAGAAACTAAGCAAGGGAGGTTGGATTCAAAGATCTCTTTCTGAAAAGAAAAAGTGGGATATGGGAATGATAGGATAAAAAGATAGATTATTGAACCTACTTTTAGATTAAAAAGCAACTACTAGTCTCAAATATTTTACATTGATATGGATTTTTATATATTGATACAGATTTAAGGTTATTTTTGTTATACGGTATATATGTTTATACTCTTGTTTAAGGGATTGTACTAATGCAGCTCTAAAAATATAATGTATAATTAAGAATTACAGGTTAATAGTTAGTCATCTATAATAATCAAACTTGTAGTCATGTTAGATGTTTTCAAGATCAACAGAGATATATTTTAGATAGATAGATGGTCTTCGAACACTTCAGAGATGTACAGAATACGGCATTTTAAATGTTTAATAACCTAAGGTTTTCCATGACAATGAGACATGTCTGCTCTTGGCAGCACTAATTTACTTCAAAAAAAGGATGATGGGCATCAAAGAACCTCCATATGTAGCTTGCCTTCAATGTGGCAAAGCTAGCCATCTGTGCAAGAATCTGCCCTTGTCTCAACTGCTGACAGTATGCTGTTCAAACTGGATGAGCAGAACACAAAAGAAAGCAACTGCCAAACTTTGCCAAGACAAGGTAGGACAGTCCTTCAAAATTCCTGCTTCACAGAAAAGTCTTCCAGATATTCTAGGCCTGTAGGCTGAAGATGGATGTCCCAACATTGCAGAGGAACCTGGGGTGACTGTCCAGGCAGCCAGATGTCTCTGTCATTTCCCTAGTTTTAGAAGTTGTTTGCTCTATACTTCCTGTTTACTCAGGTAACATTTTATTCTTCTCGGGTCTCTGATGGAGATGAAGATAAGATAGTTATACTTTTACAGTTTTCCTTGTTACCAAATTCAAATAAGAAACTTACATAAGAGATGTAAAGCTTATAAGTTGAAAAATATAAAACTTAAGTTGTTTTTTGGTCTAAAAAGGTATTTTTAGGATGGTAATATAAGTTATGATAAAAAATGGTTTAAGTATAAAACTAAGATAGGATATATAATACAGCACTTTCTCCAAATTTGCCAAATACATATGGACTAAACATTGTGAATGTAAATTCTTACCTAATAATTGTTCTTATTGTATATAGTTTTACTGTATTAGAGTTAAAACCTTTCCTTTTTATTTAGATAAAAAGGAGGAAATGTTATGGGATATTTGTACATTGTGTGAAGATGTATTGCTGTGATTAGTGTAATAAGAAGCTGAATGGCCAATAGCTAGTCAGGAGAGATAGGTGGGACTTCCAGGCAGAAAGAAATCTCTGGAAAGAAACACGGAGGGAGTCAGACATACAGAATGAAAGGTAAAAAACTACATGGTAAAATGTAGATTAATAGAAGCAGGTTAATTTAAGTTATAAGAGCTAGTGGGACAAGCCTAAGCTAAGGCTGAGCTTTCATAATTAATAATAAGTCTCCATGTCATCACTTGTGCTCTGGTGGCCCAAAGAAAAATCCAACTACAGTAATTACTATCTGGTGCTGGGAAGATGGTCCAGTGAGTAAGAGTTTTCAGCACAAACACGAAGACCTGAGTGTAAGGTCTCTAAGAAACCCCAGACAAGTCTCACTCAGTACCTGTGTCTCCTCCCAGCTCTCCTCACCCTGCCCTCTACCCTAAACCTCTACAGCCCAGGGCTTAGGCATCCAATTTCCTCCCCCCAGCTTCTCTTCCTTATATAATTCAGTCATTTAGGTTACATACCCTCTTGGCTCCCAGCTGCCTCTGCTCCTGGATCTCTCATGGCTCACTCTTGGCCTCTTAGTCCACATCTCTTCTCTTACCCTCTCTTGACCCTCCCTTCTCTTCTT